>NC_079197.1:154214551-154553301 GCF_029499605.1 Hyla sarda
CCTGTATCGCCCGTCAATACGCACACAGCGAACTCGCTCTGCGCAGTAATGATGGCGGGGTGCCGCAGCGGCGATCCCCGGGGTCCCCAGCAGCGGGACCGCAGCGATCTAACATCTTATCCCCTATCCAAAGATGCCAGGGGCAGAGTACCCCTTTAAGGGCTTGTTCACCCAGGCGGATGCACCACGTGTTTTACGCTGTTGATCCCCGGAGGATGGACCCCTACAGTGTACCTCAGATGTGCCTGCTTGGAGCTGCAATCTGCCGCTACGAGACACTGCGATGTGTGAGCCGCCGCACACATGCGCAGTATACTGTTTTTGGAAGAAAGACATTGGGGGAGATTTAGCAAAGTTGTCTACGTCGCGCATCAATATAGACCAAACTACAGAGGGTTAGGCTTGTCTATTGTGCGCCTAATTTATCAAAAGTCGCACGGTTCTTGATAAATTCTGCGCACGGACACGGATTTAGACAGGAAAAAACTGTCTAAATCCTTTGATAAATCTCCCCCATTGCCTTTCAAGGGTTACCCAGGAATAGAAAAACAGAGGTAATTTTATTCCAGAAAGCAGCATCACCCCTGTCTTCAGGTTGTGTGTGGTATTACAGCTTCACTTCATTAGAACTCAGTTGCAATAGCAAGCACAACCAGAGGACAGGGGTGGTGCTGTTGTTGGAAGAAATCAGCTGTTCTTATAATCCTGAATAACCCCTTATGTTATTTAGCTGTCTACTGCAGTGTTTCCCAACCAGTGTGACCCCAGCTGTTGCAAAACTACAACTCCCAGCTTGCTGGGACAGCCAACGGCTGTCCGGGCATGCTGGGAGTTGTAGATTTGCAACAGCTGGAGGCACACTGGTTGGGAAACACTGGTTTAATGCATTCAATAGTGTTGGGCGCGAATATTCGCAATGCGAATATTTATTGCGAATATCGCATATTCGCGCAAATATTGCGATTATAGAGCTAAATATTCGCAATTATGAATATTCACATTTTCTTTTCACAGGACACATCACAGTGATCACCCCTCCCTGCTTCCAGCTTGCGGTGTAAAGAAGGCCCCAATACTAGTTACTGTGTCCGTACGGCGGGCGCCCGAAAATTGGCATATGTGAATATTCGCATATGCGAATATTCGCACATGCGAATTTTCACGCATATTGATCCCTCCCTTCTTTTAGCTCTTTTATCATGCGAAATTGCGCATGCAAATTTTATAGCACATAGTAAAAAAAGGCCGCACATATAGCGAATATGCGAATTTTGCGAATATATATGACGAATATTCGTCCATATACCGTATTTTTCGTCCTATAGGACGCACCGGCACATAAGAGGCACCCAATTTTAAAGGTGCAAAATCTAAAAAAAACAAGATTCTGCACCCAACAGTGATCTTCAACCTGCGGACCTCCAGATGTTGCAAAACTACAACTCCCAGCATGCCCGGACAGCCGTTGGCTGTCCGGGCATGCTGGGAGTTGTAGTTTTGCAACATCTGGAGGTCCGCAGGTTGAAGACCACTGGATAGGAGGTAATACTCACGTGTCCCTGCTGCTCCGGACCCGTCACCGCTGCCCTGGATGTCGCTCCATCGCTGTCGCCGCGTCCCCGTGGTGTCCCCGACGCTCCGGATGTCTTCTTCCCCGGGATCCACGCTCTCCGTCGCCGTCATCATGTCACTACGCACGCCGCTCCTATTGTATGGCGGGACGGCGTGCACGACGTCGAAGGAGAGCGCCGGCCATGCAGGGGATCCCGGCACGGAGCAGACACCGAGGAGGCAGTTAAGGTCCCTCCCGGTGTCCTGTAAACTGTTCGGGACGCCGCGATTTCACCGCGGCGGTCCCGAACAGCCCGACTTTCGCTTCGCCGCGTCTGAAGGGTTAATACAGGTCATCACCGTGATCGGTGATGTCCTATATTAGCCGCGGGTCCCGGCCATTGATGGCCGCAGGGGCCGACCCGATAGGAGTGTGCACTGCATTCGCCGTATAAGACGCACTAACTTTTCCCCCACAGTTTTGAGAAAGAAAAAGTGCATCTTATACGGCGAAAAATACGGTATTCGCGAAATATCTCAAATTTGAATATGGCCTATGCCGCTAAACACTAGTATTTAGTACATATCCAGCATTATGTGCTCATTTTATGCAGCATTAGACTTTTATATGCATGACTATGTTTAATATTCCAAAGTATACAATAAGCCCCCAACAGGTACTTTGATGCTGGATTACAAGAACGTTACTATTTAAAGGAGTTCTGCATCCCATTTATTACAGTGGAAATCCTTGCCTTAGTTCACACAGTGTAGATTTTTCCTGATGTGCATTTGAAATCCAGTAAAGTAGATAAACAAATTAATTGTTTATTTTATTTATTTATTTTCTTTCTTTCTTTATTTTCTTTCTTTCTTTATTTAAAGGGGTATTCCAGGAAAAAACTTTTTTTTTATATATATATCAACTGGCTCCAGAAAGTTAAACAGATTTGTAAATTACTTCTATTGAAAAAATCTTAATCCTTTCAGTACTTATGAGCTTCTGAAGTTAAGGTTGTTCTTTTCTGTCTAAGTGCTCTCTGATGACACGTGTCTCGGGAACTGCCCAGTTTAGAAGAGGTTTGCTATGGGGATTTGCTTCTAAACTGGGCGGTTCCCGAGACACGTGTCATCAGAGAACACTTAGACAGAAAAGAACAACCTTAACTTCAGAAGCTCATAAGTACTGAAAGCATTAAGATTTTTTCAATAGAAGTAATTTACAAATCTGTTTAACTTTCTGGAGCCAGTTGATATATAAAAAAATTTTTTTCCCTGGAATACCCCTTTCATTTATTTAATTAATTAGTTAATTAATACAATAAATCTTGCAGCCTCTCGCAGATCGGCTCCAATGAATGGGATTAATCCAGGTTCACACGAAAAACACGAGGGGACATTCCGTGCATGGAATAATCCGGCGGGTGCCAGGACCGTTTAGAAATGCGCCGTCTTATTGACGGCAATGCTTTACCGAGCGAAATCCGCAGAAAGAATACACAGGTCTATTCTTTCTGCGGACTCCAGAATTGATATTTCCGCAGAAGAAACTTCTACCACAGAAATTCCACAGTGTGAACAGTGCAGCAGGGTCCCATTAAAACCAAGGGGACTCTGCTGCAAGAAAATATCCGTGCAGAATATTCTTGGCAGAATTCCGCACGGACATTCCGCTGTGTGAACATACAATAAGGAAATGTTTACATGGCAGAATGTCCGCATGAAAATTCCGCACGGACATTCCGCAAGAGCAGAGTCCCATTGATTTCGATGGGATTCTGCTGCACTGTTCACACAGCAGAATTTCCGCGCAGAGAAAATGCAGATTCCAGCGACTGCAGAAAGAATAGAGTCGTCTATTCTTTCTGTGGATTCTGCAAGAAAGTGCATTGCCGTCTTTGAGACGGCATTTCCGTGCGGTCCCAGCACCGGCATGTTCTGCTGGCACTCCACTGTCCACTGCTGGCACTCCACTAAGATTTTCCGTGTGGACATTCCACCATGTGAACATAACCTAATATGGCCCCAACTGGTCCTTTAAAGGAGTAGTGCAGTCTTAGACACATCCCCTACCTGGGGGTCCGTGATCTCCCGTATGGGGTCCCCCCACGATCTCCCAGCGTTTGGACCCCCAGCGATCAGACACAGTGTCTAGGGCTGTAGATCTCCTTTAAAGGGGTATTCCAGGAAAAAACTTTTTTTAAAATATCAACTGGCTCCAGAAAGTTAAACAGATTTGTAAATTACTTCTATTAAAAAATCTTAATCCTTTCAGTACTTATGAGCTTCTGAAGTTGAGTTGTTCTTTTCTGTCTAAGTGCTCTCTGATGACACGTGTCTCGGGAACCGCCCAGTTTAGAATTAAATGCCCATAGCAAACAGAGTGGTGGGTCAGTGCAGGATGGGTGGTGTTGTGTGTGTGCACGGTGACCTTGCTGGCAGAGTGGTGGTTGCAGCTCTGGAGTGTAGTGCAGGATGTAGCTCGGGATCAGTGCAGGGTGGGTGGTGTGGTGTGTGTGCGCGGTGATCTTGCCGGCGGGGTGGTGAGTGCAGCTCTGGAGTGTAGTGCAGGATGTAGCTCGGGATCAGTGCAGGATAGGTGGTGTTGTGTGTGTGCGCGGTGGCCTCGCCGGCAGAGTGGTGAGTGCAGCTCTGGAGTGTGATGCAGGATGTAGCTCGGGATCAGTGCAGGGTGGGTGGTGTGGTGTGTGTGCACGGTGGCCTCGCCGGTGGAGTGGTGAGTGCAGCTCTGGAGTGTGATGCAGGATGTAGCTCGGGATCAGTGCAGGGTGGGTGGTGTGGTGTGTGTGCGCGGTGGCCTCGCCGGTGGAGTGGTGGTTGCAGCTCTGGAGTGTGATGCAGGATGTAGCTCGGGATCAGTGCAGGGTGGGTGGTGTGGTGTGTGTGCGCGGTGGCCTCGCCGGTGGAGTGGTGAGTGCAGCTCTGGAGTGTGATGCAGGATGTAGCTCGGGATCAGTGCAGGGTGGGTGGTGTGGTGTGTGTGCGCGGTGGCCTCGCCGGAGGAGTGGTGAGTGCAGCTCTGGAGTGTGGTGCAGGATGTAGCTCGGGATCAGTGCAAGGTGGGTGGTGTTGTGTGTGTGCGCGGTGGCCTCGCCGGCAGAGTGGTGAGTGCAGCTCTGGAGTGTAGTGCAGGATGTAGCTCGGGATCAGTGCAGGGTGGGTGGTGTGGTGTGTGTGCGCGGTGGCCTCGCCGGAGGAGTGGTGAGTGCAGCTCTGGAGTGTGGTGCAGGATGTAGCTCGGGATCAGTGCAAGGTGGGTGGTGTTGTGTGTGTGCGCGGTGGCCTCGCCGGCAGAGTGGTGAGTGCAGCTCTGGAGTGTAGTGCAGGATGTAGCTCGGGATCAGTGCAGGGTGGGTGGTGTGGTGTGTGTGAGCGGTGGCCTCGCCGGAGGATTGGTGAGTGCAGCTCTGGAGTGTGGTGCAGGATGTAGCAGGGTGGGTGGTGTGGTGTGTGTGCGCGGTGATCTTGCCGGCGGGGTGGTGAGTGCAGCTCTGAAGTGTGATGCAGGGTGTGGCTCGGGATCAGTGCGGGATGGGTGATGTATGTGCACAGTGACTTAGCTATTAATGTTTATTATTATTTATAAACTGTATCATGAAGATATTACTGTACATTCACATACTCTTGAAGGTTTTATTTTAAACACCCGGACGCTAATAAATAATAAATAAATAAATAAATAACTCCTTTCAGTACTTATGAGCTTCTGAAGTTAAGGTTGTTCTTTTCTGTCTAAATCCTCTCTGATGACACGTGTCTCGGGAACCGCCCAGTTTTGAACCAAATCCCCATAGCAAACCTCTTCTAAACTGGGCGGTTCCCGAGACACGTGTCATCAGAGAGCACTTAGACAGGAAAGATCAACTCAACTTCAGAAGCTCATAAGTACTGAAAGGATTAAGATTTTTTCAATAGAAGCAATTTACAAATCTGTTTAACTTTCTGGAGCCTGTTGATATAAAGATATATATATATATATAAAGTTTTTCCTGGATAACCCCTTTAATGTTGGATGACAAGAACTTTACGATATAGAGGGGCATTTATGAAAGTTTGCTTAGGTACGCTATTTTTTAGTTTGTTTTTTTTCACTTCCATTCTGCTTACGTGCGACAAATTTACTATATTGTTGCACGACATTAATACATTTTTCGTAAGTAAGTAAAAGCGGGAGTTTTTTTCTCACCTAAATGAAAACAATAGTCAGTTTCTGTTATTTAAGCCAAGGTTTGGCTGGAGTATATATAGTAGGTTTTTAAAGCCTTAGCGACTTTTTTGCGAATGTCACGGTTGATACATTTCTGACTATGGCAAGTCAAAATTGTAAAAATGCTTATGTAGGCCGATTTGAAAAAAAAATGCTTTTCTCGCTCTCGTGGCAGATTGTCGCACGAAAAAAGACAGTGGCGCAATTGCGAACTTTTCGCAACAATTTTATGCCAAAAAACGTATCATCAGATAAATGTCTGTCATAGTCTATAAGCAGATTCTGGTATTTATTTCAACGTAAATCTTTGCCTTAGGCTGGGTTCACACTGCCGTTTGCACCCGACCTGTTAAGGGTCCGGTTGGCACTTTTTTTTTTCCCACTGAGCCAAACCGACCCTGAAACGGGTCGGGGGCAAACGGCTACTGCCGGGTCCAGACGGACTCCATTCACTTGCATATGGTCTGTCGATGATACGGTAATTTTACAGAAACTCCCGGCGTTCTGATCGGATTGCCGACACGACTCTGAATAGCGCAGTCCGACGACAATATGAACAAGCTCTTAGCACACGCAGTACAGATTTTTTTCCTGATGTGGGTTTGAAATTCACATTTCAGGAAATAAAATAAACAAACAAACAAATAAAATAAATAAACAAAATATAAGACGCTCCTAATTTTATAGGATAAAAATCTAGAAAATAAAGATTCTGAACCAAATACAATGTAAAGTATAGGACAGTGATCTTCAACCTGCGGACCTTCAGATGTTGCAAAACTACAATTCTCAGCATGCCCGGACAGCCAACGGCTGTCCGGGCATGCTGAGAGTTGTAGTTTTGCAACATCTGGAGGTCCGCAGGTTGAAGACCACTGGTATAGGAGGTAATACTCACTAGTGATGAGCGGCATATGCCATATTCGAATTCGCGATATTTTGCGAATGTGAGGACGAATATTCGTCCCATATTCGTGAAATTCGAATATTCATTATATTTGTGATGTTTTTATGAATTGCGAAATTTTGCTATTGCGAATGCGAAATTAATAGCGAAATTTCGCTCGTCTGCGCATGCGCGCTATAACATCATGCGAGGAACGTTGCTAGGGACGTTGCTAAGCTCTGACAACTGTGCTTGCAGAACTCTGATTGGCTCACAGGCATAAGTAAGGCGGAATTTCCAAGAATATTCGCATTGCGAATATTCGCAATGCGAATATTCGCATGCATAAACCTTTCGCCTCACAGTCTCATCCCTAGGTCTTTAATGAAATGATACAAACATTGCATTTATCAGTCGAAGAAGATCCCTACAATGTGCTCAGTTTTTAAAACAGTTTGAAAAAAAGACGAATATTCGTAATAGCGAATTTTAATCGCGAACTTCGTAATATTCGTAAATTCGCGATATTCGCGACGAATATTCAAATTGTGAGCAACACTAGTACTCACGTGTCCCCTCCGCTCCGGACCCATCATTGCTCGTCACTGCTGCCCTGGATGTCGCCCTCCATCGCTGTCGCCGCGTCCCCGGGGTGTCCCCGTCGCTCCGGAACCTCTCTGCTGCCCGGTATCCTCGCTCTCCGTCGCTGCCATGACGTCGCTACGCACACCACTCCTATCGGATGACGGAACAGCGTGCACGACGACGTGATGATGACGAAGGAGAGCGCCGGCCATGCAGGGGATCCCGGCACGGAGCAGACACCGAGGAGGCAGGTAAGGTCCCTCCCGGTGTCCTGTAAGCTGTTCGGTCCCGAACAGCCCGACTGAACAGCCGGGTTAGTGTTATTTTTGCTTCAGACGCGGCGGTCAGCTTTGATCGCCGCATCTGAAGGGTTAATACAGGGCATCACCGCGATCGGTGATGTCCTGTAGTAGCCGCGGGTCCCGGCCGTTGATGGCCGCAGGGACCGCCACGATAGGTGTGTATTCATCTTATAAGACGCACCAACTTTCACCCCCCCCCCCCCCCCCAGTTTTGGGGAAGAAAAAGTGCGTCTTATACGGCGAAAAATACGGTAAATAAATAAATTGGGCAGCCACTCACAGATGAACCCCAATGAATGGAACTAGTGCAGGTAAAAATCCTCGGCAGATCACAATGCAGTTCTGATGTATATATTTGGGGTCTGCTACAGATGTTTTTACAAATTATTATTTTTTTTTTTATTCAGAAAAATCTATGGAATGAACTTGCCCCAATTGTCAGAACTTGATTTTGTAAGGACAATGAACTTCTGGTATAACATCTGTTTTTCTTGTTGCTGCGCTACGTAAACGATTTACTAACACATTTCCCATAACGCTCTCTGGCGTTACATCAAACGCCCGAGAATTCAGAATTATTTTACTGACGTCTCTTTTTTGTTTTTCCATTCTACAAATTAAAAATTCAAAGCCGTTTAGTAACTTGATACCGGGCTCAGGCGGGAGCTACGTGCTGAGGATATGTCACACAATTTGATGGAATGGCCGACAGACGCTTTAAAAAAAAGCAAACAAACAAAAAAGGCAGAGGACGCGCTTGTGTCATTCATTTTGCGCGGTTTCGTAAGAACGCAGCGGGGTTTACTGGAAAGGGGCACAATTTGAAAGTGACCGCAGTAAACCAAATACCACAAAACACTGGGGTAAAATCGGCCACTTAACCGTTGGGCTAAGATTAGCCAACAGCGTCTAAAGACGCGCCAAAATTACTAAACAGTCTCAACAACTGTGAAAAACTTGTTGCATTTTCAGGCTTTGTTCACACAACGGAGGTTTTGTAGTATGTCCATCCGGAAAACACTGGGGGACATTCCGCAAATAATAAGTGCCGGCAAAACATGTTGGCACTATGATCGCTCGGAAATGTGCTTTCTCCATAGACGGCAATGCATATCCGAGTGGATTCCGCCAAAAGAATTGACATGAGAGGTTTCTGCTGCAATGGAATTTGTGAGCGCTGTAAGGGTACGTTCACACAAGCGGATTTTTTAAATTTTTTTGCGGGTTTTCCGCTGCGTATTTGAAAGGGGCGGGCTCTTCTCGGCTGTCCGCAGCAGATTTTCCGCAGTGGAATTTACGCCGCAGAAAATCCGCCGCAGTCCCTACTGAGTTCAATGGGGCTTGCGGTGGATTTTCCGCAGCGTAAATTCCGCCGTGGAAAATCTGCTGCGGACAGCCGAGAAGAGCCCGCCCTTTTCAAATATGCAGCGGAAAACCGCTAAAAAATCTGCCCGTGTGAACATACCCTTAGGCTAGGTTCAGACTACGGAATCTCCAGACAGAAAATTTCTATCTAAAGATTCCGAGTGTGGCCAGTGCCGACTGAATCAGTCGTCGCTAGGACCGTGCGGACATTGCAGTCCCCAATAGACTTAAATGTGTTTCACAAGTATTTCCGCCTGAATTCCTGTCAGTGGAATTCCGCCTCAATCAGGAGCCCAATACCCTTCTATGGGATTCCGCACTCCCGTGAACACTTCGGAAGTTCCGTAAGACTGCAACAACAAATTTTTTCCAGAGAGGAGTTCCACTTTGAAAATAGTGTCAAGGGGCCCTTACTAACACAGGGGCCCATATGCTCAATATTTTCCTTATCATTAAAAGTAGCCAAATAATAACTAAGGTAAGAAAAGAACCAATCTAAGAAGTCTTATCTGGATTTAAAGGGATACAAAGATTTTTTTTTTTTTTTTTTAAATCAACTGGTACCAGAAACTTAAACAGATTTGTAAATGACTTCTATTTAAAAATCTTAATCCTTCCAGTACTTAACAGCTGCTGTATACTACAGAGGAAATTGTGTAGTTCTTTTCTGTCTGACCACAGTACTCTCTGCTGACACCTCTGTCCATGTCAGGAACAGTCCAGAGCCGGATAGGTTTGCTATAGGGATTTGCTCCTACTCTGGAGAGTTCCTGAAATGGACAGAGGTGTCAGCAGAGAGCACTGTGGTCAGACTGGAAAGAACTACACAACTTCCTCTGGAGCATACAGCAGCTGATAAGTACTGGAAGGATTAAGATTTTTAAATAGAAGTAAATTACAAATCTTTTTAACTTTCTGACACCAGTAGATTTAAAAATGTTTTGTTTTTTTTCCACCGGAGTACCCCTCTAAACAGATCTGATCATCTTGATGCAATAGAATGAGTGATAACCAGACCTGCTAGGTCAGTGGTCTCCAAAACTACAACTCCCAGCATGCCCGGACAGCCAACGGCTGGAGGTGCACAGTTGTAGTTTTGCAACCTCTGGTGGTCCGCACTTTGGAGACCACTGTGCTAGGTCATATACCTTGTTGAACTAAAGTTCTGGGAATGCTGGAACTTGTAGTGTTCTTGACGACTAGTGAAAGGGCGGTGGAAATTTTTTTTTTGTTATCAACTGGTGCCAGAAAGTTAAACAGATTTGTAAATTATAATAATAATTTGTTATGGTCATCGCTATGGGACTTATTTATATCTCTATATATAACATACCTGATTGTGATAATAGTACAGTGGTCCCTCAAGTTACAATATTAATTGGTTCCGGGATGACCATTGTATGTTGAAACCATTGTATCATGAGACCATAACTCTATGGAAACCTGGTAATTGGTTCTGAAGCCCCCAAAATGTCATATTAAAATAGGAAAAAGTGAGGATTAAAGAAAAATAAGTAGATAACTAATACAGATAAAGCAAATCCTTATATATAAAAGAAAGAAAGATCTGCTGGAAGCAGTAAATCACTGTCTATGTCAGTGTTTTTCAACGAGGGTGCCTTCAGCTGTTGCAAAACTACAACTCCCAGCATGCCCGGACAGCCTTTGGCTGTCCGGGCATGCTGGGAGTTGTAGTTTTGCAACAGCTGGAGGCACCCTCGTTGGGAAACACTGGTCTATGTAGAGGACAGGAGCTTCTTCAGGGTCCGGTACAGTACACGCAATGTCCTAAAAAAGTTAAATGGAGCCGCTCTCACCTGGTGTCCAAGCAGCTAACCATGGCACAGCTTAAAAGTAGTACAGAACATGTAATACCTCCCTGTACTGAAGGGGGCGCTAACAGACAGCCAGTCAGTACATGCACTTTAGGAATACAGGGGTTTTACCAGTGAATACCCATTCTGATTGGTCAGTTCTTCCAGCCATTGACACGTTTGTCAGATTCCATAGCATTGTATGTTGAGTCTGGTTTCAAGTTACAATGGTCAAGAAAAGACCATTGTATGTTGAAACTATTGTATGTTGAGGCCATTGTAAGTCGAGGCATCACTGTACTGTATACTGTAGGCAGTGTTCTAATGGGTACTATTTGTTGCACACTTTTTCGAATTGCATCGATATCTACAGATAGAAATTGCCATTATGTAGATACTATATACTAAATAGGCATTCGCTATGGGTTGTACTGCGGACTGTACTGCGTTTTTTGTTGCGGTTCGGTACTGCTGTTGTAAATCCTGTATCGAGTGGCTCGCTTCTTAAATGATAAGGCTCAGCAGGAGCTGGATATGAGGAAAATCCATGAGTTACAACGGGAGAAACCCCGGCCGGTGGCGTCTCGACCGTTTCGTTAACTCTCATTTCGCGGTTAATCCGGTGGTAAGGGATGTGAGTGGTGACGTCACTACTACTGCCGCGGAGGTCCACACTTCTCTCCTTTTGTGAATGACTTCTATTAAAAAATCTTAATCCTTCCAATACTTATTAGCTGCTGAATACTACATAGGAAATTCTTTTCTTTTTGGAACACGGAGCTCTCTGCTGACATCATGACCACAGTGCTCTCTGCTGACATCACGAGCACAGTGCTCTCTGCTGACATCATGACCACAGTGCTCTCTGCTGACATCGCTGTCCATTTTAGGAACTGTCCAGAGCAGCATATGTTTGCTATGGGGATTTTCTCCTACTCTGAACAGTTCTTAAAATGGACAGAGATGTCAGCAGAGAGCACTGTGCTCGTGATGTCAGCAGAGAGCTCTGTGTTCCAAAAAGAAAATAATTTCCTTTGTAATATTCAGCGGCTAATAAGTACTGGAAGGATTACAATTTTTTTTATAAGAGGTAATTTACAAATCTGTTTAACTTTCTGGCACCAGTTGATAAAAAAAAAAAAGTTTTCCACCGGAGTACCCCTTTAATGTCTAAGCTCCATTGTCTCGGAGGACACAGAAAGGAGACTGAGGAGCATTGTCCGTCTCATCCACGGAATAGGCGAGCCTAATCGTCTAGCTTACCTTAGTCTTGACCGGAATACCAATTCATCTGGTCCCTGGCCAGCCGCTCGCTATTTACACTGCTGGATCCGACTATTGAAAGCGTGAAGGAGAGGGAGACAGTCCTTTATGACCGTGCATGGAGAGAACCCATCTGATCCTAAAGAAAATCCTTTTCTTCTATAAGGGTTGTTCTTCTGGAGCGCCTTAAATCATAATAATAAATAAAATAAAATAATAGTTCAAAAATGCCCGAAAAGTAGTTATACTGTATAGAAACGTCTCTTTCTTAGTCATGGTCTGCAAGGCTAAAAAAGCAAACATAGACCCGCCTCTGTATCCACATCATCTGTAAGGCACCGCAAAGTTTCGTTAACCTCATGTGTGCCAGGCAGGGCTCTAACCTCTGGTGTGGTCACACCAAGCGATGCAGAGAGGCGGCATAGATATAGACAGAGATTACTGCATCGCCTGCTATTTCTTAAAGGGAACCTGTCCGCTGTATGTGATGCTAAAAGCAAATTGGAGATGATGGTGGTTGCCAGTCTGACAAAATCACCTTTGTGTTTCTATGCCAAGTGTCAAGGAGGCGGAGCTGAAATGTTTAAAGGGGTACTCTGGTGGAAAACATTTTTTTAATTTTTTTTTTAAATCTTTAAATAAACTGGTGCCAGAAAGTTCAACAGATTTATAAATGACTTCTATTTAAAAATTTGAATCCTTTCAGTAGTTATAAGCTGCTGAATAATGCACAGGAAGTTCTTTTGTTTTTGAATTTCTTTTCTGTCTGACCACAGTGCTCTCTGCTGACACCTCTGTCCATGTCAGGAACTGTCCAGAGCAGGATAGGTTAATATGGGGAATTGTTCTTGCTCTGGACAGTTCCTGAAATGGACAGAGGTGCCAGCATGACGGGGCGGCCGACACCCCCCCCCCCCCCCCCCAATACATCTCTATGACAGAGCCGAAGACTGCCGAATGCAGCGCTCCTGCTCTCCCATAGAGATGTATTGAGGGGGCATGTCGGCCACCGCGTCATGTGGTGGTCAGATGCGCCCTCTTACCACTGACTGCCGGGAACCCATACAGGAGATCGCAAGGGGCCCCAGCGGTCGGATCCCCCGCAATCTGAAACTTATTCCCTATTCTTAGGATGAGGGATACGTTTTCATATCCCGGAGTACTCCTTTAAAAATAAAAAAGAAGCAATCTGATTGGTTGCTTTGGGCAACTGCCCAATTTGATAAATATGGTGCTAGTGCACATTTTTGGGGAAATTAAACTTTAGGGTGTGAGACTGTGTTCCTGCACTCTTGAATTGTATCTTTTGGCACCCCACTGAAAACGGAAGCAGACAACTGGAGAAGTGGACCCCATTTACTTCTATGGCCGAATGGAGTCACCTAGTGACTCCTTCCTGAGCATATGAGCTATTTCAAATGAGCAACAGCCCCATGATGGGTCCGCTTAAAATAGTGGATACATCCCATACGGAGTCACTAAGGGTGACTCATTTTGGCCAAAGAAGTGGATGAGGTCCACTGCTCCCGGATACGGTTAAGGGGAGCAGGAACGTAGTTTAATTGTACCCTCATTTACACCAATTTGTAGGGTTCCCCCACTTTTAACTGTTATGCAAAAAGATTTGTGACTTTTTTAATCTACCCACAGCCAATTTTGTAAGCCAGGTCAGAGCTTGTATATGTTTGTGGTGTAACTGAGGGCTTTGTGACAAACTTGTGAATTTTTATTTTTTTTTGAAAATCAAACTTCCGAAAGCAGTAAAAAAAAAAAAAAAAAAAAAAAAAAGGGTGTACCAAAGTCATTTTAGTACAAATTTTTTAGCAAAAACACCACCTGCAACAATTTATGTGACAAACGTAGAGCAAAAAGAATACCGAAAAGCTTCATAAATCTCCCCTATAATCTACACACATGCCAATTTTTCTGGCTATTTTTTTAACCAATTGAAGTCTATGGGAGGAAAAACCACAATATCTTGACAAAAACACCGTACCCAGAGCATGCTGAGAAGCTGCCACTGAGCAGTATTTTAGACAACTGAGTTTCCACATGTTGACTATTGTGTTTTTTTCCAGCAATAAGGCAAGTAAGGTAAGTAGGGAAGCATAGCATCACTACTTGTCTCTGCCGGCGGTACAGTATGCATCGGTGCATAGTGCATCAATGTAGTGTACTATAGCTGTCCAAGGAAATGGATAAGGAAGAGGGGTATAGGTGGATGGAGGGGGAGGGGATATGATTCTATATTTCTGCATACACATTAATGTTATTTTGTTCTAAGAATGTATCTAACCCTATTTTGAAGCCCTTAACTGTTTCAATTGTGAACAGTTCCTGAGGTAGACTGTTCCATAAATTCACACTTCTTATGGTAAAGAAGGCTTGTCGCTTCTGGAGACTAAACTATTTTTTATAATTTTTTTTTCAGATGGAGGGAGTGCCCTCTTGTCTTTTGAGGAGGTTTTACCTGGAACAATTTTTCACCATATTTTTTGTATGGGCCATTTATAAGTTGATCAAATCCCCCCTAAACGTCTCTTCTCAAGACTAAACAAATGTAATTCTTGTAATCTTTCCTCATAGCTAAGATGTTCCATGCCCCTTATTAGTTTAGTTGCTGTCTCTGCACCCTTTCCAGCTCCACAACGTCCCTTTTATGTACTGGTGCTTAAAACTGAGCAGCATATTCCAGGTGAGGCCGTACTAGTGCTTTATAATGTAAGCAGATGTAGCAGTGGGGAATCTGTAGCGGAATAGCGCCTTGACGAGGGGTTTAGTGGCTTCAGTGTGAAGCATGTATTTAATGAGGGGTCTTTCGCTTTAAGAGAGCAGCGGTCAGTCGGAGATGGAGGTAATGGTAAAGGGGGGGGGGGGGGGGTCAATGGCTCAAGGGGTGGGATTGGGAGGTTATTTAAAGGCTGGTAAAGGGAGGAGTTATCACTGTGGGGGGAAGATTTTACCTGAAAAGTTGTGTGCATGTCTCTCTGTCCATCCCTCATGGATTTGGAGACCTTGTTCAGGCAGCTGCGGTGGCTGAACGCCATGGTGGTGGTTCCAGGAGAAGGTCTGGTCTGTACTGAGTGACGGTTCTGCGGATGGACAGGTGGGTGCTCCCCTTTCTGCGGGACGTCGACACGGGACCCGCTGGTCCCATCGTCCTGAGAGTCCGGACACTTCCCCGCGGTCTCAGCGGTGGGTGTGTTGTCCCAGTGGTCCCTCCCAGGAAACGGCTGTGGCCATCATCTGCAGTTGGAGCTGTGAAAAAGACTTTGGGGGCGGCTGCGGGAGGGGGGAGTTTGGGCCCAGCTCCGCTCCTCCTCCCACATGACACAGCAGCAGGGCGGGTGTGGCTGTCTCACCCGCCTGGGCCTCAGGCTCAGGGGAGACACAGCGTGGGAGAAGCAAGGAGGTCAGATGGGGCAGTACCAGCAAATGGACTGGCTCCCAGTATGTCGCAGCTTCTGGGGCTGCAAGGGAGTGCGGGGATCAGAGTCTGCAGGCAGCTGTGTTCTCTCCTTCTGTGCGGGCGCCCTCTGGTCATCAGGAGCGGCGGTGCAGCATGGCAGCTGTTGTGGAGCCTGGGTCCAGTGGTGCAGTCGGCGGCGCCTGGGTCAGTGGATTGGGAGCCTGCTGGAGGCAGTGGTTTGCGGCCAGCGGGTGCTGGTGACCAAGAGGCAGCCGGGTCCAGCAGATCTGTTAACCCCTTGGAGTCTTCAGAGGAGGAGGAGTCAGCAGGGGAGAGCTCTAGCAGGCTGCGTGCGCAAGGGACAAGGGACATCATGGCGGCCGGGTGTCCAGTTCATGCGGAGCGGTCTTCCTCTGCAGAGATAATGGGGGCTGAACGTCCTTCTGTGTCTGGTGGTGGTGTGGAGCGGATCCGGTCGGGTCCTTTGGCTGCGACTGCGAGGAGGTCTGGAGTTGGCGAGTCCAAGGAGCGGACTGCGGGCTTGGTAGCTGCTGGGACAGCGGTCTCTGGTCAGCCTGTGAGTGCTCTACAGTATGTTGGGTTGGGGTTGCGGGAGGAGGGGGGATGTCTCTGTGCGGGATTTGCTGTCTCAGTGGCTGGGGTTTTTGTCGTAGTGTGCAGGGGAGGAGTGCCGTCTCCTCTCCATTGCCAGCGTGGGGGGTGGCGGGTCGTTTGGGCATGGGGCCTTGTTGGCAAAAACGGATGTGGAATTGGCATTTCAGTTGTTGCCAGTGCATTCAGAGAGTTTTTGGTTGTTGGGGATTAATTGGCAGGGGAATTTTTATGTTGATTGTTGCCTCCTGATGGGTTGCTTAATTTCGTACACCTATTTTGAGGCTTTCAGTTTTTTTTGGGAATGGATGGTGTGGCAGGAGACCGGCTGGTCCTCGGTGCTTCACCACCTCGATGATTGTTTTTTTTTTTTTTTTTAAGCCCGGCAGGGTCAAGGGTCTGCTCAGTACTGTTACATACCATGGAGGCGGTGGCTGGTGACAAGACCGAGGGCCCGGCGACGGTAGTTACATTTTTGGGCATCATAATAGACATGGAGTGTACGGATTCACGCCTGGGGTCACGGTGGCTCACCATTTTGTTCGTTTGTCTGTTGATGTGCGGGCAGATTTGGCGGTTTGTGAGTCTTCCTTGTCAGTTTACAATGGGCGATCAGTGTGGAGTCTGCCTTGGAGCTGTTCATGGAAGTGGCAGGCTCTCTGGGCTTTGGGGTCTTTTTTGGCGGGCAGTGGTGTGCCGGCGAGTAGCCTGAGTCTTAGCGGCAGGAAGGTTTGCTGTCTAATTTGGTGTTGTTGAAACTTTTTCCAATTGTGTTGGCAACAGAGATTTGGGGTGATAGGTTGTGGGGTAGGCGTGTTCGTTTCCGTTGTGACAATATGGGTGTGGTTCATGCGATCATTAATCAGACTTCTAATTCGCTGCCAGTGCTGCGTTTGTAGCGACTTTTGGTGTTGCAGGGTTTGGTTTTGCATGCTCATTTTATTGCTGTACATGTGCCTGGAGTGCTGAATTCCATTGCTGATTCCCTTTCTCCCTTTCAGTGGGACAGGTTTTTGGGTGTCTGGGCATGATGAGAGTTGTAGTTTAGAAACAGCTGGAGTCTCCCTGTCTGGGTAGACACTGCCAGAAGGGTCTATTCACATTATACAAAACAGACAGTGTGAACAGAGCTTCAGACTTACTAGCCTGGCTCCCGTCTGTAGCTCTGCCCCCTAATGTCGTCACTAGGGGGCAGAGCTACACAGACCCGGTGGGGACAGGGAGCGAGGAAGGTAAGTGGACCTCGTGTTCTATAGATAGCTGTATATACTGTATACCACCCAAAGGGGCTATAGGAGCAGGGAGTGCTGTCAGTATAATGACATAATTCTAGGCTCCTGTATAGTATACACTGGTACACTATGCCCCTCGGTATACTATATAGTGTTGAGCGGCATAGGCCATATTCGAATTTGCGAATATTCGCGAATATATGGACGAATATTCGTCATATATTCGCGAATATTCGCGTATTATTTTCGCATATGCAAATATTCGCGTGTGCGAAAATTAACATATATATAAAAACCAGTACAAGCAGAAATTCGCATATGCGAAAATTAGCATATGCAAATTTTCGTATATGCGAAAATTTGCACGCCAGTCTCACACAGTAGTATTAGAGCCTTCTTTACACTACACAAGCTGGAAGCAGAGAGGGGTGATCACTGTGATGTGTACTGTGAAAAAAACAAACAAAAAACGAATATTCGCGAGCAACACTAATACTATACTGCCGGGGGAGGTGAGTAGTGATGCTATACATCACTCCTCATGTCCTTACAGTCTGTGGACTGGGCGCTCAGCATCCGACCCACAGAGTGGTACCAGAAGGCAGTGAGAAAACTTCCACAGGGGACAAAACTGGCTATTTCCACACACCAGGGAAAACGCCAGAAAAAACGCCAGAAAAACTGCCAAAATTCAGGAATAATCCGTGGCAGTTTTCCTGACAGTTTTTCCTGGCGTTTTTGCTGGTGGGAAAAAACCTCAGTGGAATTCTAGCCTGAAAGCGACTAGCAGAACGGAAATACAATTCTAAAAACAGACTAATGAAATACAGACTAAAATCTACTAAACAAGACTAATTAACCATGGCTAAAAACTCAGATGAAATAACAAGATAGATACAAGGTAAATGCTCAAGCAGACATAGTAGCATTATTGCACCGACAAAGAGTATTGCAGTAACAGACATCATAGTATTGCACTCAATAATCACCACTGAATGTAGGAAAGTCCAGCTTAAAATAGTGTGGTGTCCCGGTACCGCATCATATACGCTACCTATTTATGTTTGGGTCCCCATAGCCAGAGTCCCTAGGACATAGGGATCCCTGTCACTTATTTAGCCCCTAGTCGCCTCTATTCTAGTGTATAAATCACTAAGTTATTCAAAGGTTAATGTAAATAGAATAACATATATAAATAAATGGTTAATTACTTGTTTCCATAGTGTTGCAGGACCTGCGGGTCACGTGACTAGGTGAACTCTATGGTATTAAGCTTAAGGACCTTTGGAGGCCCTGTGACGTAAGCAATCCCATTACACCATGTAATGGTGAATGGCAGATGTTCGGACCAATCAGATTCGCCACGCCCCCTGCCCATATAAGGGAGCGGCGGCCATCTTCGCTCTCTCTTGTTCCTGGGCAAGCAAGCAAGCAAGACCTGCGCAGCAATTATCTCAGTGAGTTAGGCCTGAGCCTTGCGGCGACGGCTGAACAATCTAATTATAGAGTGTATCAATTCCCAGACACTCTGCAGCATCACCGGACCTAATAATTCCCCTAAATCCGGACAGATCTGCAAATCTCTCCCTAAATTCAGAGACTGTATATCTAGCTCAAGGTCCGCTACAACTGCCAGTCACTAAGCAACCTAAGGACTATTTATATGAGACTGTTACTGTGCCGTGGATATTGCCAGCACTTCAGTAAAAAGTTGTTTAAGTTCACGTTCAATCTGCTTGTGGACCTTCAGTTATTTCATGCACCTATCGTTACTGGGAAGGGCGGCGATAGGCCGGAACATTGATTCAGCATACCAGCCCTCAGCCTGGCGTCACGAACTCTAGGGTTAACATTAACCCCTTCTATACCTATACCATACCACCACTACCATACACCCCCCAAGGGCTACCACAATAGACACACCCGAGTTCTCATTCATTCAGAGCATTAACCATTTCCTATCAGGGGAGAATAGAAAACTGTTCTGAACATCCTAGTGTGTGAATACACACCTAAACAGAAAAAATATAAAAACAAATAAATGGACATTACACATAGTGGTGAGGCTTAGTGAGTTAGAGGGGGAGCCTGGGGAGTTTCTGAGGAGGGATGGGATCTACTTGAACATGATAGGCAATGATTTGTGGGCTTTGGCCTTGAAGGAAGGGATAAAGACGGCTCTTCAGGTTTGGTGAGGTTTCACACACTTTCATCTGAGGCAGGAAATGGGTCCTTGGAGGTGGTATCTCAGGATAAGTTTGGTTATTTACAGTTGGATTGGGCCTCCTGGTGGTGGTTCAGGGCCCCAGGAGTAATTGGGTACATGCACTATGTCAGGTTGGTGCCTTTGGTGAGTTTGGTAGGGCATGTGGTGGTGAAATGTGGTGTGAGCTACATAGTGGTTTTAGTTGCCCTCCAGGGATCATTCTAATTAGGTATAATGTTAATATTGTTTAAATGTTAAATATTTCATATATTTTGTTAAATAAACAGGCCTTGGGGCCCAATATTCTCCAGGCATGAGTCAAGTGTCATTTATGGATTTGGGTGGTCAGGGAACAGGAGCACAATCTAAAGTCTCTTCATTCATGGGGTAGTATTCTGTCCCTATCCCTCGAGTCCATGCCTCTCCTGATATAGGACAATATCCTGCTGGCCTTAGAAGCAGCTTCCTGACATTGTGCTATTCTGTAGTCTATGATCTACATGTACACCGAGATCCTTCTCTACCAGTGACTCTCCCAGTTTTACCCCCCCACGCCCGACACACACACACAAGACATATGATGCTGTAGGTTATTACTCCCCCTAGGACATGTGATGCTGCGGGTTATTACTCCCCCCTAGGACATATGATGCTGCAGGTTATTACTCCCCCTAGGACATATGATGCTGCGGGTTATTACTCCCCCCTAGGACATATGATGCTGCAGGTTATTACTCCCCCTTAGGACATATGATGCTGCAGGTTATTGCTTCCATAGGACATATGATGCTGCAGGTTATTACTCCCACTAGGACATATGATGCTGCAGATTATTACTCCCACTAGGACATATGATGCTGCAGGTTATTACTCCCCCCCCAAGGACATATGATACTGCAGGTTATTTCTCCCCCCCTAGGACATATGATGCATGAAGGTTATTACTCCCCCTATATATATATATATATATATATATATATATATATATATATATACAGTGACCCCCCCGACCTACGATGGCCCCGACATACGATCATTTCAACATACGATGGACTCTCAGAGGACATCGCATGTTGAAGGCAGCATCAATATAAAATGCTTTTGTATGTCGGGGCCATCGCATAAACGGCTATCCGGCAGCGCAGACTGCTTCAGCTGCCGCCGCATAGCCATTTACGGTGCCCCGTGTGGTCCGCTGACTATCACTTACCTGTCCTCGGGGCTCCGGCGCGTCCTCTTCGGGCTCTGCTGCATCGTCGGCGCTCTCCATCGTCGTCATCACGTCTCTGCGCACACCTTTCCGTCATCCAATAGGAGCGTCGTGTGTAGCGACGTGATGGCGGCGACGGAGAGCAAGGATGCCGGGGAAGCAGAGGCCTTGCCGGAGCGTCGGGGACACCCCGGGACGCGGCGACAGCGATGGAGGGAGACATCCAGGGCAGCGGTGACGGTCCGGAGCGGCGGGGACACGTGAGTATAACCTCCAATACCAGTGGTCTTCAACCTGCGGACCTCCAGATGTTGCAAAACTACAACTCCCAGCATGCCCGGACAGCCGTTGGCTGTCCGGGCATGCTGGGTGTTGTAGTTTTGCAACATCTGGAGGTCCGCAGGTTGTAGACCACTTGTCCTATACTTTACATTGCACGAATCCCTCAACATACGATGGTTTCAACAAACGATGGTCCATTTGGAACGGATTACCATCGTATGTTGAGGGACCACTGTATATATATATATATATATATATATATATATATGTAGGCCACTCATGCCTAGTGGCCTGAAATGGGTGGTTCGTGGCCTGCCCTGTCATGTACATGAATAATAACACATTTGTTCTGTATACCATAATCGCAATCAGAATGAATATTTATACAGAGGAGGAGCTGGATCATGAAATCCCTCCTTTCAGGTAGTCTCCAAGATCCATGAAATTGCTCAATCACATGAACCCCGGTAGGCAAGATGTATGGGGGGAAAGGGCGGAGATGATAAAAAGAAGATCATTTGGGGGAAAAAAAAAAAAATCATGTCATATTTTCCACTGTAGGATATTTTATTCATGTGTTTGGTTTTCTTTACATATACCGTGACTGGAGGAGAGCGCACATGTTCTGACTTGGGCTTTAGCCTGACATGTATCAAAGTGATCAAAGGAGAAAACTGCGCGGTTGCCAAGTCAGACCTAATCCTCAATGACTGCTGAGGGACGAGTACAAATTACTTGTACTTTATGATGACGTTAACCATTAAAATTAGAATTAACAACAATAAACAATAGAAATCCACGGCTACAACAATATTGTTTAAAAAATTTAGCGGTATAGTAGCTTTCAGGCTAGACTATAATAATGTTTCCCAACCAGGGGGCTTCCAGCTGTTGCAAAACTACAACCCCCAGCATATCTATCTATCTATCTCATATCTATCTATCTATCTATCTCATATCTATCTATCTATCTATCTATCTATCTATCTGTCTATCTCTCATGTCAATCTGTCATCTCTATTTCCATCCCATATACACAATGTCCCGGCATGCTGGGAGTTGTAGTTTTGCAATATCAGGAGTAGAGATGAGCGAATTTTAGAAAAATTCCATTTGGCCGATTTGCCGAATTTTCAGAAAAAATTTGGTTCGGACCGAATTCATTCGCAGCAAATCACTATTAAAAATGGCTATTTCTGGCCTACCGAGAGGCTCATTAGGGGTGTAGAACACTTTGCCTTGTCCTAACACACATAGGGAGTGTGCTATGTTAGTGAAATAATACTGTTATTCAGTATGACAGGCAACGCTATTAGAATCACTGTCTGTGCAGAGGAGGCTGAGGAGATGGTGGAGGATGAGGCGGCGGAGTCACACACTGTCAATGGACCAACAGCCTGAGAGCATGGAGGAGGAAGCAACGTGACCTGTCCAAGTCAGGTCAGTTGATGAAGGCCACAAGGTGGCCGAAACACGTCCTGTGAGCCGTTATTTTGCTATGTGTACAGTGGGGATCAAAAGTTTGGGCACCCCAGGTAAAAATTTGTATTAATGTGCATAAAGAAGCCAAGGAAAGATGGAAGAATCTCCAAAAGGCATCACATTTCAGATTAGACATTCTTATAATATGTCAACAAAAGTTAGATTTTATTTCCACCATTTACACTTTCAAAATAACAGAAAACAAAAAAATGGCGTCTGCAAAAGTTTGGGCACCCTGCAGAATTTATAGCATGCACTGCACCATTTGGCAAGTATCACAGCTTGTAAATGCTTTTTATAGCCAGTCAAGAGTCTTTCATTTCTTGTTTGAGGTATCTTTGCCCATTCTTCCTTACAAAAGTCTTCCAGTTCTTTGAGATTTCTGGGCTGTCTGTCACGCACTGCTCTTTTAAGGTCTATCCATAGATTTTCAATTATGTTGAGGTCTGGAGATTTTGAAGGCCATGGCAAAACCTTCAGTTTACGCCTCTTGATGTAATCCCCTGTGGACTTCTAGGTGTGTTTAGGATCATTATCCATTTGTAGAAGCCATCCTCTCTTTAACTTCAGCTTTTTCACAGATGGCATCAAGTTAGCATCCCAAATTTGCTGAAATTTTATTGAATCCATTTTTCCTTCTACTCGTGAGATGTTCCCTGCACCACTGGCTGCAATACAACCCCAAATCATGATTTATCCACCTCCATGCTTAACCGTTGGACAGAGGTTCTTTTCATTAAATTCTGTTCCCCTTCTTCTCCAAACGTACCTTTGCTCATTCCGACCAAAAAGTTCAATTTTAACCTCATCGGTCCACGGAACTTGTTTCCAAAATGCATCAGGTTTGTCTATATGTTCATTTGCAAAGTTCAAACGCTGATTTTTGTGATGAGAACGTAGAAGAGGTTTTCTTCTGATGACTCTTCCATGTAGACCATATTTGTACAAGTATCTCTTTATAGTGGAATAGTGTACCACAACTCCAGTGTCTGCCAGATCTTTCTGGAGGGATTGTGCAGTCAAACGTGGGTTTTGAATTGTTTTTCTCACAATCCTGCAAGCTGTTCTGTTTGATAATTTCTTGGTCTTCCAGATCTTGCTTTAACTTCCACTGTTCCTGATGACTGCCATTTCTTAACCCCTTAACGACGCAGGACGTATATTTACGTCCTGCGCCGGCTCCCGCGATATGAAGCGGGATCGCGCCGCGATCCCGCATCATATCGCGTGGCTCCCGGCGCTAATCAACGGCCGGGACCCGCGGCTAATACCACACATCGCCGATCGTGGCGATGTGCGGTATTAACCCTTTAGAAGCGGCGGTCAAAGCTGACCGCCGCTTCTAAAGTGAAACTGAAAGTATCCCGGCTGCTCAGTCGGGCTCTTCGGGACCGCCGCGGTGAAATCGCGGTGTCCCGAACAGCTGATCGGACACCGGGAGGGCTCTTACCTGCCTCCTCGGTGTCCGATCGACGAATGACTGCTCCGTGCCTGAGATCCAGGCAGGAGCAGTCAAGCGCCGATAATGCTGATCACAGGCGTGTTAATACACGCCTGTGATCAGGATGAGAGATCAGTGTATGCAGTGTTATAGGTCCCTATGGGACCTATAACACTGCAAAAAAAAAGTAAAAAAAAAGTGTTAATAAAGGTCATTTAACCCCTTCCCTAATAAAAGTTTCAATCACCCCCCTTTTCCCATAAAAAAAATAAAACAGTGTAAAAAAAAATAAAAATAAACATATGTGGTATCGCCGCGTGCGTAAATGTCCGAACTATAAAAATATATCATTAATTAAGCCGTACGGTCAATGGCGTACGCGCAAAAAAATTCCAAAGTCCAAAAAAGCGTATTTTGGTAACTTTTTATAACCTTAAAAAATGAATAAAAAGTGATCAAAAAGTCAGATCAAAACAAAAATCATACCAATAAAAACTTCAGATCACGGCGCAAAAAATGAGTCCCATACTGCCCCGTACGTGGAAAAATAAAAAAGTTATAGGGGTCAGAAGATGACATTTTTAAACGTATAAATTTTCCTGCATGTAGTTATGATTTTTTCCAGAAGTGCGACAAAATCAAACCTATATAAGTAGGGTATCATTTTAACCATATGGACCTACAGAATAATGATAAGGTGACCCCAGCAACGGGACCCCGGCGATCTGACATCTTATCCCCTATCCTTTGGATAGGGGATAAGATGTCTAGGGGCGGAGTACCCCTTTAACAGTATTTATCTAGAACAGCAGCAGGTGTGTACTTTTGGCTGTGCTTTCACAGTATCTAGGCCCTTGAGAGTTTGCAAAACAGTATACTTCGATGTACGTATGTGGTATGCACTTATGAGGGGAGAAAATTGCGCTACAGTGCGCTTAAAAAAGTATTTGAGTACAACATAAGCTGGTGAGTACTTTTGCCTGGCCTTTCACAGTATCTAGGCCCTTGACAGATTAACAGGTACAAATTAGTACACTACTTAGATGTAGGTATGTGGTATGCACTTATGAGGGCAGAAAAATGCGCTACAGTACGCTTAAAAAAAGTATTTGAGTAAAACACCAGCCGGTGATTACTTTTGGCTGTCCTTTCACAGTACCTAGGCCCTTGACAGATTAACAGGTACAAAATAGTACACTACTTCGTTGTACATATGTGGTATGCACTTATGAGGGCAGAAAAATGCACTTCAATATGCTTAAAATATTATTTGAGTAAAACACCAGCTGGTGATTACTTTTGGCTGTCCTTTCAGAGTATCTAGGCCCTTGACAGATTAACAGGTGCAAAATAGTACACTACTTAGTTGTACGTATGTGGTATGCACTTATGAGGGCAGAAAAATGCTCTACAGTATGCTTTAAAAAGTATTTGAGTAAAACACCAGCTGATGATTACTTTTTCCTGGACTTTCACAGTATCTAGGCCCTTGAGAGTTTACCAGGTACAAAATAGTACACCACCATGATGTAGGTATGTGGTATGCCCTTATGAGGGCAGAAAAATACTCTACAGTACACTTAAAAAAGTATTTGAGTACACCAGCCGGTGAGTATTTTTGCCTGGCCTTTTACAGTATCTAGGCCCTTGACAGATTATCAGGTACAAAATAGTACACTACTTAGATGTAGGTATGTGGTATGCACTTATGAGGGCCGAAAAATGCGCTACAGTACGCTTAAAAAAGTATTTGTGCACAACACCAGCAGTACACAACAATGATGCAGCAGTCACTGTGCATTAAACCCAAAATTGAACTTCTCTCTCAATCTCACTCCCTTCCCTATCAGTGCTTCTAGGCAGGATTTGTCCTTGAGCTGAATCGCTGCTGCTCTTCTGTGCAACACACAGCTCTCTTCCCCTCTCTGTAATACCTCAACAACACCAGAAAAGTCCCCAGAGGATCTTAGGGACAACTATAGAAAATACAACTCCTTGGGGAATTATCCCCACAGGCATAACCCTGACTAAAGATCCCCCTAAATAATATTTAAAACGTAACCTTTATTTCAATGGTAAAAAGTTGATGGCAGTGGTGTTTTAAAATTACATCTACTGTGTACTTTTTTACGTACCTCTAATCAATTTCTTTTGAATCTGTTACACAGACTATTAGGAATGGACTGCTGGGTATGTATTATACTGTCTACAGACTAGTTTAACCAGCAGACCAACAGACAGCTCTCTGCCCATCTCTGTAATACAATGCTGTAGACAGTGACTGGGAGGTTAACCGCTGCAGTAAGAATTATTTTCTGTGAAAAAAGCACTGCTCTCTGTCCAACAGAGCACTGATGTGACTAGGAGGTGAAACACTGCTGGAAAAGCTTTTTTGTGTAACACACAGGGCTGTCTGTCCTATTTCTCTGCAGTGAAAGGATGAAGTGACTAGCCGGAATATGGCTGCCGATTATATAGGGCTGTGACATCACAGGGGTGACTGGCTGCTGATAGGCTGTATGCTGCATGTGATTCAGGGTCATCCCACCTACCCTTGTTCCCACCTTCCCAGGATTCCTTACCACATGTTCTCACATGTGGATCTGCCATTTCAGATGCCTTGGAGCCTGGACCGCACTAAATGGAGTTTAATGAAGCGATTTGCGCAATAGAATCACGGCGATATTCATATTCATTACAAATAAAATTTTTCATGAAATTCATAACAAATTCGGATTCGTCAGATTCGATTCGCTCATCTCTAATCAGGAGGTTCCCCTTTTGGAAACTGCTAGTCTACAATAATATTTTTGTCATTATTATACACACACTGAAATAACAGGCTACACCCCAATTGTCGCGACTCACCGGTTAATTCTAAGCAGTGAAACATGGTGCAGAGACAGCACCGACCACCCTGGAGCTTGTACCCAACTCCAGTTAGTTTATATTCCGTGCAGGGAGCCGTGATTGGTCGAGACCAACTGACCAATCACGTCTCCTGGCAGGGAATATAAATCATTGCAACCGCTCTGCCCGCCTCATCATAGTACTGCAAAGCGGGTGCTATAGATGCCATTGTCAGTGTGACTGCAGCATCTATAGGGTGACAAAGGGAGGGGGCTCCCCCTGCTCTTCATAGGTGCCCCACAAAGCAATTACGGGGCGCCAATGGTAGCTATGGCCACCAGAGATCTGACTATGGCCTCCTTTGTCAGGGGTCATATTCGAATTTGCGATATTTCCCGAATATATTAACGATTATTTGTCCCATTTTTGCAAAATTTGCATATTCACTAAGTTCGTTAACTTTTTTTTTCCATGCAAAAATTCTCATTGAAAATGTGCATAAACATTTGTGGAAAAAAACACACAAAAAAACAAATATTTGTCATTAAGAATATATAGCACTATATTCTAAATATTTGTGAAATCGCGAAGTGCCGATATTCGTGATAAAATTCACATTATGAATATTCATGCTCAACACTAGTCATGGCTAGAGAAGTTGATCCGACTCTGCCTGAGGCAGAGTGTGATCAGTTGTGCTATGCTTGTCAGTGTATAGGTATGGGCATAGAGAGCAGTTCAGATGTGTACTGCACTGTATTATGTGTGTTTAAAAGAAGTGAACAAATATGTAAAAAAAATTTTTATAAATGTGAATAAAATGAAAAAATAAATGTGAAAAAATAATATTCATTGGTGAGTGGGTGTATATTAAAGTTGCACATTTGTTTGTGCAGAAAAGTAGCAGAGAAGAGGAAGAATCCTACAAAAGGGTGTTCTGTTTTTTATCTGCCCCAAATTTATCAAACCCCCCCCCGTGATAGTATGGTAGGTGCTGCGCTGCCTAAGATGCAGCGGCGCAGACTGACAGTGGTTAGGTGAAGCGACAAGATAGAGTTAACAGAGGAGCTGACTTGAGGAGGAGGAGGGGCTATGTGTTAGGCAGTGATAGGCTGGTATAGCAGGAAGAGGTGGGGTTAGAAAGGGGTTATAAGAAGGAGGCGGGCTTCCGGCGGCCTCTTTGGAGTCCCCGGCAGCTTCCCACCCTCCCACCCCCTTTTTCTGTTATGTTATATGTGGTACGATTGTTAATTAAAAAAATATATATATTTTTTTTTAAATATATAGTTACAAAAAAATTAAATTATTATATAAAAAGTGAACTGTGCTTTTCTGTTTTGTTTGTGTTTTGTAGCCGGACGGGTTTGTTGGTTGTCTGCCCCACGGCTGGTTTTATATGTGTGGGTCTGTGTTTTGGCGTGGCAGTATGTTATGGGAATTTTGGTGTTCCTCTTTTAACACTGCTTTCTTGTAGGTTAAGTCACAGCATGGCGGAGGAGAAATGGGGATGAGATTTGTCCAGGAGGGTAGAGCGTATGCCCGTCGAAGAGGGCGGCCGGCAATCCGCCTACCTCCGAGAGTGTCAAAACTAAGTTTGGAACTTAAAGGTTATTTAAATGGTTTATCAAATAAATGCTGTGGCCAACCCCAGTTGTCCAGCAAAAGTTAAATGGTTGTCTGTGTTTTATTATAGTCAGCGAACAGGTAATTGCAGTCTGATGAATATGTTGCACATAAGCAAAACCGAAGCAAAAAAAAAAAATGACTTCAAAACTCACTTTCTAATATCTATCTTTCTGCCACATATTTCAGCCATTGCAACACAAAGGATGAACATTGCTGCAACGTCCAGGTGTTGCATTTAAATTTTGCTGCATGTGGACATGGCCTTATAGGCTTCACCTCTCATATAGCTCTTACTATAGTTTATTCCATCAGATTGCTACACTACGTCTACATTCACTGAACCAGTCTAATGTTTTCCAGGTATGAGATCATATGTCTTATGGGGAGGAAATGTTTGCACCACAGTACACCCACCTTTATATAGTGGTAAATAAGTCAATACTCTGATTCATTCAGACTTTAACTTTTAAGTTTCTTAGAGCTGGTGTTAAATGACTAAGATGTAGAAGAGGAAATTATAAATACATTCAAAAAATTACTCAAATTCTAAAAATAAAAGTCAGTTTAAACAGTCCTCACATTATGACTGTGATTCGGTGAAGGAAAAGTTTAAATGTTTCAAAATGAATGTAAAGGAGTCCATTGCTTGTCTTAAAGTAATATGGTTTATTCCTTTAAAAAGTACCTGCACCTTCGGGTAGCTTTTCAAGATAAGCTGTTATGTATGTACACGAGGAGTTGTACTATTTCTGATCAATATATCAGTAATCGGTTCTTTTATATCTCAATTGCACACCCTTAGAAGCAGCAGCAGCATGGATGTCATTGTAAAGCAACATTGTGCAGTGCCCAATTATAAATCCAGCACTGGGGGGAAATATAACACTCAATTTAAAGTGAATACTGCTGAAGTCTCTCTTTATGTGTCTCTCTGCTTCTGTTTCTCTCAAGCCACCCCCATTAGATAGGCAGCAGCATACATTAAGTATGCTGCTCCCTCATTATTTCTAGCAGGAGGGACAGTAAGGCATATGACAGGAAGAGGTACTAGGGAAAGTGAGGCATTCAATAGGGAGGGTACTAATGAGAACAGTGAGGCATATAATAGGAGAGGTAGAAGTAGTACTAGGGACAGTAAAGAGTTTGATAGGAGGGTGAGTAGTACTAGGGACAGTAAGGCATGTGATAGTAGGGGTAGTAGTAGGGATAGTAGTGGAGCAGTGAGGAATGTGACAGGAAGGGAAGTAGTAGTAGGGGCAGTTAGGCAGGTCATAGGAAGGGTAGTAGTACTAGGGGCAGCGAGGCATGTGAAAGGGGGTGCGGCAGCACAAGGAACAGTGAGCCGTGTGGTAGGACGGGTGTACTAGGGACAGTGAGGTATGTAATAGGAGGGGTAGTAGTACTAAGGACAGTGAGCCATGTGGTAGGACAGGTATTAGTACTAGGGACAGTGAGGCATGTGGTAGGACAGGTATTAGTACTAGGGACAGTGAGGCATGTGGTAGGACAGGTATTAGTACTAGGGACAGTGAGGCATGTGGTAGGACAGGTATTAGTACTAGGGACAGTGAGGCATGTGGTAGGACAGGTATTAGTACTAGGGACAGTGAGGCATGTGGTAGGACGGGTATTAGTACTAGGGACAGTGAGGCATGTGGTAGGACGGGTATTAGTACTAGGGACAGTGAGGCATGTGGTAGGACGGGTATTAGTACTAGGGACAGTGAGGCATGTGGTAGGACGGGTATTAGTACTAGGGACAGTGAGGCATGTGGTAGGACGGGTATTAGTACTAGGGACAGTGAGGCATGTGGTAGGATGGGTATGAGTACTAGGGACAGTGAGGCATGTGGTAGGACGGGTATTAGTACTAGGGACAGTGAGGCATGTGGTAGGATGGGTATGAGTACTAGGGACAGTGAGGCATGTGGTAGGATAGGTATTAGTACTAGGGACAGTGAGGCATGTGGTAGGACGGGTATTAGTACTAGGGACAGTGAGGCATGTGGTAGGAAGGGTATTAGTACTAGGGACAGTGAGGCATGTGGTAGGAAGGGTATTAGTACTAGGGACAGTGAGGCATGTGGTAGGACGGGTATTAGTACTAGGGACAGTGAGGCATGTGGTAGGATGGGTATGAGTACTAGGGACAGTGAGGCATGTGGTAGGATAGGTATTAGTACTAGGGACAGTGAGGCATGTGGTAGGAAGGGTATGAGTACTAGGGACAGTGAGGCATGTGGTAGGACGGGTATTAGTACTAGGGACAGTGAGGCATGTGGTAGGAAGGGTATTAGTACTAGGGACAGTGAGGCATGTGGTAGGATAGGTATTAGTACTAGGGACAGTGAGGCATGTGGTAGGAAGGGTATTAGTACTAGGGACAGTGAGGCATGTGGTAGGATAGGTATTAGTACTAGGGACAGTGAGGCATGTGGTAGGGCGGGTATTAGTACTAGGGACAGTGAGGCATGTGGTAGGAAGGGTAGTAAAACTGTGTACAGTGAGGTATGTGATAGCAGAGGTAGAAGCAGAGAGAGTGAGGCATTTAATAGAAGGGGTAGCAGTAAGGATGGTCATGCATGTGATAAGAGGGGTAGTAGGGAAAAAAGGCATAACATAGGAGGGGTAGTAGTACTAGGGACAGTGAGATATGTGACACTACTTTATTAAGTACACTTTGCTAGTACCAGCTTGGACCACCTGGTGCCTTTATTCATGGTGACATACTTTCTACAAGGTGATGGAAACATTCCTTACAGATTTTGGTCCATATGATGACATCACACAGTTCCTCCATTAGACATGATGACATCACACAGTTCCCCCATATGGACACAATGACATCACACAGTTCTTTCATATTGTCATGATGACATCACACAGTTCCTCCATATGGACATGATGACATCACACAGTTCCTCCATTAGACATGATGACATCACACCGTTCCCCCATATGGACACGATGACATCACACAGTTCTTTCATATGGTCCTGAGGACATCACACAGTTCCTCCATATGGACATGATGACATCACACAGTTCCCCCATATGGACACGATGACATCACACAGTTCCTCCATCTGTACACGATGACATCACACAGTTCTTTCATATGGTCATGATGACATCACACATTACTTCATATGGACATGATGACATCACACAGTTCCCCCATATGGACACGATGACATCACACAGTTCATTCATATGGTCATGATGACATCACACAGTTACTTCATATGGACATGATGACATCACACAGTTCTTTCATATGGACACGATGACATCACACAGTTCTTTCATATGGTCATGATGACATCACACAGTTACTTCATATGGACATGATGACATCACACAGTTCCTCCATATAGACATGATGACATCACACAGTTCCTCCATATAGACATGATGACATCACACAGTTCCTCCATATAGACATGATGACATCACACAGTTCCTCCATATAGACATGAGGACATCACACAGTTCCTCCATATAGACATGATGGCATCACACAGTTGCTGTAGATTTGTTGGCTGCACATCCATGATGAGAATCTTTTATCCCAGCGGTGATCTATTGGATGAGATCTGGTGACTGGGGAGGCCATTGGAGTCCTGTGACCTCATTGTCCTGTATGAGATGATGTCATGTGACATGGGGCATTATCCTGCTGGAAGTTTCATCAGAAGATCCAGGGGACACTGTGGTCATAAAGCTGTGGCACAGTGAATCCACATGGCCTGGCCATATCAAGTATAAAACTACAATATTACACAGTCATGGCCATAAATATTGCCCCCCCCCCCCCTGAAATTTATCAAGAAAATGAAGTATTTCTCACAGAAAAGGATTGCAGTAACACATGTTTTGCTATACACATGTTTATTCCCTTTGTGTTTATTGGAACTAAACCAAAAAAGGGAGGAAAAAAAAGAAAATTGGACATAATGTCACCAAACTCCAAAAATGGTCCGGACAAAATTATTGCCACCCTTTCAAAATGGTGGATAAATAAGATTGTTTTAGGCACCTTTAAATTCACCTGGGGCAAGTAACAGGTTTGGGCAGTATAAAAATCACAACTGAAAGCAGATAAAAAGGGGAGAAGTTCACTTAGTCTTTGCATTGTGTGTCTGTGTGTGCCACACTAAGCATGGACAACAGAAAGAGGAGAAGAGAACTGTCTGAGAACTGGGGAACCAAAATTGTAGAAAAATATCAACAATCTCAAGTTACAAGTCTCCAGAGATCTAGATTTTCCTTTATCCACAGTGCGCAACATTATAAAGATGTTTGCAACCCATGACACTGTAGCTCATCTGCCTAGGCATGGATGGAAGAGAAAAATTGATCAAAGGTGTCAACACGGGATAGTCCGGATGGTGGATAAGCAGCCCCAAACAAGTTCCAAAGATATTCAAGCTGTCCTGCCGGCTCAGGGAGCATCAGTGTCAGCGTGAACTATCCGTCAACATTTAAATGAAATGAAACACTATGGCAGGAGACGCAGGAGCACCCCACTGCTGACACAGAGACATAAAAAAGCAAGACTACATTTTGCCAAAATGAACTTGAGTAAGCCAAAAATCCTTCTGGGAAATCATGAAATCTGAGGATTACCAACGGATTTTGTGTCGCACTGTACAGCCCAGGGTCAGAAACCAGGGTTTGCATCCGAGATCTTGGGTTTTCCAGCAGGACAATGACCCCAAACATACATCAAAAAGCCCCCAGAAATGGATGGCAACAAAGCGCTGGAGAGTTCTGAAGTGGCAGCAATGAGTCCAGATCTAAATCCTATCTTAGATCTCAGATGTTAAAATTGCTGTTGTGAAAAGGCGCCTTCCATTAAGAGAGGCCTGGACCAGTTTGCAAAGGAAGAGTGGTCCAACATTCCGTCTGAGAGGCGTAAGAAGCTTATTGATGGTTTTAGGAAATGGAAACCACTGATTTCAGTTATTTTTTCCAAAGGTTGTGCAACCAAATAATAAATTAAGGGTGCCAATAATTTTGTCCAGCCCATTTTTGGAGTTTGGTGACATTATGTCCAATTTGCTTCCTTTCCTCCCATTTTTGGTTTAGATCCAATACACACAAAGGGAATAAACATGTGTATAGCAAAACACGTGTTACTGCAATCCTTTTCCTTTTAAATTTTCTTCTAAAATCTCCGGGATGCCAACATTTACGGCTATGACTTTATAACTTAACGATCAGCTAGGATTTTACCTTTACTAGCCTACTATGATCTTGGATCACACTGCATTTTTGCATTAGTTTTTCTTGTAGGGTAAAGATGAGACACAAAGATGAGCAGGTTCCTTTTTCGGTCCTGTTTAAGAACAGGATGCAGACGGATCCTGTGTTTTTGTGAAGCAGAAATGGATGGCAAAGTTATTTTAAATTTTGAAAAAAAAAATCATTTTTACAATGTGCAAAAATGTTGTGTGAATAGGGCTTATTGCATCTGTGTTCCATGCATTCCCTAAATGTTACATTGTTAAGTTATGTTATCTCTACTAACAAACATTTTCTATACTTTAGCACCTTAAAGTATGTTAATTTAGTTCCCTACCATCATTTGTCAGGTGCACACAGTCATATTCCAACCAAACTCCTCCATGGGTGAAGAATTAAAGAAGCACTCCAGGACATTTAAAGGGGTTATCCAGGAAAAAACTTTTTTTTATATATCATCTGGCTCCAGAAAGTTAAACAGATTTGTAAATTACTTCTATAAAAAAATATTAATCCTTTCAGTGCTTATGAGCTTCAGAAGTTAAGGTTGTTCTTTTCTGTCTAAGTGCTCTCTGATGACATGTGTCTCGGGAACCGCCCAATTTAGAAGCAAATCCCCATAGCAAACCTCTTCTAAACTGGGCGGTTCCCAAGACACGTGTCATCAGAGAGCACTTACACAGAAAAGAACAACCTTAACTTCAGAAGCTCATAAGTAGTGAAAGGATTAAGATTTTTTAATAGAGGTAATTTACAAATCTGTTTAACTTTCTGGAGAAATGTGTTTTCCTGTTTGTGTTTTTTAGAGAAATATTACCATAAGAAGAAAGTGATTTGACCCATAATCACTATTGAGGTGATATATTTTTACTATGATTTTGCCACAATTTAGGGAAAATCACAGTAAAACCAGAAAAAACAAATAAAAAAACAAGAAATTCAATATGTGAACACAGCCTCAGGGGATCCTATTGAGATAGCAGCATTATAAAGATCTGAGTGGGGAGGGGTTTGTGAGCTAGAAGCCAAGATCTAATAGGGGATGATGTCATTCCATAGCTCACAGGAAGGCAGCTGACCCAGGAGTTGACTTCAATTTGACACATTAATCATTGTACCTTTTGTGGGTCAGACTGGTAATCACATGACCAAGTTGGATTAATGAAACGCATAGATACAAAACAAATGGCGCTGTATGACTAGTGATGGTGAGCGTGCATGATATAGACAAAAAAAAAACCAGAGTGGTAATTGGTAACAGTTTGATATATTTCATCCAGCCTTATAAAGCTGATAATGAGCCACCAATATTAGATTGACCCCACATGCCGGTCAGCTGTTTAAGGGGTCACAGTACCTGTGTGATTGCTGCAGTGATCACTAATGCTTGTCCTTGCATTGACATACTGTCAGTACAGACAGCACTAGGTGCACCAGCATTGTCCAATTCAAGTGAATGGGGAACCCTACAGTACCTTGCACTGAAGCTACTAATAGTATGGCTGACCGGCATAGGGGTCAGTACAGTATTAACAATCTGACCCTGAGCCTCACCAATCTAAAATTGATGGCCTATTCTAAACCTTGCCAATCCAGACACTTGCAATGTAATATTACTGATCCATACTGACCCTCACAAATCCAGACCTCATTAATGAAATACTACTAGCCTATGCTGACCCTCACCGATGCAGAACCTCACCAATCTAATATTGATTGCCTATCCAGACCCTCAACAATTCAGACCCTCACCAATGTGACATTGCTGGCCTATACTGACCCTCACCAATCCAGACCCTCACCAATCTAATATTAATGGCCTGACCTTGACCCTCGCTAATCATAAATTAAAGGAGTTATCCACCATAAGGGGATTTTAGTAGTACTTACCTGCCAGAACTGGGTATTTCCTGTTGAATTTCATTCTCTAAACTACACATCCCATAGTTCCATAGTTTGTAAGCATGAGATCACTTTCCTCCCTCCCACACATCAGCCACCCACCCATTGAAACACACCTGTGATCCCTTCAATGCAATATACCAGTGTTTTCTAAGCACCCAGCGGTCGCTCCACCCATTGAAGCAGGACAGACTCCCTTTGATCACCTGACTAGTGATGTCATATCTTGACGCACTGCAACCTGGGAATAACAAATATCGGGGCACAAATCACAGAAGAATTGTGAGAAAACTGTCACACACAGGTACAATAAAAACAAGCAATCTCCAGGTAGCAGAACGGGATCAATGGAAGCGCTGACAATTGATCCCGCTCTGCTACCTGGAGATTGCTTGTTTTTATCGTGATTTTATTTCAGCGGGACGAAGCTGCAGAGACCCTTTGATGATACACCCTGTTCCATTGTTGTACTTGGTTGGAGTACAACTTCATGTGGTAAGCGCAATTCACACTTAGCGTTACCAACTCACTTTTGGTGTTACACTACGGAGCGCATCCGTTTGTGCTTTTTTTACACACAGGTACAGACACTGTATTATGAACTACACTAACTTTACAGCCCCTGTAGCATAGTCAAATGAAAAAAAATCCTGGAATACCCCTTTTATGGCCCATCCTGACCCTCCCTTATCCAGACCCTCACTATTCTTATATTGATGGCCTATCCTGACCCTCACTAATCCAGACCCTCACCATTCTTATATTGATGGCCTATCCTGACCCTCACTAATCCAGACCCTCACCATTCTTATATTGATGGCCTGACCTTGACCCTCACTAATCTAAAATGAATGGCCTATCCTGACCCTCGCCAATCCAGACCCTCACCAGCGTAATATTGCTAGCCTATCCTGACCTTCACAATCCAAACCCTCGCCATTCTAATATTAATGGCCTATACTGAGAATAGGACATGAACTTAATGAGGCTAAATAGCCCCTTTGAGGTTGTTGAATTATTTTTACAAAAAAATCATCTTTCATGGTATTTTTCCATTTGATATAATTTAGTTGTTTTTTTAGACTCTGACGGTTACGGGAATATTGCTGCTATACTAATTATAATTTCCTCCCAGCTCCACATGTTTTGTATTCAGATCGACCAGAGAAAACATACTTTTGAGGACAAGCCCATGTTCTGGAATTGTGTCCCTGGCTCCAGTTTATTCTAATGTGTTTTCCTTCTAAAGTTCGGCACAAAGATTCCCCACATTCACATTTGTCTCCTGACTCCGAGAGGACTAAATCCAACTAATTTCTTTTCAGAAATAGTTTTCACCACTTGCATTGTGGTCCATTCATTGCATGTAGAGGCTTTGGCTGCGCTGCTTTTATTTTCCTTGGAAACAACTATTTCTGCAAGAAGAATCCCTGTAAAATAGAAAAGAATGGGGCCTCAAAGGCTGAACCAGTACTGGCCTCTAAGGCTGCGGTTTTGTAAAAGAAAAGGCAATATAACTCAAAAATATTCTAGGACATAACACTTAGAAAACATGAGAATAGAATCTACCGTAGACTCAATTTGGAAATATTTATGAATTGTGACTTCAAATTGACAACATTTTTTTGGAATACTAAAACACTGCTCAATTGTGAAGTTACATATACAAGATCCAAGTCTTAAGTACTAGCAAAAGTACAATCCAAGCCAGTTTCTGCCGTACAATGATTGTACAAGCTGCCATATGGTGACATAATAATTTCTCCATACAGTGACTAAATAATACCATCATAAAGTGACTGAATAATACAGTCATACAATAATTAAGTAATACCATCATACAATGCCTAAATGATACCACCATAAAGTGACTAAATAATACCACCATAAAGTGACTAAATAATACCACCATACAGTGACTAAATAATACCACCATACAGTGACTAAATAATACCACCATACAGTGACTAAATAATACCACCATACAGTGACTAAATAATACCACCATACAGTGACTAAATAATACCACCATACAGTGACTAAATAATACTGCCATACAGTGACTAAATAATACCACCATACAGTGACTAAATAATACCACCATACAGTGACTAAATAATACCACCATACAGTGAATAAATTATACCATCATACAGTGACTGAATATTATCATCATACAGTGACTAAATTATACCATCATACAGTGACTAAATTATACCATCATACAGTGACTAAATAATACCACCATACAGTGACTAAATAATACCACCATACAGTGACTAAATTATACCATCATACAGTGACTAAATAATACCACCATACAGTGACTAAATAATACCACCATACAGTGACTAAATAATACCACCATACAGTGACTAAATAATACCACCATACAGTGACTAAATAATACCACCATACAGTGACTAAATAATACTGCCATACAGTGACTAAATAATACCACCATACAGTGACTAAATAATACCACCATACAGTGACTAAATAATACTGCCATACAGTGACTAAATAATACCACCATACAGTGACTAAATAATACCACCATACAGTGACTAAATAATACCACCATACAGTGAATAAATTATACCATCATACAGTGACTGAATATTATCATCATACAGTGACTAAATAATACCACCATACAGTGAATAAATAATACCATCATAAAGTGACTAAATAATACAGTCATACAATAACTAAGTAATACCATCATACAATGCCTAAATGATACCACCATACAGTGAATAAATAATACCACAATAAAGTGACTAAATAATACCACCATACAGTGACTAAATAATACCACCATACAGTGACTAAATAATACCACCATACAGTGACTAAATAATACCACCATACAGTGACTAAATAATACCACCATACAGTGACTAAATAATACCATCATAAAGTGACTGAATAATACAGTCATACAATAACTAAGTAATACCATCATACAATGCCTAAATGATACCACCATACAGTGACTAAATTATACCATCATACAGTGACTGAATATTATCATCATACAGTGACTAAATAATACCACCATACAGTGACTAAATAATACCACCATACAGTGACTAAATAATACCACCATACAGTGACTAAATAATACCGCCATACAGTGACTAAATTATACCATCATACAGTGACTAAATAACACCACCATACAGTGACTAACTAATACCACCATACAGTGACTAAATAATACCGCCATACAGTGACTAAATTATACCATCATACAGTGACTGAATATTATCATCATACAGTGACTAAATAATACCACCATACAGTGACTAAATAATACCATCATACAATACCTAAATAATACCACCATACAGTGATGAAATATTACCACCATACAGTTACTAAATAATACCACCATACAGTGACCAAATAATACCATTACACAGTGACCAAATAATACCACCATGCAGTGACTAAATAATACCACTAGTACAAAGCGGTGTCCTCTTCTTTACTAGTCATGGAGATGTTCCATCAGGGCCGGGGCAAGGATTTTTATCTACCCAGGTGAAGGTGCATTTTGTTGCCCATACCCCCCCGCCCCTCCCGCCAACCCCACCACAATCTCCTGCCATGCCCACATCCTGGCTCTGTTTCCATCTTGCCATGTCCTCTGTTTTGTCCCTATCTTCCCAGCTCTGTGCCCAATGTATAAATTATATCAACCATTTAAAGGAGTACTCCCGTGGAAACCTTTTTTTTTTTTTTTTTTTTTTTTAACTCAACTGGTGCCAGAAAGTTAAACAGATTTGTAAATCACTTCTATTAAAAAAACTTAATCCTTCCAGTACTTTTTAGGGGCTGTATACTAAAGAGAAATCCAAAAAAGAAATGCATTTCCTCTGATGTCATGACCACAGTGCTCTCTGCTGACCTCTGCTGTCCATATTAGGAACTGTCCAGTGTAGGAGAAAATCCCCATAGCAAACATATGCTGCTCTGGACAGTTCCTAAAATGGACAGCAGAGGTCAGCAGAGAGCACTGTGGTCATGACATTAGAGGAAATGCATTTCTCTTTTGGACTTCTCTTTAGTATACAGCCCCTAAAAAGTACTGGAAGGGTAAAGATTTTTACCGTATATACTCGAGTATAAGCCGAGTTTTTCAGCACGATTTTTCGTGCTGAAAACGCCCCCCTCAGCTTATACTCGAGTGAACTCTCCGCAGGTCAATCCCTTCATCAATGGTCTTCAACCTGCGGACCTCCAGATGTTGCAAAACTACAACTCCCAGCAAGCCCGGACAGCCATCGGCTGTCCGGGCATGCTGGGTGTTGTAGTTTTGAAACATCTGGAGGTCCGCAGGTTGAAGACCACTGCGGCCTTCGTCATCATCCAGCCCCCCCCCCCCTTTTTGTTTTGTACTCACCTCCCCTCGGCAGGAATTAGGGTGAACTGGTCCGGGCCATCTATGCTGCAAGGACCGTCCGGTGGGGATGGTTAGTCGTTGCGGGCTGTCCATTTTCACCAGGGGGGACTCTTCTCCGCTCTTCGGGCCCGGCCCCGGAGTAGTGACGTTGCCTTGACGACGACGCACAGGGACGTTCATGCGCAACGTCCCTGTGCGTTGTCATCAAGGCAACGTCACTAGGCCGGGCCCGAAGCGCGGAGAAGAGGCCCCCCCGGTGAAAATGGACAGCCCGCAACGACTAATCCTCCCCACCGGACAGTCCCTGCAGCATAGATGGCCCGGACCAGTTTACCCTAATTCCTGCCAAGGGGAGGTGAGTACAAAACAAAAGGGGAGGGGGGGGGGGGGAGGATCTGGATGATGATGAAGGCCGCAGTGGTCTTCAACCTGCGGACCTCCAGAGGTTTCAAAACTACAACACCCAGCATGCCCAGACATGCTGGGAGTTGTAGTTTTGCAACATCTGGAGGTCCGCAGGTTGAAGACCACTGATGAAGGGATTGACAGGCGGTGATGATGAAGTGGGGGGGGGAGGTGATGACGGGGGTCTGAGTGATTACATGGGGGGATGATGTATTTCCGACCCTAGGCTTATAGTCAAGTCAATAACTTTTCCTGGGTTTTTGGGGTAAAATTAGGGGCCTCGGCTTATATTCGGGTCGGCTTATACTCGAATATATACGGTAACTTTCTGGCACCAGTTGATTTAAAAAGAAAAAGTTTTCCACGGGTGTACCCCTTTAACCTCTCATAAGTCAAGGATCTTGTTGGACTCTTACGATGTTATGTGTCTTTAAGATGTAAAATTTCAACTCCCAGCATGCAACAGTAGGGAGTAAGATGGGGGAGATTTATCAAAACCCGTCCAGAGGAAAATCTGCTGAGTTGCCCATAGCAACCAATCAGATCGCTTCTTTCATTTTTGAAAAGGCCTCAGAAAAGTGAAAGAAGCAAGCTGATTGGTTGCTATGGGCACCTCAGCAACTTTTCCTCTAGACAGGTTTTGATAAATCTTCCCCATCTTACGCCCTACTGTTGACTGAATGCTATAAGGCGGGACTTAAGAAGGGTGTTTCCCAACCAGTGTGCCTCCAGCTGTTGCAAAACTACAAATCCCAGCATGGTTGGGAAAACATTGCAGTAGAGCAGTGGTCTCAAACTGTGGCCCTCCAGATGTTGCAAAACTTCAACTCCCAGCATGCCCGGACAGCCAACGGCTGTCCGGGCATGCTGGGAGTTGAAGTTTTACAACATCTGGAGGGCCATCGTTTGAGACCACTGCACTAGATCATTGGCTAATTCTGCTAATGGACAAATTCTGGCTCATGTACCTCTGATGTCTCAATATTGAGTAGGGTCCTTCTATTTTCTGTGCAAAAAGGAAAGAATTGTCCCCAAACGTAGTCAATAGTTTTCCTAGGCATGATGTTGCATCATGTTGAGGGCACAGTCCTTACAAAACGACTCTCTCCAGAGATTGTGGTCAACTTTGTGAGTCATTGGCCTACGTGTCTGGTCGGGAAATGGAACCACATCAGCAACATGAAGACAGAATCTAACCTCTCATTATGGTGTACTATACATAGAGCCCAAATAATAATGCCAAAGGGGCCCAAGTAGGTCTGTACAATCACTTCATTACAGTATATAGTAGGTCTGTACAATCACTACATTACAGTATATAGTAGGTCTGTACAATCACTACATTACAGTTTAGAGTAGGTCTGTACAATCACTACATTACAGTATATAGTAGGTCTGTACAATCACTACATTACAGTATATAGTAGGTCTGTACAATCATTACATTACAGTTTAGAGTAGGTCTGTACAATCACTACATTACAGTATAGAGTAGGTCTGTACAATCACTACATTACAGTTTAGAGTAGGTCTGTACAATCACTACATTACAGTTTAGAGTAGGTCTGTACAATCACTACATTACAGTATAGAGTAGGTCTGTACAATCACTACATTACAGTTTAGAATAGGTCTGTACAATCACTACATTACAGTTTAGAGTAGGTCTGTACAATCACTACATTACAGTATAGAGTAGGTCTGTACAATCACTACATTACAGTTTAGAATAGGTCTGTACAATCACTACATTACAGTTTAGAGTAGGTCTGTACAATCACTACATTACAGTATATAGTAGGTCTGTACAATCACTACATTACAGTTTAGAGTAGGTCTGTACAATCACTACATTACAGTATATAGTAGGTCTGTACAATCACTACATTACAGTTTAGAGTAGGTCTGTACAATCACTACATTACAGTATATAGTAGGTATGTACAATCACTTCATTACAGTTTAGAGTAGGTCTGTACAATCACTACATTACAGTTTAGAGTAGGTCTGTACAATCACTACATTACAGTTTAGAGTAGGTCTGTACAATCACTACATTACAGTATATAGTAGGTCTGTACAATCACTACATTACAGTTTAGAGTAGGTCTGTACAATCACTACATTACAGTTTAGAGTAGGTCTGTACAATCACTACATTACAGTATATAGTAGGTCTGTACAATCACTACATTACAGTTTAGAATAGGTCTGTACAATCACTACATTACAGTTTAGAGTAGGTCTGTACAATCACTACATTACAGTATATAGTAGGTCTGTACAATCACTACATTACAGTTTAGAATAGGTCTGTACAATCACTACATTACAGTTTAGAGTAGGTCTGTACAATCACTACATTACAGTATAGAGTAGGTCTGTACAATCACTACATTACAGTTTAGAGTAGGTCTGTACAATCACTACATTACAGTATATAGTAGGTCTGTACAATCACTACATTACAGTATATAGTAGGTCTGTACAATCACTACATTACAGTTTAGAATAGGTCTGTACAATCACTACATTACAGTTTAGAGTAGGTCTGTACAATCACTACATTACAGTATATAGTAGGTCTGTACAATCACTACATTACAGTTTAGAATAGGTCTGTACAATCACTACATTACAGTTTAGAGTGGGTCTGTACAATCACTACATTACAGTATATAGTAGGTATGTACAATCACTTCATTACAGTTTAAAGTAGGTCTGTACAATCACTACATTACAGTATATAGTAGGTCTGTACAATCACTACATTACAGTATATAGTAGGTCTGTACAATCACTACATTACAGTTTAGAGTAGGTCTGTACAATCACTACATTACAGTATATAGTAGGTCTGTACAATCACTACATTACAGTTTAGAGTAGGTCTGTACAATCACTACATTACAGTATATAGTAGGTATGTACAATCACTACATTACAGTATATAGTAGGTCTGTACAATCACTACATTACAGTTTAGAGTAGGTCTGTACAATCACTACATTACAGTATATAGTAGGTCTGTACAATCACTACATTACAGTTTAGAGTAGGTCTGTACAATCACTACATTACAGTATATAGTAGGTATGTACAATCACTTCATTACAGTTTAGAGTAGGTCTGTACAATCACTACATTACAGTTTAGAGTAGGTCTGTACAATCACTACATTACAGTTTAGAGTAGGTCTGTACAATCACTACATTACAGTATATAGTAGGTCTGTACAATCACTACATTACAGTTTAGAATAGGTCTGTACAATCACTACATTACAGTTTAGAGTAGGTCTGTACAATCACTACATTACAGTATAGAGTAGGTCTGTACAATCACTACATTACAGTTTAGAGTAGGTCTGTACAATCACTACATTACAGTATATAGTAGGTCTGTACAATCACTACATTACAGTATATAGTAGGTCTGTACAATCACTACATTACAGTTTAGAATAGGTCTGTACAATCACTACATTACAGTTTAGAGTAGGTCTGTACAATCACTACATTACAGTATATAGTAGGTCTGTACAATCACTACATTACAGTTTAGAATAGGTCTGTACAATCACTACATTACAGTTTAGAGTGGGTCTGTACAATCACTACATTACAGTATATAGTAGGTATGTACAATCACTTCATTACAGTTTAAAGTAGGTCTGTACAATCACTACATTACAGTATATAGTAGGTCTGTACAATCACTACATTACAGTTTAGAGTAGGTCTGTACAATCACTACATTACAGTTTAGAGTAGGTCTGTACAATCACTACATTACAGTATATAGTAGGTCTGTACAATCACTACATTACAGTTTAGAGTAGGTCTGTACAATCACTACATTACAGTATATAGTAGGTCTGTACAATCACTACATTACAGTTTAGAGTAGGTCTGTACAATCACTACATTACAGTATATAGTAGGTCTGTACAATCACTACATTACAGTTTAGAGTAGGTCTGTACAATCACTACATTACAGTATATAGTAGGTATGTACAATCACTATATCATTGAGATATATAGAGACTGTTTGCCTGAGACTGTCATTGTTCGTTGGATGTACCGCAAGCATCTAAGTAAAGTTCTTCAAGTTAAAGTTCAACTACTTTGTGGACATTCAGTTATTTTATTACATGCACCTATCGTTACTGGGAAGGGCAGCGATAGGCCGGAGAATTACCTCAGCATACTAGCCCACAGCCTGGCATCACGAACTATAGGGTTAACATTAACCCCTCATTTACCGAGACAATACCCCCACTACCAACACACCCCAAGGGCTACCACAGTAGGTCTGTACAATCACTACTGTTACGCCGAGCGCTCCGGGTCCCCGCTCCTCCCCGGAGCGCTCGCAACATCCTCGCTACTGCAGCGCCCCGGTCAGATCCACTGACCGGGTGCGCTGCGATACCGCCTCCAGCCGGGATGCGATTCGCGATGCGGGTGGCGCCCGCTCGCGATGCGCACCCCGGCTCCCGTACCTGACTCGCTCTCCGTCGGTCCTGTCCCGGCGCGCGCGGCCCCGCTCCCTAGGGCGCGCGCGCGCCGGGTCTCTGCGATTTAAAGGGCCACTGCGCCCCTGATTGGCGCAGTTGTTCTAATTAGTGTGTTCACCTGTACACTCCCTATGTATACCTCACTTCCCCTGCACTCCCTCGCCGGATCTTGTTGCCATCGTGCCAGTGGAAGCGTTTCCTTGTGTGTTCCTAGCCTGTGTTCCAGACCTCCTGCCGTTGCCCCTGACTACGATCCTTGCTACCTGCCCCGACCTTCTGCTACGTCCGACCTTGCTCTTGTCTACTCCCTTGTACCGCGCCTATCTTCAGCAGTCAGAGAGGTTGAGCCGTTGCTAGTGGATACGACCTGGTTACTACCGCCGCTGCAAGACCATCCCGCTTTGCGGCGGGCTCTGGTGAATACCAGTAGTAACTTAGAACCGGTCCACTAGCACGGTCCACGCCAATCCCTCTCTGGCACAGAGGATCCACCTCCTGCCAGCCGAATCGTGACAACTACATTATCTGTACAATCACTACATTACAGTATATAGTAGGTCTGTACAATCACTGCAGTATATAGTAGGTCTGTACAATCACTACATTACAGCATATAGTAGGTCTGTGCAATCACTACACTACAGTATAGAGTAGGTCTGTACAATCACTACATTACAGTATATAGTAGGTCTGTACAATCACTACATTACAGCATATAGTAGGTCTGTACAATCACTAAATTACAGTATATAGTAGGTCTGTACAATCACTACATGACAGTATATAGTAGGTCTGTACAATCACTACATTACAGTATATAGTAAGTCTGTACAATCACTAGATTACAGTATATGGTAGGTCTGTACAATCACTTCACTACAGTATATAATAGGTCTGTACAATCACTACACTACAGTATATAATAGGTCTGTACAATCACTTCACTACAGTATATAATAGGTCTGTACAATCACTACATTACAGTATATAGTAGGTCTGTACAATCACTACATTACAGTATAGAGTAGGTCTGCACAATCACTAGATTACAGTATATAGTAGCTCTATACAATCACTACATGACAGTACATAGTAGGTCTGTACAATCACAACATGACAGTATATAGTAGGTCTGTACAATCACTACCTTACAGTATAAAGTTGGTCTGTACAATCACTACATTACAGTATATAGTAGGTCTGTACAATCACTACATTACAGTATATAGTAGGTTTGTACAATCACTACATGACAGTATATAGTAGGTCTGTACAATCACTTCACTACAGTATATAATAGGTCTGTACAATCACTACACTACAGTATATAATAGGTTTGTACAATCACTGCACTACAGTATATACTAGGTCTGTACAATCACTACATAACAGTATAGAGTAAGTCTGTACAATCACTACACTACAGTATATAGTAGGTCTGTACAATCACTACATTACAGTATATAGTAGGTCTGTACAATGGCTACACTACAGTATATAGTAGGTCTGTACAATCACTACATTACAGTATATAGTAGGTCTGTACAATCACTACATGACAGTATATAGTAGGTCTGTACAATCACTACATTACAGTTTATAGTAGGTCTGTACAATCACTACACTACAGTATATAGTAGGTCTGTACAATCACTACATTACAGTATAGGTCTGTACAATCAGGGCTGGACTGGGGATAAAAACCAGCCCTGGAAATCATTGCATACCAGCCCCACAACACTTCGGCCACCGTGTGCGCAGGCGTATTAGTTTACATGGATATATATATATATATATCTATATACATACATGTCACAGTATAGTTCAGTATAGTATAGTATGCAATATAGTTCTCCACATTAGGTGCAGTATATAGTCCCCCACATTAGGTGCAGTATATAGTCCCCCACGTTAGGTGCAGTATATAGTCCCCTACATTAGGTGCAGTATAGTTCTCCCCACATTAGGTGCAGTATAGTTACAACTTCCCCATCATTAAGTGCAGTAGAGTTCCCCCACATTAGGTGCAGTACAGTTCCCCCCACATTAGGTGCAGTATATAGTCCCCTACATTAGGTGCAGTATAGTTCTCCCCACATTAGGTGCAGTATAGTTACAACTTCCCCATCATTAGGTGCAGTACAGTTCCCCCACATTAGGTGCAGTACAGTTCCCCCCACATTAGGTGCAGTATATAGTCCCCTACATTAGGTGCAGTATATAGTCCCCCACATTAGGTGCAGTATATAGTCCCCCACATTAGGTGCAGTATATAGTCTCCCACATTAGGTGCAGTATAGTCCCCCACATTAGGTGCAGTATAGCTCCCTCACATTAAGTGCAGTATAGTTCCCCCCACATTAGGTGCAGTATAGTTCCCCCCACATAAGGTGCAGTATAGCTCCCTCACATTAAGTGCAGTATAGTTCCCCCCACATTAGGTGCAGTATAGTTCCCCCACATTAGGTGCAGTATAGCTCCCTCACATTAAGTGCAGTATAGTTCCCCCCACATTAGGTGCAGTATAGTTCCCCCCACATTAGGTGCAGTATAGCTCCCCCACATTAGGTGCAGTATAGTTCCCAACATTAGGGGCAGTATAGCTCTCCCACATTAGGTGCAGTATAGTTCCCACCACATTACGTGAAGTATAGTTCTCCACATTAGGTGCAGTATAATTCCCCCTTAAATTACGTTCAGTATAGTTCCCCCCACATTTGGTGCAGTATAGTTCTCCACATTAGGTGCAGTATAGATACCCCCACATAAGGCGCAGTATAGTCCCCCACATTAGGTGCAGTATAGTCCCCCACATTAGGTGCAGTATAGTTGCCCACATTCGGAGCAGTAGAGTTCTCCACATTAGGTGCAGTATATAGTCCCCCACATTAGGTGCAGTATATAGTCCCCCACATTAGGTGCAGCATAGCTCCCCCAAATTAGGCACAGTATAGTTCTCCACATTAGGTGCAGTACAGTTCCCCCCCCCCCCCATTAGGTGCAGTATAGTTCCCCCACATTAGGCACAGTATAGTTTCCCACATTAGGTGCAGTACAGTTCCCCACATTAGGTGCATTATAGTTCCCCCACATTAGGTGCAGTAGAGTTCTCCACATTAGGTGCAGTATAGTTCCCCCACATTAGGTGCAGTACAGTTCCCCTTCATTAGGTGCAGTATAGTTGCCCACATTAGGTGCAGTATAGTTCTCCACATTAGGTGCAGTATATTGTCCCCCACATTAGGTGCAGTATATAGTCCCCCACATTAGGTGCAGTATAGCTCCCCCCACATTAGGTGCAGTATAGTTCTCCACATTAGGTGCAGTATATTGTCCCCCATATTAGGTGCAGTATATAGTCCCCCACATTAGGTGCAGTATAGCTCCCCCACATTAGGTGCAGTATAGCTCCCCCCACATTAGGTGCAGTATAGTTCTCCACATTAGGTGCAGTATAGTTCTCCACATTAGGTGCAGTATATTGTCCCCCACATTAGGTGCAGTATAGCTCCCCCCACATTAGGTGCAGTATAGTTCTCCACATTAGGTGCAGTATATTGTCCCCCACATTAGGTGCAGTATATAGTCCCCCACATTAGGTGCAGTATAGCTCCCCCACATTAGGTGCATTATAGCTCCCCCCACATTAGGTGCAGTATAGTTCCCCCACAGACATTTGTATATATACAGTGTATGGCTGGAGGCTGTATGCCTGTTTACTGTCCCACTTCAGTATTCCGACCACCGCTCCGGGGTCACGATCTACTGCTACGGCCCATAGCCTATGATCGTGACCCCGGAGCGGCGCTCCAAATTATGAAATTGATGTGCGCTGCCCGCTTGTCACTTACCATGCGCGCGCGTCCTCCTCGCCGCTCCGCTACTAAGGGCACATGCACAGGATGTCAGTGACGTCCCTGCATGCGCTACTTCCTGGCGGCCCCTGCGTTTATAAAGTTAATGCGGGGCCGGCAGCCGCAATGGGGTAACCGGGGCATCCTTGTGTCCCGAAAAGATTTTTCAGGACACAGGGATGTCCCTAATGTGATGGGGGTCCCCTGCGGACACGGGGCCTGGATCAGGCGCTCCATGAGTGAAGTTCTGGGTGCCATCAGTAATGGTATATCCCTTTCTGCAGTCTCTGTTTATTCAATCTTTGTACAGGGTCGTCCACCTTTGTAGTTTCAATAACTCTGCTTGCTGGCAGTAAATTAAAGCACATATTTAGTTGCTGAATTCCAGTTCTGATAGTGTCCTTCTCACACAGTGGCTTAACTTGAAAGAAGTCTGATACATTGTAACAAACCATACATGTGTGTGAGCATTAATTTTAGAGTTTCAAGTGAGATCACCATTCATTATGCAGCCATTAAGGATTAGTTACAAAGAATGGGAAAATGTCTGTAAAGTGTGAATGAAGAAGGAACAGATATCAGCCTCATCTTTAACCGCTATCTATGGTTCTCATTCTTTTGGCAGTAATCCATTTTACTAGAATACTGTTAAACTTAATAGTGTGTTACTGCTATATAGGCTGGAGTAGTAATTCCATTTTATAGGGTTTATTTGACCCTACATAGCTGAAATTCTTGACTTGGTCAGCTATGCACATAGAATCGCTTCTTCTATTATTTCGCACTTTTTACTAAAACAAATCTTCATACTGTGTAATTGCTGGAGAAATGGGTAAATTGCCCAAAGGAAAAGTATGGGGAACCAAGGGTATATGTACATGTACTGAGCCATCTCTAGGCTTTCCTGCATCCTGGGCAAAGGTTCATACTGCTGCCTTACATTGGTCAATATAATGTGCAGCGTGGCATGTAGACTCCACACTCTTCAATCCTGCCCCTTTGGCCTCCTCTGTATGTCCCTTTTTGTAGGCTATTTAAGCTTAAAGGGGTACTCCGGTGCTTAGACATCTTATCCCCTATCCAAAGGATAGGGGATAAGATGCCTGATCGCGGGGGTCCCGCCACTCGGGACCCCCGTGATCTTGCATGCCGCCCCCCGTTAAAATCAGTCCCTAGAGCGTGTTCGCTCCGGGTCTGATTACTGGCGATCACGGGGGCCGGAGCATTGAGACGTCACAGCCCCTCCCCCGTGTGACGTCACACTCTACCCCCTCAATGCAAGCCTATGGGAGGGGGCATGACAGCTGTTGCCTCCATCCTCCCCTGACCTCAATCCTATTGAGATCCTTTGGAGCATCCTCAAGCAAAACATTTATGAGGGTGGGAGGCAGTTTACATCCAAACAGCAGTTCTCGGAGGCTATTCTGACATCTTGCAAACAAATTTGAGTAGAAACTGTCCAAAAACTCAAGTTCAATGGATGCAAGACTTGTGAAGCTGCTATCAAATATACAGCTGTCATGCTCCCTCCCATTGGCTTGCATTGAGGGGGCAGAGCGTGGTGTCACATAGGGGCGGAGCCGTGACATCACACTGCTCCATCCCCGTGATCACCAGTAATCAGACCCGGAGCGAACACGCTCCGGGGACTGATTCTAATGGGGTGCTGCGTGCAAGATAGGGGATAAGATGTCTTAGCACAGGAGTACCCCTTTAATAATTTAAAACAGTGCATTATAAGTTTTTTATGTTTAAAAAAATACTGTTATCATTAGGAGGTTTGTTCAATAACATTTGAATTGTACTCTTAATAGTTGATAACATGAGAATTATGCTGACTGTTATTTAAATTAATTATTTAGGTAAATGAGAAAAATATAATTTGCATAATATTTTGGAACAGGGTGTACACAAACCATTGAAATGTCAATAAATATCACTGATCTAGAGTTCTTACCGTATTTCTAGCCACTAAATTGGGTTTGTGCATGGTGGTAGACTAGTTTGTATTGTTACCTTAGTCTTAGGTTTGATTCTGACTAGTAATAACCTTTTCCATAAAGTTTCGACATTCACTTTGTGGTCGAGTAAATTTACTTCTCCCCTCTAAAAATATACTGAAGGGTCAGTGGACTTCCTATAATGTGTCTTTCCTCTTTCAGTTATCCTCAACTGATGTTAAATTGTGCAGCCACCATTGTCAAGTGAAATAATTACTTACCCACAATTACCCCCTAAGCCTCTAATGCCCAGATAAAAGACTGCATTGGTTTTTTCTGCTCAATTCGCCACATGGTACATCCATAATATAGTTTAAAAAAAGAGTACATACCAGGAAGCTCACTAGCTGAAATTCGTAAGGCAGGGTTCATGTGTGTGCCTAGGAAAGCTCTGACATTAAAGGGGAATTCCAGGAAAAAAACTATTTTTTAGATCAACTGGCTTCAGAAGGTTGAACAGATTTCTAAATTACTTCTATTAAAAAAATCTTAATCCTTCCAATAATTATCAGCTGCTGAAGTTGAGTTGTTCTTTTCTGTCTGGCAACAGTGCTCTCTGCTGACATCTCTGCTTGTCTCGGGAACTGCACAGAGTAGGAGAGATTTGCTATGGGGATTTGCTTCTACTCTGGACAGATCCCGAGACAGGTGTCATCAGAGAGCACTTAGACAGAAAAGAAAAACTCAAATTCAGTAGCTTATAAGTACTAAAAGGATTAAGATTTTTTAATCCCTTAAGGACCAAGCCCATTTTAACCTTAAGGACCAGGCCAATTTTATTTTTGCTTTTTTGTTTTTTCCTCCTCGCCTTCTAAAATCCATAACTCCTTTACATTTCCATCTACAGACCCCTATAAGGGCTTGTTTTTTGCGTGACCAATTGTACTTTGTAATGAAACCTCAAATTTTACCATAAAATGTACGGCAACCCCCCCAAAAAAAATTTTAGGGAGGAAATTTCAATGAAAATTACAATTTTGCACATTTTGGAGGGTTTTGTTTTCACACTATACACTTTACGGTAAAAATGACCCCTGGGCTCCGGGGGTTGTGATGTGACCACCGTGCCCCCTTGTGACGTCACACCACGCCCCCTCAATGCAAGTCTACAGGAGGGGGCGTGACATCACGACCCCCGCAGCCCGCACCCGGCGTTCGGAACTAAATGTTCCGGATGTTGGGACAGTGGAGTACCCCTTTAAGTAACCTGTACCCTAATACTTCACATCGGCCATTTATAATATGTTGACAAAACAATTAGGTACCCCAGTGGGGGCAAGGGTAAGTTATAAACTACTCAACTACCCCACTGTAAAAGTTAAAGGAGATATCTGCCCTAATGTTTTATCATTACATTGTGCCTGGGCGGCAAAAAATAAAACCACAAACTGGAACACACCTTCCGTCTTTCCTCTGTTGCGTTTTCTGTCGCTTTTCTGTCTTCTGGTCCCGGTCTTCTTTTGCATCTTGGAGACCGACGCTTCACACTGCAATGTCCCACCTCGGCCGGTGATAGACTGAGCACAGTGTCGTGTAAGGATCCTAGGCACGCCTTCTCCCTGCTGCCCTGGCCTGTTTCATGACACTGCGCTCAGTGTATCACCAGCCAAGGCGGGTGTTACGCCTAGCGCTCCGGGTCCCCGCTCCTCCCCGGAGCGCTTACGGCGTCTCTCTCTCCGCAGCGCCCCGGTCGGTCCCGCTGACCGGGAGCGCTGCACTGTCATGGCCGTCGGGGATGCGATTCGCACAGCGGGACGCGCCCGCTCGCGAATCGCATCCCAGGTCACTTACCCGTCCCGGTCCCCTGCTGTCATGTGCTGGCGCGCGCGGCTCTGCTCTCTAGGGCGCGCGCGCGCCAGCTCCCTGAGACTTAAAGGGCCAGTGCACCAATGATTGGTGCCTGGCCCAATTAGCTTAATTGGCTTCCACCTGCTCCCAGACTATATCTGTTCACTGCCCCTGCACTCCCCTGCCGGATCTTGTTGCCTTAGAGCCTAGTGAAAGCGTTACTGTGTTTGTCCTTACCGTGTACTTGACCTCCTGCTATTACCTTATTGACTACGATCCTTGCTGCCTGCCCCGACCTTCTGCCACGTCCGACCTTGCTTCTGTCTACTCCCTTGTACCACGCCTATCTTCAGCAGTCAGAGAGGTAGAGCCGTTGCTAGTGGATACGACCTGGTCACTACCGCCGCAGCAAGACCATCCCGCTTTGCGGCGGGCTCTGGTGAACACCAGTAGTGACTTAGAACCGGTCCACTAGCACGGTCCACGCCAATCCCTCTCTGGCACAGAGGATCCACCTCCTGCCAGCCGGCATCGTGACAGTAGATCCGGCCATGGATCCCGCTGAGGTTCCCCTGCCTTATATCTCTGATATCACCACGGTGGTCGCCCAGCAATCCCGACAGATCGCCCATCTAACCCACCAGCTCTCGGAAGTGTCCACCATGGTGCAGCAACTTCAGTCGCAACTTCTGCCTCTGCTACAGCAGCAACCATCTCCTCCGCCAGCTCCTGCACCCCTTCCACAGCGAGTGGCCACTCCTAGCCTCCGCTTGTCCTTGCCGGACAAATTTAATGGGGACTCTAAGTTTTGCCGTGGCTTTCTTTCGCAATGTTCCCTGCACTTGGAGATGATGTCGGACCAGTTTCCTACTGAAAGGTCTAAGGTGGCTTTCGTAGTCAGCCTTCTGTCTGGAAAAGCCCTGTCATGGGCCACACCGCTCTGGGACCGCAATGACCCCGTCACTGCCTCTGTACACTCCTTCTTCTCGGAAATTCGAAGTGTCTTTGAGGAACCTGCCCGAGCCTCTTCTGCTGAGACTGCCCTGCTGAACCTGGTCCAGGGTAATTCTTCCGTTGGCGAGTACGCCATACAATTCCGTACTCTTGCTTCTGAACTATCCTGGAATAATGAGGCCCTCTGCGCGACCTTTAAAAAAGGCCTATCCAGCAACATTAAAGATGTTCTGGCCGCACGAGAAACTCCTGCTAACCTGCATGAACTCATTCATCTAGCCACTCGCATTGACATGCGTTTTTCTGAGAGGCATCAAGAGCTCCGCCAGGAAAAAGACTTAGATCTCTGGACACCTCTCCCACAGTCTCCATTGCAATCTGTGCCTAGGCCTCCCGCCGAGGAGGCCATGCAAGTGGATCGGTCTCGCCTGACCCTGGAAGAGAGGAATCGCCGTAGGGAAGAGAATCTTTGTCTGTACTGTGCCAGTACCGAACATTTTTTGGTGGATTGCCCTATCCGTCCTCCACGTCTGGGAAACGCACGCTCGCACCCAGCTCTCGTGGGTGTGGCGTCTCTTGATGCTAAGTCGGCTTCTCCACGTCTCACGGTGCCTGTACGGATTTCTCCTTCAGCCAACTCTTCCCTCTCAGCCGTGGCCTGCCTGGACTCTGGTGCCTCTGGGAATTTTATTCGGGAGTCCTTGGTGAATAAATTCCGCATCCCGGTGACCCGTCTCGTCAAGCCACTCCACATTTCCGCGGTCAACGGAGCCAGGTTGGATTGCACCGTGCGTTACCGCACGGAGCCCCTCCTAATGTGCATCGGAACTCATCACGAAAAAATTGAGTTTTTGGTCCTCTCCAATTGCACTTCCGAAATTCTCCTTGGACTACCCTGGCTTCAACACCATTCCCCAACCCTGGATTGGTCCACAGGGGAGATCAAGAGCTGGGGTACCTCTTGTTTCAAGGACTGCCTTAAACCGGTTCCCAGTACTCCCTGCCGTGACCCTGTGTGTTCTCCTGTATCCGGTCTCCCTAAAGTCTTTATGGACTCTGCCTGCCATAAGAAGTGCCTCTCCCCCCCTCCCAGTCCAGTCGGGCAAGCCTCGGTGCCTCCTCATGGCCCCCGTCCTGGTGTCACACTGCCCCGTGCCAGGCCTCGCCCTCTGCCCTCCCTCCCCATTCCCACTCCTGCTGTACTGCCTGTTGTTGAGGAATCCCTCCATTCTTTCCCGGTGTCCTCATCCCAGGGGAGGCAGTTACCGGACAAAGAGAAGGGGAGACCTAAGGGGGGGGGGGTACTGTTACGCCTAGCGCTCCGGGTCCCCGCTCCTCCCCGGAGCGCTTACGGCGTCTCTCTCTCCGCAGCGCCCCGGTCGGTCCCGCTGACCGGGAGCGCTGCACTGTCATGGCCGTCGGGGATGCGATTCGCACAGCGGGACGCGCCCGCTCGCGAATCGCATCCCAGGTCACTTACCCGTCCCGGTCCCCTGCTGTCATGTGCTGGCGCGCGCGGCTCCGCTCTCTAGGGCGCGCGCGCGCCAGCTCCCTGAGACTTAAAGGGCCAGTGCACCAATGATTGGTGCCTGGCCCAATTAGCTTAATTGGCTTCCACCTGCTCCCAGACTATATCTGTTCACTGCCCCTGCACTCCCCTGCCGGATCTTGTTGCCTTAGAGCCTAGTGAAAGCGTTACTGTGTTTGTCCTTACCGTGTACTTGACCTCCTGCTATTACCTTATTGACTACGATCCTTGCTGCCTGCCCCGACCTTCTGCCACGTCCGACCTTGCTTCTGTCTACTCCCTTGTACCACGCCTATCTTCAGCAGTCAGAGAGGTAGAGCCGTTGCTAGTGGATACGACCTGGTCACTACCGCCGCAGCAAGACCATCCCGCTTTGCGGCGGGCTCTGGTGAACACCAGTAGTGACTTAGAACCGGTCCACTAGCACGGTCCACGCCAATCCCTCTCTGGCACAGAGGATCCACCTCCTGCCAGCCGGCATCGTGACAGCGGGACATCGCAGTGTGACACTTCAGGCTCCAAGATGGGAAAGAAGACCAGTCCAGAAGACAGAACACCTATATTGGCACATAACCCCTACAGTGGCACTGTGAAGTATAGATTTCACAGCATTCCTGGCCTCTCTGCCTACAGTGCAGTGTATCTAAAGAGCCCCCGCTATGGCAACTGCCCTCTGTTGAACAGTATTTAATTTATTGCACAGTGTTCCAGGCCTCTATATGCTATGTTTTTCTTGGTGGCTGTAGTCGAACCAACAACTAGATCAGTGTTTCCCATACGAGGTCCTCAAGCACCCCCAACAGGTCACGTTTTCTGAATTTCCTTTCACAGGTGATATAACTGTGGTGATGCCTGATTCACTGACCATAATTATATCACCGGTGAAAGACTAAGGAAATCCAGAAAACATGACCTGTTGGGGGTGCTGGAGGACCGCGTTTGGAAAACACTGAACTAGATGAACATTGACAACAAAATACTTTAGAAAAGACACACATCTAGCTTCCTTGACATGTTTTGCGCCTCAGAGCTTCATCAGCCACTGTGCTCCAACTCCATTTGGCTCTTTTTTTTAAGCTAAACGGACCTTGAACAGACACCACTGGGTCCCGAAAAATCCTATTGACTTAAATGGGGTCTGTTGGGTGTTTGGTATTTTACAGGAGTTTAGAAGAGGAAAAAAACTTAGGAAATCCAGGTTTTTTCCTCCTCTCAACTCCCATCCATCAACTCCCATCCATCTGTTTGACTGACCAATGGAGTTCCCTTTACCAGAGGGAACTGCTGTGGGAACGAGCCCTACGCCGGAACACCCTGCTCTGTACTTACAAGGGAGGGTCAAAAAACAGAAACAGCTGTCTGCAGATAGGTACTCTCTTTGATCAGACACCAATCCCTTATCTCTTCAGTTTCTGTAACTACACCTGTTTAATAAAAGTAGGTTGTATTGTCTGAAGACTCTGGAGTACCTTTATTTTCCTGCATTGCCATGTTTTCTGCACCCCCATGCTCTCCTCCCGCTGCAGTAGTAACCTGGATTTACAGCATGCATTTTTTTAAATTGTAATTCAATTTTCTGTCAAGAAGTTAACCCATCGGAATTTACTGTACAGAAATATAGATGCAATACTGTAGTATAACTGGATGTGTGCATGGTGTCTGTATTGTTGCCTTACAACAAATCTTAGGTTCAATTCTCTAAACAACATCTGCCTATAGTTTCCACTTTGTGGTTAAGTACATTCCTTCTGCAAAAATATACACGGATGGGGAATTGGACTTCCTATAACACTAGCCTTAGAGGGATACTAAGCCGGAAAAACATCTTATCCCCTATCCAAAGGATGGGGGATAAGATGTCTGATAGTGGGGGTCCTGCCTCTGGGGACCCCTGCAATCTCCGGCACGGCACCCCAGTCATCCATGCACAAAGCAAACTCCAATTTGTGCCGGATGACTGCCGTCACGCCCCCTCCTATCATGTCTATGTGAGGAGACGTGATGGCTACGTACTAGCCTTCACACTCCCTCCTATAGACACGAATGGATTGGGCGTGGTGTGATGTCACGAACAGAGAAGCTCCAACCTTCCATGTTCTGGATGCCTCCGCTGCCGCCCGGGGGTTGCGGGGGTCCCCAGTGGCGGGACCCCCACTATCAGACATCTTATCCCCTATCCTTTGGATATAGGATAAGAATTTTTATAGGCAGAGTACCCCTTTAACATGTGTTTCAGAAATATTTTTGTGTCAAAAAAGTAGCACCTGGTAGAAGTGATGCCATTATTATTAACCTGAAAAACTATAGATGCAAGTATTCGGACGAGCCTTATTTTAAAGTTTTCAGTATCCACAACCAGTTAAGGTATCACTACTATAATGTGTATATGGAGAGACACGCCAGGCACGACTCGGCTGGATAATGTCCTGATATTTGTGTTGTATTCCAGAAGAGCTGTATATACAGGATAAGTGTCTGCTTCTTGTGGTCTGCGGTTCACAACGTCCCAAATGGATTTCAGTTATATCACAAGTATTAAAGAGAAATAGAAAGGACGGATCACTCACCAGTACTCCATATCAAAAGATTTCTTTATTCTTGAATCTTAAAACATCTCGTAGAAACAAGAGGGTGCAGACATGCCATTTCATTCCGGCATGGAACTTCTTCCGGCCTCCTCTTGAGGAGGCCGGAAGAAGTTCCATGCCGGAACGAAACGGACGTTGCCTCGAGTAACCTGCATCTCTGTACCTCACTCCCCCCCTGTCTGCACCCTCTTGTTTCTACGAGATGTTTTAAGATTCAAGAACAAAGAAACCTTTTGATATGGAATTCTGGTGAGTGATCCGTCTTTTCTATTTCTCTGCAATACTTATCACTACTGTAATATTTTCATGTATTTGACACAAAAATATTTTAAGTGTCCTTGTCATTTCAATCGATTTTACTTTTGATTAGTTGGGTCATAAGTTTTCAAACCCCCACCAATCATTAGAACAATCGGGGACGGGAGAGGCACAAGTCTGTGCACTTCACTGCTTGGCAATCTCCATCCAATTGCACTAGACAAGCTCCATAGGGTAACATGTGGTAATATGTATATGGTGTGTATGATTTTTTATTAGGAAAATGGAAACATTTCCTAGGAACTATAAAACATTTATAGACAATTTACATACTTGGGCCATGATTCATTCTTATCTCAGTAATTGTTTGTGAGATGTTTGTACACAATACCGGAGCTATATTCACATTTGATGCTGGTCTAATGTTCCAACCCCAAAAGGTCTTTCACTGGAAAAATCTTTACAAACACATTTAGGCTATGTTCACACATCGGAATGTCCACACGGAAAATCTCTGTGCGGATATTCCACAGACTGTGGGCGCTAGCATAACATGCCGGCGCTAGGACCACATGGTAATGCACCATATCATAGATGCCTATGCATTACATGCGAAGTCTGCAGAAAGAATGGATTGGTTCTTTCTGGCGTGGAAATTCCGAGGTGTGCACAGTGCAGCAGAATCCTGGTGAATTTAACTGGACTCTGCTGCAGCGGAATCTCCCTGCAGAATACTAATGCAGAAATCTGCACGGAAATTCCGTCGAGTTAACATTACTCACCTTCCGTAATTCCCCCTGTTTGCGCTGACATAGCTCTTCTGTCCCCTGGTCCCGGTCTTCTTCCTTCTTCCATGTGCACGGATTGTCACACTGCCATCAGCTAATCCCCAGCCTTAGTGATGTCCTGCCTCAGCTGGTAATAGGCTAAACGCAGTGTCATGTAAGAAGCCTGGGCCCCGAATTCTGCTCCCTGGGCACGTTACGTGACACTACGCTCAGCCTATCACCGGTTAAGGTGGGACATCGCTGCAGCCAGTGATAAGATGATTGTAGTGTGACAATCCGTGCACACGGTAGCAGGAAGAAGACTGAGACCAAGGGACGGAAGAGCTATATCGGCGCAACAGTGGAGTGACGAAACATGAGTTAAAGTTTGTTTTCTTTACTTTTTGCAGCCCGGGCACAATGAGTTAGTATAAAAAAAAGTGCTACAGTACTCCTTTAATGTCAATGGATTAAGCATGGGATGTCCTTAAAGCTTGTGGTAATGTGTTGGTGTAAAACTTAGGTGTAATGTGTTGGTGTCTCAATGCTTTTGTCCATATAGTGTATTTACATATATATCTGTGGTGACCCAGTACAGGATGTTGTCCTGTCCAGTAAATATGGCCTCAGGCACTTCCAGTGTCACTGTTCTGGGCCCTCTACTCCAGGGTATATTGTGCTGTGTTATCTTATGATCTTGTGTTATACATATGTTTATCAGTGTCACTGTATCTTTAAGGGGACTCATGCAGCGAGAACCAGGTGATTCCTCTTGTCCAATTGGATGCCCCCACCTTAATTCTTATGTAGTGAGTGTGTGTGTGTGTGTGTGTGTGTGTGTGGGGGTGGGGGGTTGTTCAGGAGTTGGAGTTGGGAGAGTTTAGAGCTGAGGTAGCAAAGTGGCAAGGAATAAGAAGGTTCTGAGATCATCTCGAGGAGACCTGAGAGGAAGTCTAAAATCTACAGCCACGTCATTCTCAAGAACCCCATCGCACTGGTACCAAGCTTGATGATAAGATGGAGGCTCCGGGGGAATATTCTTCGGTCAGTCTAAAGTCAGCGTGGGTTGTCTCAATCTAAGTTGCAGTCAATTCAAGTACAGGTAAGTCAAGAAGCAATGGATAAATCTACTACAAGTCTCAGCAAGTTGATAGGATTTATCAGGTTCTCTCTGCATTCTCCCCTACTCTCAACTGCTTTGTAAAGGACCTATCCAACTGTTCCTCAGTAAAAAACGCAGTTTCTCAGTAACCTTGCATCTGTGGTTATTTCATCGCCCCATCGTTTGCCCCAGGAGCCTAACCTTGGAGCGTGTAGGTCAACACTACCCTGGCGTAACGAACTGTACGTTTTTATTGCCACACCACACACATAGTTAGCCCACAGCCAGTACTGCCAGGCTATCCACAAGTGTCCTTTCACGAATGGTGCTTCACGTATGAATGTACATGCTCAGTGTGTATTTACCAGCAGTCTGTATGGTTAAACTTGCACTGTAGCTGATCACATGCACATACCGTTCCAGGCACACGATTTCCTAGAAACATCTTATGGGTTGAACTTTTCTTTTTCTTGTAAGAAGAAGTAGTTAAGTGGGTTTATATATATATATATATATATATATATATATATATAAATATATATATATATATATATATATATATATATATATATATTTTTAAGGTGATATGGCCATTCCCCTCGTCCGGGCTGCCGGTATCTACAATGCAACAGCTTGGTTCTGTCTGTCACAGAGGAATGTTAAGAGCTTGGGTTCCAAACCTCTCTGGTTTAGCAGAAGCTCTATTATCAGCTTTTTTAATATGTGTGACATAAATAACAGATTTTGTTAAACATCTCTCCCCATTAAGAAAGTAAGTAAAGTTTGTCAGAGTAAAGCCCCCCCCCCCAGGAATGTATGGGGATTGTCTTTACAATGAGATGTTACTTCAGATGGACTCTGGTTTCTCTCACTTCTTGGATGGCGTTCAAGTCTGTCATGTGATGGCGAAGAGTCTGTCTGGCTGGCTGTTCTTGTTATAACATATACGCGTGGAGTAAGTACTTGTCAGGGTTTAGGTTATTTTGAGTTATCATCCTGGCACTATACAAAACTATCAGAACATAATCTCCCAAAACAGAACAAGCCACAATATGTCAAGGGTATCCGCAGGTATACAGCGATCTGTCATAACATTAATACTGCTGACAGGTGAGGGAATTACATGGATTATCTTGTTACAATGGCGACTGTCAAGGAGGGGGATATACCGTATTTTTCGTCCTATAGGATGCACTGGCGTATAAGACGCACCCAATTTATAGGTGCAAAATCTAAAAAAATAAAGATTTTGAACCCAATAGTGGTCTTCAACCTGCAGACTTCCAGATGTTGCAAAACTACAACTCGGAGGTCCGCAGATTGAAGACCACTGCATAGGAGGTAATACTCACGTGTCCCCGCCGCTCCGGACCCGTCACCGCTGCCCTGGATGTCGCTCCATCGCTGTCGCCGTGTCCCCGTCGTTCCGGAACGTCTCTGCTGCCGGCCGGGTATCCTCGCTCTCCGTCGCCGTCATCACGTCGTTACGCACGCCGACGCACGTACGCGACGACGTGATGACGAGGAAGGAGAGCGCCGGCCATACAGGGGATCCCTGAACGGAGAAGACACCGAGGAGGCAGGTAAGGTCCCTCCCGGTGTCCTGTAAGCACTAACCCGGCTATTCAGTCGAGCTGTTCGGGACCGCCGCGGTGAAATCGTGACGGTCCCGAACAGCCCGACTGAACAGCCGGGTTAGTGTCACTTTCCCTTCAGACGCGGCGGTCAGCTTTGATCGCCGCGTCTGAAGGGTTAATACAGGGCATCACCGCGATCGGTGATGTCCTGTATTAGCCGCGGGTCCCAGCCGTTGATGGCCGCAGGGACCGCCGCAATAGGGGTGTATTCGCCGTATAAGACGCACCAACTTTTTCCCCCCAGTTTTGGGGAAGAAAAAGTGTGTCTTATACGGTGAAAAATACGGTATTAGGTGGAAAGTGTACAGTCAGTACTTGAAGTCGATGTGTTGGAAGCTCTAATAATGGGAAAGTGTAAGCACCTGAGAAACTTTGAGAAAGCTCAAATTGTGCAAAATAAACCACCAAAATGGCCGGCCTTTTGAGGTGTTCCTGGTATGCAGTGGTCCAAGAAAGTCATGAGTCCCCAAGGCTTATTGATGTTTGAGGATAGCAAGGCTGTATGTATAAGGTGCAAGCTCCAGCTTGTGGTCTAGTTTGTGAACCTTTACATGGCACCCACCAAGCAGAAGGGGTAAATGTGCTATGTACTTGAGGGCAACATGTCCTGTTCCATCATTTTGATGCTGTCCCATCCTGCTTATACAATACAAACCCACCTGTCTAACTGTTACGCCGAGCGCTCCGGGTCCCCGCTCCTCCCCGGAGCGCTCGCTTCACTCTCCCCTCGGCAGCGCTCCGGTCACGTCCTCTGACCCGGGGCGCTGCGATTCCGCTGCCAGCCGGGATGCGATTCGCGATGCGGGTAGCGCCCGCTCGCGATGCGCACCCCGGCTCCCCTACCTGACTCGCTCTCCGTCTGTTCTGTCCCGGCGCGCGCGGCCCCGCTCCCTAGGGCGCGCGCGCGCCGGGTCTCTGCGATTTAAAGGGCCACTGCGCCGCTGATTGGCGCAGTGGTTCCAATCAGTGTGTTCACCTGTGCACTTCCCTATATCACCTCACTTCCCCTGCACTCCCTTGCCGGATCTTGTTGCCTTAGTGCCAGTGAAAGCGTTCCTTGTGTGTTCCTTGCCTGTGTTTCCAGACCTTCTGCCGTTGCCCCTGACTACGATCCTTGCTGCCTGCCCCGACCTTCTGCTACGTCCGACCTTGCTTTTGCCTACTCCCTTGTACCGCGCCTATCTTCAGCAGCCAGAGAGGTGAGCCGTTGCTAGTGGATACGACCTGGTCACTACCGCCGCAGCAAGACCATCCCGCTTTGCGGCGGGCTCTGGTGAAAACCAGTAGTGGCTTAGAACCGGTCCACTAGCACGGTCCACGCCAATCCCTCTCTGGCACAGAGGATCCACTACCTGCCAGCCGGCATCGTGACAGTAGATCCGGCCATGGATCCCGCTGAAGTTCCTCTGCCAGTTGTCGCTGACCTCACCACGGTGGTCGCCCAGCAGTCACAACAGATAGCGCAACAAGGCCAACAGCTGTCTCAACTGACCGTTATGCTACAACAGTTACTACCACAGCTTCAGCAGTCATCTCCTCCGCCAGCTCCTGCACCTCCTCCGCAGCGAGTGGCCGCTCCTGGGATACGCTTATCCTTGCCGGATAAATTTGATGGGGACTCTAAGTTTTGCCGTGGCTTTCTTTCCCAATGTTCCCTGCATCTGGAGATGATGTCGGACCTGTTTCCCACTGAAAGGTCTAAGGTGGCTTTCGTAGTCTGCCTTCTGTCCGGAAAAGCCCTGTCATGGGCCACACCGCTCTGGGACCGCAATGACCCCGTCACTGCCTCTGTACACTCCTTCTTCTCGGAAATCCGAAGTGTCTTTGAGGAACCTGCCCGAGCCTCTTCTGCTGAGACTGCCCTGTTGAACCTGGTCCAGGGTAATTCTTCCGTTGGCGAGTATGCCGTACAATTCCGTACTCTTGCTTCAGAATTGTCCTGGAATAATGAGGCCCTCTGCGCGACCTTCAAAAAAGGCCTATCCAGCAACATTAAAGATGTTCTGGCCGCACGAGAAATTCCTGCTAATCTACATGAACTTATTCACCTAGCCACTCGCATTGACATGCGTTTTTCCGAAAGGCGTCAGGAACTCCGCCAAGATATGGACTCTGTTCGCACGAGGCGTTTCTTCTCCTCGGCTCCTCTCTCCTCTGGTCCCCTGCAATCTGTTCCTGTGCCTCCCGCCGTGGAGGCTATGCAGGTCGACCGGTCTCGCCTGACACCTCAAGAGAGGACACGACGCCGTATGGAGAACCTCTGCCTGTACTGTGCTAGTACCGAACACTTCCTGAGAGATTGTCCTATCCGTCCTCCCCGCCTGGAAAGACGTACGCTGACTCCGCACAAAGATGAGACAGTCCTTGATGTCTACTCTGCTTCTCCACGTCTTACTGTGCCTGTGCGGATGTCTGCCTCTGCCTTCTCCTTCTCTACAGTGGCCTTCTTGGACTCTGGATCTGCAGGAAATTTTATTTTGGCCTCTCTCGTCAACAGGTTCAACATCCCGGTGACCAGTCTCGCCAGACCCCTCTACATCAATTGTGTAAATAATGAAAGATTGGACTGTACCATACGTTTCCGCACGGAGCCCCTTCTTATGAGCATCGGATCTCATCATGAGAGGATTGAACTTTTGGTCCTCCCCAATTGCACCTCGGAAATTCTCCTTGGACTTCCCTGGCTTCAACTTCATTCCCCTACCCTGGATTGGTCCACTGGGGAGATCAAGAGTTGGGGGTCCTCTTGTTCCAAGAACTGTCTAAAACCGGTTCCCAGTAACCCTTGCCGTAACTCTGTGGTTCCTCCAGTAACCGGTCTCCCTAAGGCCTATATGGACTTCGCGGATGTTTTCTGCAAAAAACAAGCTGAGACTCTACCTCCTCACAGGCCTTATGATTGCCCTATCGACCTCCTCCCGGGCACTACTCCACCCCGGGGCAGAATTTATCCTCTCTCTGCCCCAGAGACTCTTGCCATGTCCGAATACGTCCAGGAGAATCTAAAAAAGGGCTTTATCCGTAAATCCTCCTCTCCTGCCGGAGCCGGATTTTTCTTTGTGTCCAAAAAAGATGGCTCCCTACGTCCATGCATTGACTACCGCGGTCTTAATAAAATCACGGTTAAGAACCGCTACCCTTTACCCCTCATCTCTGAACTCTTTGATCGCCTCCAAGGTGCCCACATCTTCACTAAATTGGACTTAAGAGGCGCCTATAACCTCATCCGCATCAGAGAGGGGGACGAGTGGAAAACGGCATTTAACACCAGAGATGGACACTTTGAGTATCTAGTCATGCCCTTTGGACTGTGCAACGCCCCTGCCGTCTTCCAAGACTTTGTCAATGAAATTTTTCGTGATCTGTTATACTCCTGTGTTGTTGTATATCTGGACGATATCCTAATTTTTTCTGCCAATCTAGAAGAACACCGCCAGCATGTCCGTATGGTTCTTCAGAGACTTCGCGACAACCAACTCTATGCCAAAATTGAGAAATGTCTGTTTGAATGCCAATCTCTTCCTTTTCTAGGATATTTGGTCTCTGGCCAGGGACTACAGATGGATCCAGACAAACTCTCTGCCGTCTTAGATTGGCCACGCCCCTCCGGACTCCGTGCTATCCAACGCTTTTTGGGGTTCGCCAATTATTACAGGCAATTTATTCCACATTTTTCTACCATTGTGGCTCCTATCGTGGCTTTAACCAAAAAAAATGCTGATCCCAAGTCCTGGCCCCCTCAAGCAGAAGACGCCTTTAAACGACTCAAGTCTGCCTTTTCTTCGGCTCCCGTCCTCTCCAGACCTGACCCTTCCAAACCCTTCCTATTGGAGGTTGATGCCTCTTCAGTGGGAGCTGGAGCTGTTCTTCTACAAAAAAATTCTTCCGGGCATGCTGTCACTTGTGGTTTTTTCTCTAGGACCTTCTCTCCAGCGGAGAGGAACTACTCCATCGGGGATCGAGAGCTTCTAGCCATTAAATTAGCACTTGAGGAATGGAGGCATCTGCTGGAGGGATCAAGTTCTCCTGTTATTATCTACACCGACCACAAGAACCTCTCCTACCTCCAGTCTGCCCAACGGCTGAATCCTCGCCAGGCCCGGTGGTCTCTGTTTTTTGCCCGATTTAATTTTGAGATTCACTTTCGTCCTGCCGATAAGAACATTAGGGCCGATGCTCTCTCTCGTTCCTCGGATGCCTCAGAAGTTGAACTCTCTCCGCAACACATCATTCCACCTGACTGCCTGATCTCCACTTCTCCTGCCTCCATCAGGCAGACTCCTCCAGGAAAGACCTTTGTTTCTCCTCGCCAACGCCTCGGAATCCTCAAATGGGGTCACTCCTCCCATCTCGCAGGTCATGCGGGTATCAAGAAATCTGTGCAACTCATCTCCCGCTTCTATTGGTGGCCGACTCTGGAGACGGATGTTGTGGACTTTGTGCGAGCCTGCACTATCTGTGCCCGGGATAAGACTCCTCGCCAGAAGCCCGCTGGTTTTCTTCATCCTCTGCCTGTCCCCGAACAGCCTTGGTCTCTGATTGGTATGGATTTTATTACTGATTTACCCCCTTCCCGTGGCAACACTGTTATTTGGGTGGTCGTTGATCGATTCTCCAAAATGGCACATTTCATCCCTCTTCCTGGTCTTCCTTCTGCGCCTCAGTTGGCTAAACAATTTTTTGTACACATTTTTCGTCTTCACGGGTTGCCTACGCAGATTGTCTCGGATAGAGGCGTCCAATTCGTGTCTAAATTCTGGAGGGCTCTCTGTAAACAACTCAAGATTAAATTAAATTTTTCTTCTGCATATCATCCCCAGTCCAATGGACAAGTAGAAAGGATTAACCAGATCTTGGGTGATTATTTGCGACATTTTGTTTCCTCCCGCCAGGATGACTGGGCAGATCTCCTCCCATGGGCCGAATTCTCGTATAACTTCAGGGTCTCTGAGTCTTCCTCCAAATCCCCATTTTTCGTGGTGTACGGCCGTCACCCTCTTCCCCCCCTCCCTACTCCCTTGCCCTCTGGTCTGCCCGCTGTGGATGAAATTTCTCGTGACCTTTCCATCATATGGAGAGAGACCCAAAATTCTCTCTTACAGGCTTCATCACGCATGAAGAAGTTCGCGGATAAGAAAAGAAGAGCTCCCCCCATTTTTTCCCCTGGAGACAAGGTATGGCTCTCCGCTAAATATGTCCGCTTCCGTGTCCCTAGCTACAAGTTGGGACCACGCTATCTTGGTCCTTTCAAAATTTTGTGTCAAATTAATCCTGTCTCTTATAAACTTCTTCTTCCTCCCTCTCTTCGTATCCCTAATGCCTTTCACGTCTCTCTTCTCAAACCACTCATCCTCAACCGTTTTTCTCCCAAATCTGTTCCTCCCACTCCTGTTTCCGGCTCCTCGGACATCTTCTCGGTCAAAGAAATTTTAGCTGCCAAAAAGGTCAGAGGGAGAAATTTTTTTTTAGTGGACTGGGAGGGTTGTGGTCCTGAAGAGAGATCCTGGGAACCTGAGGACAACATCCTAGACAAAAGTCTGCTCCTCAGGTTCTCAGGCTCTAAGAAGAAGGGGAGACCCAAGGGGGGGGGGTACTGTTACGCCGAGCGCTCCGGGTCCCCGCTCCTCCCCGGAGCGCTCGCTTCACTCTCCCCTCGGCAGCGCTCCGGTCACGTCCTCTGACCCGGGGCGCTGCGATTCCGCTGCCAGCCGGGATGCGATTCGCGATGCGGGTAGCGCCCGCTCGCGATGCGCACCCCGGCTCCCCTACCTGACTCGCTCTCCGTCTGTTCTGTCCCGGCGCGCGCGGCCCCGCTCCCTAGGGCGCGCGCGCGCCGGGTCTCTGCGATTTAAAGGGCCACTGCGCCGCTGATTGGCGCAGTGGTTCCAATCAGTGTGTTCACCTGTGCACTTCCCTATATCACCTCACTTCCCCTGCACTCCCTTGCCGGATCTTGTTGCCTTAGTGCCAGTGAAAGCGTTCCTTGTGTGTTCCTTGCCTGTGTTTCCAGACCTTCTGCCGTTGCCCCTGACTACGATCCTTGCTGCCTGCCCCGACCTTCTGCTACGTCCGACCTTGCTTTTGCCTACTCCCTTGTACCGCGCCTATCTTCAGCAGCCAGAGAGGTGAGCCGTTGCTAGTGGATACGACCTGGTCACTACCGCCGCAGCAAGACCATCCCGCTTTGCGGCGGGCTCTGGTGAAAACCAGTAGTGGCTTAGAACCGGTCCACTAGCACGGTCCACGCCAATCCCTCTCTGGCACAGAGGATCCACTACCTGCCAGCCGGCATCGTGACACTAACAATACACAATTTATCTGGTTCTAGATAAATGATTTCTACAGTCACGTGTACCACTGCCATATTACTAGTCATACTGCGGAAATAACAACCTTATAATAACATAATATATTGATTTGAAAAAAATAAAACAAGAGCCAATATAGCAACGATTAACAATGATGGCAGATACTTTGAGCATCATTTTGGCACTCTGGAAGCCTGAATTATGTATGACATACTATAGTGTATATCAATTTTATCCTGAGACTGTTTAATACTGTTTTTCTGTTGTCACTCAATCTGGATCAGGGTGCAACACTGACAGGCAGCTCTGGCAGGCCTACTGTCACTCACCGCCACCTCCTAGCCTGTGTCTTGCTCACTTTTCTTGGCTGTTGCCTTGCTGCCTCTTTCTACTGTGGTTACTACTGTGGTTCCTGGTTTGGCCTGTAGGGTGAGCACCTGCTCTCTCTACAACTTAAAAAGCCAGCGACTGATCTCTAAAACGGTCCTCCACCTATCCTGGTCCAACGCTAACTATTTAAAACTGCTCTACAAACTCCTCTGTGCCTGAGCAACATTCTGGTCTCCTATAGAGAAGGTGGTCTGAGAAGCTGCTTCTGATTCCAGTAACTGACCTGTGCCTGATCTCCTGACTGTGCCTTTGCTTGAGCCCTATGTACTGTACTGTCTATTCTATGCCTAACCAGGGTTGTTCCATTAGCCTTTTTCTGATTATACAGTCTACAGCCTGCCCATGACCTACGCTAGTACCTAGACCTTCCTTTTCCTGACCCTTTAGTGACACACAACTGTGTCTCCTGGTTCTCTGGGCAAGCCACTATCAACACTGGGAGCACTCTTGGGAAGTGACCTGGTGCCCTCAAACAGCTAAGTCCAACTTCTACATCCTATAGTGGTATAGAGGGTGAAAACTTAGAGGGTACTTAGAGGTACTTAGATATTTTCCTGAGTTTGACCCAAAGTCAACTCAGTTGGATAGCACAGTGTTTCCATCTTCATTGCTTGTTATACATGGTAGGTAGACAATGTAAACCTTCTGTGTCATGATAAGAATGAAGCAAACTAGACTGAGGTTAAGGAGATCCCCTCATGTACACTTTTGACTCTCCGCAGAGTTTTTATTCAACTGCTGGGAATTCCTTGTGATCTTCAAAGTATCTTCTGAATGATGATGGCAGCCTATGATGGGCATAGTCATACAGAAACTAAGACCGAGTCAAAAGGGAGATGACAGAACAGGAAGCTAAGCGATGAGTCCAGCCCGAAACCAAAGATAAAGAATTAAGTCAAGAAAATCATTATAAAGAGAATCCAATAATAGAGGTTACAAAAAACATCCACGTACACTTAGGAACAAAGAGTGGGCCAGACAGGAATATAAAGAGGATGTAAATCCCAATTACCCCATTAAAGGGGGAAACACACATGAGTGTTAGAGCTATAAATGTATCTAAACAGGGGACAAAGTTATTATGTGGTGTCCCAACACCATCTCCTAGTTTCTGAAGTAGATAGTAATGGTGTGGCTGAGAAGTTCTTGATTTGTATTGTGAGATAAACATGCATAACCTGCTTTTTTGGGTGGCACAATTATATTTTGCATAGTGGTATTCTAGAAGTGCAAGGGTTAACATTACATTCTTTATTGCTACCACTAGTTAGTATACTTGTAAAGGATGGATGGTGGAGAAGGAAGGTTGGATCTATGATACGTAAAAATGCGGTGCTGAGAAGCGCTCCTTTCCAGTGTAGAAGTGTAGAATTGTCATCCACAAAGTCGGGTATTTCATAAAGCGAAAAAGTATTCATTCATGCATGTCTGTATCACGACCCGTTGAGGTACTTTCGCTGGCTTTTTTGTATAAATAAGAAGGGAGCCTATCCCTAATCAGTATTGGATCTGACGAAGAGGGGGTCTCCGCCTCTCGAAACGCATTATCCCTTGTAATTACCTGCATGAATAAATACTTTTTTGCTTTATGAAATACCTGACTTTGTGGATGACAATTCTACACTTCTACACTGGAAAGGAGCGCTTCTCAGCACCGCATTTTTATTGATCATAGATCCCACCTTCCTTCTCCACTGACCAGACGTCCAGGATCAGCTCCCGAGATGACCAGGTGCCAGCAGCCCTTTCACTACTACGTGCTTCCCAGGGATCTGGGATCAAAGCCTACAATGGTGTTGTGTTTGTAACACAACACCCCCAGGTGAGCATTCTAAACTCTGTTCCCCCATATGCATTTCTGCAACACAGAATCATGGCATATTAGTGCGCTTTTTCTTCTGTTTTCTCCTTTTTCATATATCCGAGTTTCTGTAAAGGATGGATGGAACATTGGTCACATGACCCCCCTCTTCCAAGACCAAACCTCTTTACCCAGAGGGCCAGAATCAGTCTGGTCTAGATTAGGCTACAGTTCAGACACAGCTGGCTGCTCTGTGCTGGGTCTTGTGAGGAGAAGGAGCATTAGGTTTGGTCAGAATTAAGTTTCCCTTAAACAAGCCATTGCTTTGCTGGTGAATTTAAATCCAGTTCCAATTCTAAAATGAGTCAGATTTGGGTTTGGTCACAGTGTGGAGTTTCAGGAGGTTTTACCAAAGACTGTGTCAAGTATTTGCTGGAAGGGCAACCATCTCAAAAATACCGGTCTTGCTCTGATAGGGAAAAATTGCCTTCTTAGAATAGGAAATAGCTGAGCAAGGACTCTACTGCAAACACTAAACTCTTTGTGGGTATCCAGCTGGAGGTGATTCTGCAATCGACTTTATCATACAATCTGGGGAATCATGACACACATGACACTGAATAAAGTCTTCTCAAGTACCTTTACCACAGTTAACCAACTTGTGTAGGTCTTTTACAGTAAATAGTTTACCCATTTGCAAGTAACAACCGATCACCCCCCCCCCCCCCAGATCCTTCCCCAAGCGTCTCCTTGGGGTCAAGGATGTCCTCATTTGTGCAGACCTCCTATTTGTAAAAGTTTCAAGGACTGCAGTGGGCCAGCAGGGTTAGCAACTCATCTGTGACAATACAACAGCCTTTTGCCAGAGGGACTACTACCCTCAGCTGGCCATGACTACTCCACTCATCCTCCTCATGGGCCCCACTATACATAATATGCCATAAGTGATTATTTCTCTAAAATAGGGGACAGATTATGCCAAAATATATGTTACGGCATTCTCCTCTCTGCAGCGCCCCGGTCAAACCCGCTGACCGGGAGCGCTGCACTGACACTGCCGACGGGGATGCGATTCGCATAGCGGGACGCGCCCACTCGCGGATCGCATCCCAATCCACTTACCTGTCCCGGTCCCCGGCTGTCACGTCCTGGCGCGCACGGCTCCGCTCTCTAGGGCGCGCGCGCGCGCCAGCTCTCTAAGATTTAAAGGGCCAGTGCACCACTAATTGGTGCCTGGCCCAATCAGTGTATTAGCTCCCACCTGCTCCACGCCTTTATAACCTCACTTCCCCTTCCCAGCATTGCCGGATCTTGTTGCCCTTGTGCCTAGTGAAAGCGTTTTCTGTGATTGCCTTACCAGTGTTACCAGACCTTCTGCCGTTACCATTGACTACGAACCTTGCTGCCTGCCCTGACCTTCTGATACATCTGACCTCGCCTCTGTCTAGTCCTTCTGTCCCACGCTTTTCTCAGCAGTCAGCAAGGTTGAGCCGTTACCGGTGGATACGACCTGGTTGCTACCGCTGCAGCAAGACCATCCCGCTTTGCGGCGGGCTCTGGCAATTACCAGTAGCAACTTAGAACCGGTCCACCGGTACGTTCCACGCCAATCCCTCGCTGACACAGAGGATCCACCACCAGTGTCCTCACAGTACCCGGATCCTAACAGTAGATCTGGCCATGGATCCCGCTGAGGTGCCGCTGCCAAGTCTCGCTGACCTATCCCCGGTGTTCGCCCAGCAATCCCAACAGATCGCCCAACAAGGACAGCAGCTGTCGCAGTTGACCGCCATGCTACAGCAACTTATGCCACAGCTACAGCAGCAACCATCTCCTCCGCCAGCTCCAGCACCTCCTCCGCAGGAAGTGGCCGCTCCTAACCTCCGCTTGTCCCTGCCGGACAAATTTGATGGGGACTCCAAACTCTGCCGTGGTTTCCTGTCTCAATGTTCCCTACATTTGGAGATGTTGTCGGACCAATTTCCTACAGAACGGTCTAAGGTGGCTTTCGTCTTTTGTCCGGAAAGGCCTTGTCATTGGCCACACCGCTCTGGGACCGCAATGATCCTGCCACAGCCACTGTCCAGTCCTTCTTCGCTGAAGTCCGTAGTGTCTTCGAGGAACCAGCCCGGGCCTCCTCTCCCGAGACTGCTTTGCTGAACCTGGTCCAAGGAAGTTCTTCTGTGGGCGAATACGCCATCCAGTTTCATACCCTCACCTCCGAGCTAGCCTGGAACAATGAGGCTCTCTGCGCGACCTTCAAGAAAGGCTTATCCAGCAACATCAAAGATGTACTGGCCGCACGAGAAATTCCCGCTAACCTGTCTGAACTTATCCATTTGGCCACCCGCATCGACATGCGTTTTTCTGAAAGACACCAGGAACTCTGCCAGGAAAAGGACCTTGATCTCTGGGCACCTCTCTCCCAGTATCCTTTGCAATCTACCCCTGTGCCTCTCTACCCCTATGCCTGTACTGCGCTAGTACCGAACATTTCCTAGTGGACTGCCCTATTCGTCCCCCGCGTCTGGGAAACGCACGCACGCACCCTGTTCACGTGGGAGTGGCGTCTCTTGGTGTGAAGTTTGCTTCTCCTCGTCTCGCTGTGCCCGTGCGGATTTCTCCTTCTGCCAACTCCTCCTTCTCAGCTGTGGCCTTCTTGGACTCTGGTTCTGCGGGAAATTTTATTTTGGCCTCTTTTGTAGGTTCAGCATCCCAGTGACCCGTCTCGTCAAGCCTCTCTACATTTCTTCTGTCAACGGAGTAAAGTTGGACTGCACTGTGCGTTACCGCACAGAACCCCTGCTTATGAGCATTGGACTGCATCACGAAAAAATGGAATTTTTTGTTCTGCCCAACTGCACCTCTGAAGTCCTCCTCGGTCTGCCATGGCTCCAACGTCATTCTCCCACCCTTGACTGGACCACCGGGGAGATCAAGAATTGGGGTCCTTCTTGTCTCAAACAATGCCTCACATCTGCTCCCACTTGTCTAACTCCTGAGGTTCCACCCATATCGGCTCCTCTCAAGGCTTACCAGGATATTTTCGGAATAAAACAAGCTGAGATTTTGCCTCCTCATAGCCCCCTTCCTGGTAACACTCTGCCCCGTGGCAAGCTTCACCCTCTGCCCCCCCTCCCCATTCCCACTTCTTCTGGATTGCCTGCCGTTGATGAAGTTACCCAGGACTTCTCTGCCATCCGGAAGGACACTCAAGAATCCCTCCCTATGGCCTCGTCTCGTATGAAGGGACAAGCAGACAAAAAGAGGGGGAGACCTCTCAGCAGTCAGCGAGGTTGAGCCGTTACCGGTGGATACGACCTGGTTGCTATCGCCGCAGCAAGACCATCCCGCTTTGCGGCGGGCTCTGGTGAATACCAGTAGCAACTTAGAACCAGTCCACCGGTACGGTCCACGCCAATCCCTCGCTGACACAGAGGATCCACCACCAGTGTCCTTACTGTTACGCCGAGCGCTCCAGGTCCCCGCTCCTCCCCGGAGCGCTCGCTACACTCTCGCTATTGCAGCGCTCCGGTCAGATCCACTGACCCGGTGCGCTGCGATCCTGCCTCCAGCCGGGATGCGATTCGCGATGCGGGTGGCGCCCGCTCGCGATGCGCACCCCGGCTCCCGTACCTGACTCGCTCTCCGTCGGTCCTGTCCCGGCGCGCGCGGCCCCGCTCCCTAGGGCGCGCGCGCGCCGGGTCTCTGCGATTTAAAGGGCCACTGCGCCGCTGATTGGCGCAGTGGTTCTAATTAGTGTGTTCACCTGTGCACTCCCTATGTATACCTCACTTCCCCTGCACTCCCTCGCCGGATCTTGTTGCCATTGTGCCAGTGAAAGCGTTTCCTTGTGTGTTCCTAGCCTGTGTTCCAGACCTCCTGCCGTTGCCCCTGACTACGATCCTTGCTGCCTGCCCCGACCTTCTGCTACGTCCGACCTTGCTTCTGTCTACTCCCTTGTACCGCGCCTATCTTCAGCAGTCAGAGAGGTTGAGCCGTTGCTAGTGGATACGACCTGGTCACTACCGCCGCAGCAAGACCATCCCGCTTTGCGGCGGGCTCTGGTGAACACCAGTAGTGACTTAGAACCGGTCCACTAGCACGGTCCACGCCAATCCCTCTCTGGCACAGAGGATCCACCTCCTGCCAGCCGGCATCGTGACAGTGCATCGTGACAGTAGATCCGGCCATGGATCCCGCTGAAGTTCCTCTGCCAGTTGTCGCCGACCTCACCACGGTGGTCGCCCAGCAGTCACAACAGATAGCGCAACAAGGCCACCAGCTGTCTCAACTGACCGTGATGCTACAGCAGCTACTACCTCAGCTTCAGCAATCATCTCCTCCGCCAGCTCCTGCACCTCCTCCGCAGCGAGTGGCCGCTTCAGGCCTACGACTATCCTTGCCGGATAAATTTGATGGGGACTCTAAATTTTGCCGTGGCTTTCTTTCTCAATGTTCCCTGCACTTGGAGATGATGTCGGACCAGTTTCCTACTGAAAGGTCTAAGGTGGCTTTCGTAGTCAGCCTTCTGTCTGGAAAAGCCCTGTCATGGGCCACACCGCTCTGGGACCGCAATGACCCCGTCACTGCCTCCGTACACTCCTTCTTCTCGGAAATTCGAAGTGTCTTTGAGGAACCTGCCCGAGCCTCTTCTGCTGAGACTGCCCTGTTGAACCTGGTCCAGGGTAATTCTTCCGTTGGCGAGTACGCCGTACAATTCCGTACTCTTGCTTCAGAACTATCCTGGAATAATGAGGCCCTCTGCGCGACCTTTAAAAAAGGCCTATCCAGCAACATTAAAGATGTTCTGGCCGCACGAGAAATCCCTGCTAACCTACATGAACTCATTCATCTAGCCACTCGCATTGACATGCGTTTTTCCGAAAGGCGTCAGGAGCTCCGCCAGGATATGGACTTTGTTCGCACGAGGCGTTTTTTCTCCCCGGCTCCTCTCTCCTCTGGTCCTCTGCAATCCGTTCCTGTGCCTCCCGCCGTGGAGGCTATGCAAGTTGACCGGTCTCGCCTGACACCTCAAGAGAGGACACGACGCCGCATGGAGAATCTCTGCCTGTACTGTGCCGGTACCGAACACTTCCTGAAGGATTGTCCTATCCGTCCTCCCCGCCTGGAAAGACGTACGCTGACTCCGCACAAAGGTGAGACAGTCCTTGATGTCAACTCTGCTTCTCCACGTCTTACTGTGCCTGTGCGGATATCTGCCTCTACCTTCTCCTTCTCTACTATGGCCTTCTTGGATTCCGGATCTGCAGGAAATTTTATCTTGGCCTCTCTCATCAACAGGTTCAACATCCCGGTGACCAGTCTCGCCAGACCCCTCTACATCAATTGTGTTAACAATGAAAGATTGGACTGTACCATACGTTTTCGCACGGAGCCCCTCCTAATGTGCATCGGACCTCATCACGAAAAAATTGAGTTTTTGGTCCTCCCCAATTGCACTTCTGAAATTCTCCTTGGACTACCCTGGCTTCAACACCATTCCCCAACCCTGGATTGGTCCACAGGGGAGATCAAGAGTTGGGGTACCTCTTGTTTCAAGGACTGCCTTAAACCGGTTCCCAGTACTCCCTGCCGTGACCCTGTGGTTCCCCCTGTAACCGGTCTCCCTAAGGCCTATATGGACTTTGCTGATGTATTTTGCAAAAAACAAGCTGAGACTCTACCTCCTCACAGGCCTTATGACTGTCCTATTGACCTCCTCCCGGGCACTACTCCACCCCGGGGCAGAATTTATCCTCTGTCCGCCCCAGAGACTCTTGCTATGTCTGAGTACATCCAGGAAAATTTAAAAAAGGGCTTTATCCGCAAATCCTCCTCTCCTGCCGGAGCTGGATTTTTCTTTGTGTCCAAAAAAGATGGCTCCCTACGTCCTTGCATTGACTACCGCGGTCTTAATAAAATCACGGTAAAGAACCGCTATCCTCTACCTCTTATCTCTGAACTCTTTGATCGCCTCCAAGATGCCCACATCTTTACCAAACTGGACTTAAGAGGTGCTTATAATCTCATCCGCATCAGGGAGGGGGATGAATGGAAAACGGCATTTAACACTAGAGATGGACACTTTGAGTATCTGGTCATGCCCTTTGGCCTGTGCAACGCCCCTGCCGTTTTCCAAGACTTTGTTAATGAAATTTTTCGTGATCTCTTATATTCCTGTGTTGTTGTGTATCTGGACGATATTCTGATTTTTTCTGCCAACCTAGAAGAACACCGCCAACATGTCCGCATGGTCCTTCAGAGACTTCGTGACAATCAACTTTATGCCAAAATGGAGAAATGTCTGTTTGAATGTCAATCTCTTCCTTTCCTAGGATACTTGGTCTCTGGCCGGGGACTACAAATGGATCCAGACAAACCCTCTGCCATCTTAGATTGGCCACGCCCCTCCGGACTCCGTGCTATCCAACGTTTTTTGGGGTTCGCCAATTATTACAGACAATTTATTCCTCATTTTTCCACCATTGTGGCCCCTATCGTGGCTTTAACCAAAAAGAATGCCAATCCTAAGTCATGGCCTCCTCAAGCGGAAGACGCCTTTAAACGGCTCAAGGCTGCCTTTTCTTCTGCTCCCGTGCTCTCCAGACCTGACCCATCTAAACCCTTCCTATTGGAGGTTGATGCCTCCTCAGTAGGAGCTGGAGCGGTTCTTCTACAAAAAAATTCTTCCGGGCATGCTGTTACTTGTGGTTTTTTTTCTAGGACCTTTTCTCCGGCGGAGAGGAACTACTCCATTGGGGATCGAGAGCTACTGGCCATTAAATTAGCACTTGAGGAATGGAGGCATCTGCTGGAGGGATCAAAATTTCCAGTTATTATTTACACCGATCACAAGAATCTCTCCTATCTCCAGTCTGCCCAACGGCTGAATCCTCGCCAGGCCAGGTGGTCTCTGTTCTTTGCCCGGTTTAATTTTGAAATTCACTTTCGCCCTGCCGATAAGAACATTAGGGCCGATGCTCTCTCTCGTTCCTCGGACGCCTCGGAAGTAGAGCTCTCTCCGCAACACATCATTCCTCCTGACTGCCTGATCTCCACTTCTCCAGCCTCCATCAGGCAAACTCCTCCAGGGAAGACCTTCGTCTCTCCACGCCAACGCCTCGGAATCCTCAAATGGGGTCACTCCTCCCATCTCGCAGGCCATGCGGGCATCAAGAAATCCGTGCAACTCATCTCTCGTTTCTATTGGTGGCCGACTCTGGAGACGGATGTTGTTGATTTTGTGCGGGCCTGCACTGTCTGTGCCCGGGATAAGACTCCTCGCCAGAAGCCCGCTGGTCTTCTTCACCCTCTTCCTGTCCCCGAACAGCCTTGGTCTCTGATTGGTATGGACTTTATTACAGACTTACCCCCATCCCGTGGCAACACTGTTGTTTGGGTGGTCGTTGATCGATTTTCCAAGATGGCACATTTTATTCCTCTTCCTGGTCTTCCTTCAGCGCCTCAGTTGGCAAAACAATTTTTTGTACACATTTTTCGTCTTCACGGGTTGCCCACGCAGATCGTCTCGGATAGAGGCGTCCAATTCGTGTCAAAATTCTGGAGGGCTCTCTGTAAACAACTCAAGATTAAATTAAACTTTTCTTCTGCTATCATCCTCAGTCCAATGGGCAAGTAGAAAGAGTTAACCAGGTCCTGGGTGATTATTTACGGCATTTTGTTTCCTCCCGCCAGGATGACTGGGCAGATCTTCTACCATGGGCCGAATTCTCGTATAACTTCAGAGTCTCTGAGTCTTCTTCCAGATCCCCATTTTTTGTGGTGTACGGCCGTCACCCTTCTCCCCCCCTCCCTACTCCCTTGCCCTCTGGTTTGCCCGCTGTGGATGAAATAACTCGTGATCTTTCCACCATATGGAAAGAGACCCAAAATTCTCTCTTACAGGCTTCATCACGCATGAAGAAGTTTGCTGATAAGAAAAGAAGAGCTCCCCCCCATTTTTTCTCCCGGAGACAAGGTATGGCTCTCCGCTAAATATGTCCGCTTCCGTGTTCCCAGCTACAATTTGTGACCACGCTATCTTGGTCCTTTCAAAATTTTGTGCCAGATTAATCCTGTCTCTTACAAACTTCTTCTTCCTCCTTCTCTTCGTATTCCTAATGCCTTTCACGTTTCTCTTCTTAAACCACTCATCATCAACCGTTTCTCTCCCAAACTTGTTTCTCCCACTCCTGTTTCCGGCTCCTCGGACATCTTCTCTGTAAAGGAGATACTGGCCTCCAAGAAGGTCAGAGGGAAAACCTTTTTTTGGGTCGATTGGGAGGGCTGTGGTCCTGAAGAGAGATCCTGGGAACCTGAGGACAATATCCTAGACAAAAGTCTGGTCCTCAGGTTCTCAGGCTCCAAGAAGAGGGGGAGACCCAAGGGGGGGGTACTGTTACGCCGAGCGCTCCGGGTCCCCGCTCCTCCCCGGAGCGCTCGCTACACTCTCGCTATTGCAGCGCTCCGGTCAGATCCACTGACCCGGTGCGCTGCGATCCTGCCTCCAGCCGGGATGCGATTCGCGATGCGGGTGGCGCCCGCTCGCGATGCGCACCCCGGCTCCCGTACCTGACTCGCTCTCCGTCGGTCCTGTCCCGGCGCGCGCGGCCCCGCTCCCTAGGGCGAGGGCGTGCCGGGTCTCTGCGATTTAAAGGGCCACTGCGCCGCTGATTGGCGCAGTGGTTCTAATTAGTGTGTTCACCTGTGCACTCCCTATGTATACCTCACTTCCCCTGCACTCCCTCGCCGGATCTTGTTGCCATTGTGCCAGTGAAAGCGTTTCCTTGTGTGTTCCTAGCCTGTGTTCCAGACCTCCTGCCGTTGCCCCTGACTACGATCCTTGCTGCCTGCCCCGACCTTCTGCTACGTCCGACCTTGCTTCTGTCTACTCCCTTGTACCGCGCCTATCTTCAGCAGTCAGAGAGGTTGAGCCGTTGCTAGTGGATACGACCTGGTCACTACCGCCGCAGCAAGACCATCCCGCTTTGCGGCGGGCTCTGGTGAACACCAGTAGTGACTTAGAACCGGTCCACTAGCACGGTCCACGCCAATCCCTCTTTGGCACAGAGGATCCACCTTCTGCCAGCCGGCATCGTGACAGTGCATCGTGACACTCACAGTACCCGGATCCTAACAATATACACAAAAGACCAAAGAAAAATGTCCTAGATCTCTTTATATTACACACATCGAGCTAATAATCAACAAAAGATTTTATATATATATATATATATATATATATATATATATAAAGGTAAAGTGTACGGGAAAGTGGTGGATGGGGTGTATATTTCACCTGGTTTCCTCAGCCAGGGACAATAAAGGAAATGCAGAAGATTATGTTGTTTTAGCAGAGAATACTATGCTGGCGCAATTTTGTTTAAGTTACATGGGCTGGATTTCCTGGACTGAAGGACAGGTTGGAAGTGGGAGTGCTCCAGTCCACACCCCTAGTCCACTACAGGTTTCCCGAAACCAAAGTCTTCTCAGGTGAGGTTTTGTGTGCTGATTACGAGAGAGGAAGCCATATAGTTAGACGGCTGTTTGGGTTTGAGGGCTGGAGAGACTGAGATGAGAAGCAGCCATCAACAGAACTGCAGCTCAAACATACCAGGTCTGAACCTTCCTCTATGGACATTTTGTGAGTTTGCTTGGGGCCAGACATTAGGCCCACAGTAGGATAGTGAGGTATCATGATGTTTAATTAGAGCCGGACAGGCTTAGGCTTTTATTGTTTTGTTTGCACTATGCTTTGTGCCTAAAATCAGTTAAATAATTATCCTCTTGGACATTTGAAACCTACTGCCTGTGTGAATACTGTCATTGCCGACCCCACCATGTGAGCTATTCCCTACAATATATATATATATTACATTACATACAGTAATTCAATGAAAGCCATGCAGGATACCATTAACAAAGTAGCACACTACAGTCATCTGATGTTGATATAACGCACTGGGGTTCGTATGGAAAGTATGACGCAAGTGACGAACAAAACCAGTAGCTGTGACTAAAAGCAAAATTATAACCAAACAACAATAATCGTAGATTTAGGAAAAAACTTGAATGTATTATACATCCTGCTGATAGGATTCCAATAAAACAATGGTGCTGAATCATAAAGGATTAGGGTCAATATTGTGAGTCATTTCAGAGATGCAATGTTTTGTAGGTTTATGTTTTCATTAAGTAGATATTTTTTTTTTTTTTAAAGAAAATTATGCTCAGAGGATCAGTCATTTAGATAGGCTGAGATCAGGACAATATATATATATATATATATATATATATATATATATATATATATATATATATATATATATATATATATTTATATATATTTATTTATTTAAAAAATAATAATTTTGGAGTTGAAGGTCTAGACCAGTGGTGTCAAACTGTGGCCCTGCAGGTGTTGCCAAACTTCAATTCCCAGCATGCCCGGACAGCTGTTGGCTGTCCGGGCATGTTGGGAGTTGAAGTTTTGCAACATTTGGAGGGCCACAGTTTGACACCACTGGTTTAACCCCTTAAGGACTCAGCCCATTTTGGCCTTAAGGACTCAGACAATTTAATTTTTACGTCTTCATTTTTTCCTCCTCGCCTTCTAAAAATCATAACTCTTTTATATTTTCATCCACAGACTAGTATGAGGGCTTGTTTTTTGCGAGACCAGTTGTCCTTTGTAATGACATCACTCATTATATCATAAAATGTATGGCGCAACCAAAAAACACTATTTTTGTGGGGAAATTAAAACGAAAAACGCAATTTTGCTAATTTTGGAAGGTTTTGTTTTCACGCCGTACAATTTATGGTAAAAATGACATGTGTTCTTTATTCTGAGGGTCAATACGATTAAAATGATACCCATTATTATATACTTTTATATTATTGTTGCGCTTAAAAAAAATCACAAACTTTTTAACCAAATTAGTACGTTTATAATCCCTTTATTTTGATGACCTCTAACTTTTTAATTTTTCCGTATAAGTGGCGGTTTGGGGGCTCATTTTTTGCGCCATGATCTGTACTTTTTTTTATACCACATTTGCATATAAAAAACTTTTAATACATTTTTTATAATTTTTTAAATAAAATGTATTAAAAAAGTAGGAATTTTGGACTTTTTTTTATTTTTTTTCGTTCACGCCGTTCACCGTACAGGATCATTAACATTTTATTTTAATAGTTCGGACATTTACGCACGCGGCGATACCAAATATGTCTATAAAAAATGTTTTTTACGCTTTTTGGGGGTAAAATAGGAAAAAACGGACGTTTTACTTTTTTATTGGGGGAGGGGATTTTTCACTTTTTTTTTTACTTTTACTTTTACATTTTTTTAAATTTTTTTTTACACTTGAATAGTCCCCATAGGGGACTATTCATAGCAATACCATGATTGCTAATACTGATCTGTTCTATGTATAGGACGTAGAACAGATCAGTATTATCGGTCATCTTCTGCTCTGGTCTGCTCGATCACAGACCAGAGCAGGAGACGCCGGGAGCCGCACGGAGGAAGGAGAGGGGACCTCCGTGCGGCGTTATGAATGATCGGATCCCCGCAGCAGCGCTGCGGGCGATCCGATCGTTCATTTAAATCGCGAACTGCCGCAGATGCCGGGATCTGTATTGATCCCGGCACCTGAGGGGTTAATGGCGGACGTCCGCGAGATCCGCTCCGATGCCCGCGGTTATCCTTAGGACGTAAATGTACGTCCTGGTGCGTTAAGTACCACCTCACCAGGACGTACATTTACGTCCTGCGTCCTTAAGGGGTTAAAGGGGTACTCCGGTGGAAAACTATTTTTTTTAGATCAACTGGTGGCAGAAAGTTAAACAAATTTGTAAATTACTTCCATTTAAAAATCTTAATTCTTCCAGTATTTATCCGCTGCTGTATACTACAGAGGGAGTTCTTTTCTTTTTTGAATTTCTTTTCTGTCTGACCACAGTGCTCTCTGCTGACACTTCTGTCCACTTCAGGAACTGTCCAGAGTAGGAGAAAATCCCCATAGCAAACCGTTCCTGCTCTGGACAGTTCCTGACTTGGACAGAGAGCATTGTGGTCTGACAGAAAATAATTACACAACTTCCTCTGGAGCACACAGCAGCTGATAAGTCCTGGAAGGATTAAGTTTGTTTTTTATAGTAATTTACAAATCTGTTTACCTTTCTGGCACCAGTTGATTTGAAGAAAAAAAGAAAAAATAGTTTTCCACCGGAGTACCCCTTTAAGGTAATTGAGAACCATAACAACCACCCCAGACTGTGTACACTAATATCACATTATCTATGCTGCTCTCGTGCTCTGCGCCAAACATGTCACGTGGTAGAGGTTTAGCTGTTCCGACCCTTTCACCAAGTTGTCTTATCACTTCCAGACTCCTCTGCAGCCCTGTTACTTGAGTTGGAAGCTGGCCAACAAACACAGCTTGAAGTGGCCAATGCCAATCATCACTAACTGTGTTTTGCAACTCTCTATTTTGGGCATTGGGTTCTTTGGCTTGATGGAAGTCCTTCATAGATAACTGATCACATGCACTTCGGACATTTGCTTGTAAATGTTGTTACAATTCAGTCCTAAAGTAGGATGTTTCTTTATCAGTGTTGCTTACTTTCCCAGTTACAGCACCCTTTTATAGGGAGCACTCATGGTACCTGTAGACAGCATACAGATGCTTTTGCTCCAATCTTCCGCTTCAACCCTTTTGAATTAGGCTTTGGCTGTACTGCTCTGACTGGTCCCCGAAGAAAATGGCCCTGATTTACCATTGCGCCAGAAATTCTGTCTGCGCCAGAATTTGCGTCAGAATTTAAAAAAAACCTGACAAATTCTCCATTTTGCTGAGAAAACCTGGAGAAGGGGCGTGGCCGCCGGGAAAAGTGGGTCTGGCTGCCAAAAAAGGGCGTGACACCGACATTTTCACGAAAACCCAACATATTTACTAAGGTTTCCACAGAAAATTTAGTGGATTTGAGCTGATAAAAACCCAACTGTTACGCCAAGCGCTCCGGGTCCCCGCTCCTCCTCGGAACGCTCGCAGCGTTTACCTGCTCGCAGCGCCCCGGTCAGACCCGCTGACCGGGAGCGCTGCGATAGTGTCTCTAGCAGGGATGCGACCCGCTATGTGGGACGCGCCCGCTCGCGGTTCGCATCCCAGCCTGCCTACCGGACCTGTCCTCCGTCTGTCCAGTCCCGGCGCGCGCGACCCCGCTCCCTAGGGTGCGCGCACGCCGGCTCTCTGCGATTTAAAGGGCCAGTGCGCCGCTGATTGGCGCCTGGCCCAAATTAGTAACTTCACCTGTGCACTGGTCTATATTACCTCACTTCCCCTTCCCTGTATTGCCGGATCTTGTTGCCATTGTGCCAGTGAAAGCGTTACTTGTATGTCCCAAGCCAGTGTTCCAAACCTCCTGCCGTTGCCCCTGACTACGATCCTTGCTGCCTGCCCTGACCTTCTGCTACGTCGGACCTTGCTCTTGCCTAATCCCTTGTACCGCGCCTATCTCAGCAGTCAGTCGGGGTTGAGTCGCTATCGGGTGGAACGACCTGGGGGTTACCTGCCACAGCAAGTCCATCCCGCTTTGCGGCGGGCTCTGGTGAATACCAGTAACCCCTTAGACTCCGTTCCCCTGGTACGGCCCACGTCATCACCCCACTGACACAGAGGATCCACCACCAGTATCCTCTCAGTACCCGGATCCTGACACCGACAGATCAGAACATGTGTAAAAAAAAAAAAGCAAAATGTGGGGAAAGTGCAAAATGTAAGGAAACCTTAGTAAATACTGTGGAAAATAAATTGTACGGAATTAAAACCTACAATACTCTTAAATCAGGGCCAATGTCTCTGCGTCATGTAGGGCATGGAAGAGTGAGCCCCAAGCTGACCTTGAACCTCTTACCCTGCCTACATGCACAACCACCCTAAAATGGCATCTCACAACATCGCTAACAAAGGTGCAGGGGCATCATAGTCAAAACAAAGAACTGTACAGGTCGGGGGCACACAGTCGATAAACCAGAATACAGAATTACAGCAGGATTACAAAGTATCTTAAAACAGACATCAGGGAAACAAGGTAAAAGGAAGGCAGCGTACAGGCTAAGAACCAAAACAAAATAAATGGCAAATATGATAATGTGAACAAAATAGGTAAATTAGGAATTGGATATGGTGAGATTCATCCAGGAATGCAGGGGATGAACAAGGTTAGACTGAAGACAGACTCAAAAACATGCAAATATTAGAATGACAAGGACAGACACAAACCCTTAAAGACCAATTAGTCTGAACACAGGCCAAGAAAGGTCTGAGTAAGGGTCAATATTCAAGACTCACAGAAGCAGATGCGAACACACACCAACAGAGAATACATAACAAGACACAAACGGGGCAGACTAAACCCAACCAGGTACACATAATAACAAGATTATCAAAATGGAGCTAAAAGCTACACTGGACAGAAAGCCATGGCAAACACAGAGTACGCACACACACACATACACACCAAGTGAGACTAGAAATCAGCAGCAAGGCGGAAGGTCTGAGAAGGCTAGATATAACCCCTCCTGTTATATTGGCTAGCTTCATTAAAGAGTAACTGTCATCAAACCATATTGTAACGGGTCACGGCAGGTGGTGGATCCTCTGGGCCTGTTTGGATGATGACATGAGCCGTGCCAGGGAGTGGAGTCTAAGGTGCCGCTGGTTTTCTCCAGAGCCCGCCGCAAAGCGGGATGGTCTTGCTGCGGTAGGCGGCACCCAGGTCCCTACCCCTGGCACGACTCATCCACACAGGTAGCTGGGAGGGGGAATAGCACAGAAGGAGACTCTCAGGATGTGGCAAGATGACAGTAGGTCAGGGCAGGTAACATAGGTGCAGGGTAGGTAAGGTAGCAAGGAACAGGTATATGGTAACAGGGACACAGGACTTTCACTGTGGCACCAGTCAACCAAACATCCGGCAGGGAACCAAGGGAAGAGCTGATATTTCAGGACAGGGGACAGGTGTAGACACTTGATTAATTGACCACTGGCCCTTTAAGTGAAAGAGCTACAGCGCGTGCGTGCCCTAGGAGGCGGAGGCACATGCGCCGGGGCTGCGAGGACACGGAGAGGTGGAAAATGAGGGAGGTGAGTGATGGGCTGGGATTCCATGCGGGCGTGTCCCGTAATGCAAATCCCAGCCCCGCCGGCAGCGGGGACATAAGCAGAGAGCACTCACGGCCGGCGTCTGTTACACATATTTTCTAAATAAACTCAGATTATATTCCCTAATTACTCCTAACACCCCTCCTGCCCTTAAAAAAATTTCTGAGCTTTAAAGGACATCTGCAGCGGTTCAAACACTTATCCCCTATCCTCAAGATAGGGGATAAGTGTTTGATCGCGGGGGGTCCAAATGCTGGGGCCCCCGGCGATCTCCTGTACGGCTCTCCCATGCAGGGGGCGTGCCAGCCGCAGCATGACGTTGCGGCCGGCACGCCTCCTCCATACATCTCTATGGGAGAGGCGGGGAGGCAGCATTAGTGCCTCCCCGCATCCCCCATAGAACTGTATGGGGACGGGGAGGATACGGGGCGTCACCGTCGACCTCTAGGTCAACGCTACGTCACCATCGGCGCTAATGCCGGTGCCCCGTTAGGGAGATCGAGGGGGGTCCCAGCGGTCGGATGTATGTAAAGGCAGACAGCTGAGGAAGGCTCCCACACCGAAACGCGTCCTTGTACTACACTGGCATAATAAATCTTCACTGTGCATCACTGGTGAGTACTGGGTATTATCTTTCTTCTATGTCCAATATATGACCAACCATAATAATCTGCCTTTAAAACTGCCATTAGCAATATATAGGACCCCATATATAAATATAATGTGATATTAATATAAATATATAATTGGTCAGATCACCCTAAAGTCTGTCAGGAATCTAATGTATTCCATCTTGTATGCCATACTAAAGTACTTTGAGGTGAAGGTGAAATAACATAATCACAAGGCGGCATACAGATACAGATCATGGTATAGTTAAATATCCCTTAGCGTCCTCCCTGAGTTTCCTCTATTGGGAGATTCTATATGTATACTCTTTCTCATATACAGTATAACATCTCTGGTAGAATTATGTGACCTTTTGTACAACTTTTCAAGTCCAAAGCAATAAATTGGTGGGTCATTGCAGAGGGAAACAGTCCATCATTTCATCTACAGTATGGGAAAACCTATGGAATATCCATTCAGCCAGTGATTGGCTTAGCGGACAGTTCCTGCAGGGTCAGAACATCATCGGGAGCAGGAAGAAGCTGCACTGTGGACCGGGAGATGTCGGAACACAAGCAGCAGGGAATCAGGGCAGGTAAGTATGTTTTACCTCTTTAAAGGGGTTCTCCGGTGCTTAAACATCTGATCCCCTATCCAAAGGATAGGGGATAAGATGTCTGATCGCGGGAGTCTCGGTGACCGCAGGGCCGGCGGCGTGTGACGTCACGCCTCCGCCCCGTGTGACGTCACGCTCCGCCCCTCAATGCAAGCCGACGGGAGGGGGCGTGATGGCTATCACGCCCCCTCCCGTAGGCTTGCATTGAGGGGCAGAGCGTGACGTCACATGGGGGCGGAGGCGTGACGTCACACGCCGCCCGCCCTGCGGTCGACCATAATCAGACCCGGAGCGAACACGCTCCGGGTCTGATTACAAACGGGGTGCCGCGTGCATGATCCCGGGCATCCCCAGCTGCGAGACTCCCGCGATCAGACATCTTATCCCCTATCCTTTGGATAGGGGATAAGATGTTTAAGCACCGGAATACCCCTTTAAGGTTAAATTCATACAAAACACAGTAAAATAGTTTGATACAAAAGATTTTTCTATCATGAGCGAGTTATACACGAAAGTCCTCAATGTCTCAGAAGACCACCGTTCAAGCCTGTAGACACAAATACCGTAACTTTACCCTACTGACAACTCACTTAGTTATAATAAACTCAGGGGTGATTTATATTTTAAAATTCTATTTATTTCCTTTATTTCATGATTTTCTCATGTCAGAGGAACACAAATAACAAACATTAACCCGGATAATGTACAAAATTGTAAGGAATGTGTGGGCTCATGGATCATGTCAGTCATCCACTGAAAGGAAGCATCTGGACGCCTGCACTGGCCGTGAACCGGGATTGTGACAGTAGTCAACGTTGTGACCAAGTAGTTCAATAAATATGTTCTCTTAAGAAGCAAGAGATTCTGGATAAAGGGCACATTGCATTTCATCACATTGCTGCTGTGCGCTGCTTAAAGGGACATCAGACTGAGAAGTGAATGACATAAAAACAAACAGAAAGTAGACAACTATATGTCAGTCTGCAAGACGTTCTGTAAATACTTCAAAATAATAGTTTCTCCTTTATGTATTAATAGTAAACCTAACAAACTGTCACAGAATTACAGTCACGGTGATGACCTTTGAATAATCTCTGCATGGGTTGAAAGTTCTGTGTGCATGATCTTCTGGAAAAAAAAAAAAAAAAAAAAAAAAATATATATATATATATATATATATATATATATATATATATATACTGCTCAAAAAAATTAAGGCAAGACTAAGATAACACATCCTAGATCTGAATGAATGAACTAATCGTATGAAATACTTTCATCTTTACATAGTTGAATGCGCTGACAACAAAATCACACAAAAATTATCAATGGAAATCAAATGTATCAACCCATGGAGGTCTGGATATGGAGTCACACTCAAAATCAAAGTGGAAAACCTCACTACAGGCTGATCCAACTTTATGTAATGTCCTTAAAACAAGTCACAATGAGGCTCAGTAGTGTGTGTGGCCTCTACGTGCCTGTATGACCTCCCTACAATGCCTGGGCATGATCCTGATGAGGTGGCGGATGTTCTCCTGAGGGATGTCCTCCCAGACCTGGACTAAAGCATCCGCCAACTCCTGGACAGTCCGTTGATGGATGGAGCGAGACATGATGTTCCAGATGTGCTCAATCGGATTCAGGTCTGGGAAATGGGTGGGCCAGTCCATAGCATCAATGCCTTCCTTTGGCAGGAACTGTGGACACTCTCCAGCCACATGAGGTCTAGAATTGTCGGCCCCCCAAAAAAATGACACCCCACACCATTACTGACACACCGCCAAACCGGTCATGCTGGAGGATGTTGCAGGCAGCAGAACATTCTCCACGGCGTCTCCAGACTCTGTCACGTCTGTCACATGTGCTCAGTGTGAACCTGCTTTCATCTGTGAAGAGTACAGGGCGCCAGTGGCAAATTTGCCAATCTTGGTGTTCTCTGGCAAATGTCAAACGTCCTGCACGCTGTTGGGCTGTGAGCACAACCCCCACCTGTGGACGTCGGGCCCTCATACCACCCTCATGGAGTCTGTTTGAGTGAACACATGCCCATTTGTGGCCTGCTGGAGGTCATTTTGCAGGGCTCCTCCTGCTTCTCCTTGCACAAAGGTGGAGGTAGCGGTTCTGCTGCTGGGTTGTTGCCCTCCTACGGCCTCCTCCAATTTTTTGCGCCATGATCTGTACTTTTTATTGATACGACATTTGCATATATAAAACTTTTAATAATTTTTATTAAATTTTTTGGGAATATTATGTGACAAAAAAGCAGCAATTTTGAACATTTTTTTTAACGTTTACGACATTCACCATATGGAATCATATTTCGGACATTTACGCACGCAGCAATACCAAATATGTTTATTCATTTTTTATTTATTTTTTTACACTCTCTGGGGGGTAAAATGGGAAAAACTGACGATTTACATTTTTATTGGGGGAAGGGATTTTTATATATATATATATTTTACACTTTATTAGTCCCCATAGGGACTATCTATAGCAATCATTTGATTGTTAATATTGTTCAATGATATGCATAGGGCATATCACTGATAAGTATTATCGGTCATCTTCTGCTCTGGTCTGCTCGATCTCAGACCAGAGCAGAAGACTCCTGGAGATGGACGGAGGCAGGTGAGGGGATGGATGATCGGATTCCCGCGGTGGGTGATCCGATCATCCATTTTACCAACTGCACTGCCGCAGATGCCGTGATCTGTATTGATCATGGCATCTGAGGGGTTAATGGCGCACATCAGCACAATCGCTGATATTCGCCATTACCGGCACCACATCGGTGCTTGCGGTCATGTAAAGGATGTAAATGTACATCCTGGTGAGTTAAGTACCAGGGCACTGGGACCTACATTTACGTCCTGTGTCATTAAGGGGTTAAGGAATGTTAAGGAAATCTGTAAGGAGGTATGATGCAGAGTACCCATGTGACCCCGATTGCCCAATGGGAGGCCCCCTAGCTAGGCCATATATAGTGTAAGGGGGGAGAGGAGCTGTTCAGTTTAGCCTAGCTCCAGGCTAGTGTGTGTGCAGAGCTTAGTGTGAGCTGCAGTGTGGAGAAGAGACAGAAGGAATGGGAGGTGGATCTGAGGGAAGCCTAAAAACAAATCTTAAAGCAAGTGACCATGCCATTCTGCAAGTGTTCCCTGCCCAGGAGGATTCTGGAATTCCTAACTAAAGCATAATATCCAGTGAGTCGACGGGCCACACAGTGACTTATGTGTCGTGGCCCCCAGTTTGGAAAGCAATGATGTAGGGTCCCTTGATCTTGTGAGTGTATGTCGCTGAGCGACTCATTGTGTCCCTATAATTTGGGATTTGCTCATTTGTTATTCAATTTTTTTGGGGCTTAGTCTCTGCTGTGGTACATTTATGACATTTGTTTATTTCTTTCTAAAGGTACATGTAAGTAAACAATATAGGTATTTATGTTTTGTGTTCCCCCCACGTTTCAGACAAATGGCTGAAAATAACCTGGTAAATGGTTTTCTATCCTGAGGCAAAAGAACTCTAAAGCTTCTCATCAAGGATTAAAGTCCAGAATGTTTCATCACAAAATCCTCTCAGACTGCACCAAATTAAAAGCATCCTGGATCCCCGGACCTTCATGAAAGCATACCGGGACTGTGCACAGCAGATGCTGCCCTCCGATGCTGTTATGTGGTTTCGGTATTTGTGTGTTGTCTCCTTACATCTGGAACACATGGGACATGAAACACATCGCTATGAAGAACATACAAGGGACGTTCAAAAAGTTTCCGCACTTTTATGTTTTCGTTGGAAACAGTAAAGGCAGGAGGAGTAATAGTTGATTATGTCTTAGAAAAGTGATGTCATTTGTTATGAAATAAATAAATAGAGGTGGCTACTCATGTATGTGGCCCTCTCCCGTCTCGAACATCATCTATGGGTGTTACATAAGAAGTTGAGTCAGTGACTCCATTAAATTATCTGGACCACTTAAAGTGGTACACCAATGGAAAACATTTTTTTATCAACTGGTTCCAGAAAATTAAACAGATTTGTAAATGACTTATATTAAAAAATCTTAATCCTTCCAGTACTTATCAGCTGCTGTATGCTCCACAAGATGTTCTTTTCTTTTTGGATTTCCTTTCTGTCTGACCACAGTGCTCTCTGCTGACACCTCTGTCCATGTCAGGTACTGTTCAGAGCAGTATAGGTTTGTTATGGGGATTTGTTCTTGCTCTGGACAGTTCCTAAAATGGACAGAGGTGTCAGCAGAGAGCACTGTGGTCAGACAGAAAGGAAATCAAAAAAGAAGATAACTTCCTGTGGGGCAAAAAGCAGCTGATAAATACTGTAAGGATTAAGATTTTTTTAATGGAAGTAATTTACAAATCTGTTTTACTTTCTGGCACCAGTTGATTTAAAGAAAAATGTTTTCCAGCATAGTCACCTGTCACGCCCCCTCCTGTAGGCTTGCATTGAGGGGCAGAGCGTGACGTCACACAGGGGCGGAGCAGTGATGTCACAGTGCTCCGGCCCTGTGATCGGCAGTAATCAGACCCAGAGCAAACATGCTCCAGGGTCTGATTTTAATGGGGTGCGGCATGCAAGATCACGGGGGTCCCCAGCGGCGGGACCCCCGCGATCAGGCATCTTATCCCCTATCCTTTGGATCCTTTTCATGGCTAGGATGGGTCGTGAAGGTCCTCTAGCTAGTCGATACTCCAGGGCACCTGCTTTATATGCCCTCCCTATAATCTGGCTCTGACAACCCTAATACAGCAAATTGTATTTAAAAAGTACATTAGTACAAGTACATGTGGTTTTCTTATCTTAGTGAGTTTTAATCATTCAAGGCATATTCATATTATGTAGTATAAATGTGTGATAAGTGTGGTCCTACCGCCTAAAAAAAAATAGAATGCTTAGTGACCCCTCCATTTAACCTTTGTTTTGATATGGCCAATGCCTGTGGGAATATCTGAATATAGCTTGGAACCATGCAGCTTGATAAACTGTGATACAACACTCAGAGAAGCGTATTCAGGTGATATCTCCCTGACCCAACAGGTTAACACTGGTCCAACCAAAGGCATAGGTAAAAGTGTGATGTCAGGAAGGCCCTTGTAACACTTACAGTATCCTTGCAAACCTCTTGAACTAATGCTGAACAATATTTTTTCCTAGCAGCAGGACTTGGGATAGGTTTAAGACCTTCTTTGTTGCTGACAGGACTAGTAACAATGTGGCCTTTATGTATGAGGTATGCCTGACATTAGCTAAACTTAGGCTCACTATATTTGGGTTTCCTCATTAGGTAACAGTGTTCAGGAGCAAGACATGTGCCCCTGGCTAAAGCTAGACTAAAGCTTGACTAGATCAAGATCTACCTCTGATCCCAGCAAGGGGTGAAGTTGAGCCTGACACCTTTATTAATTGGCTAGGATTCCAACATGTGACTAGATTCTGGTTCACCCTCTGTATGTTCAGTGAATGAATAAAATGGCTGGAAAAACATGTACAATACAGAAAATACAGTTATTCAGTTTCTCAACATCTGAAATACACAAGACACAGTATCACGCATCTATATTTTGTCTATATTAGGACTGAGACCCTGACCGATTAAAACTTTTGACATATTTCTGTGACATATCAAAAGGTTTTGTTAAAGGACAGGGGCATTTTAATTTAGGAAAAAGAATCAAAGGGCAGTAACTAAAATGTGTTAAAATGTTATTCTTAGGTATTTTACAAATAACATCAGGCTTTAACACTAAATATCTCACTAGTAAACGCCCTGAACTTGGCCTTATATGTTACTTTGTTAATAAGCACATAAATAGTGCCACATAAAGCAAGGTATTTTATCATTCAATCCAGGGAGGCTGAACTGAATCCCAGCCCTTTGTTCAGCCAGCAGATGGACATTTGTGTGAGTTCAGATTGCATTGGGGTATTCTTTCAGTTTACTGGCGCAAGCTATTTCAGAACAAAAAGGTTATTTAGACGTGGAAAAAAATCCACCGTTGCTGTGATTTAGGGGAACAAACATAACAAAGTAATTTTGGAATCTATCAGATGCTCCATTGTTTCTTAAGAAAGCATCTGTATAGAATTTCCTGTTTGCTCCTTTGTCCTTAAAATACCACCTTACCTAAAGCACTTTATTATATTTCCATCCTGAATGCTAAAATAAAATAAAAAAGTAAAAAATAAAAAAAAATCGGGAAACAAAGGGTCCCCTGCCTGTCTCTTCCTATAACTCTCTATGGACCAGAAAATCAGGAAAAAATATTATTTCCTGTAAATCTATATTTTATTCCGCTTCTGGTGTCTCTTGCCCACACAAATGGGACCACTGATATTCACAGGGGGTGAAGATATGGGGGTTTCATCTGTGTACTACTACAAGAGCCAGCTAAGGAGTGGTGTAAAAGAGTTAAAGGGGTACTCTGCCCCTGGATAAAATGTCTGATCATGGGAGTCTGGCTGCAGGAACCCCCCGCGATCTCCAGGCGGCACCCTGGCGTTCCAAACATTTTTGTTCAGAACGATGGATTTGGGAGGCCGTGGTCATGATGTCACTCCATGCCCCTCCATTCATGTCTATGGGAGGGGGTGTGATGAGAGACCACAGAAGTCACACCCCCTCCCATAGAAATGAGTGGAGGGGGCATTGTATAACACAAACAAATGTTCAGAATGCCAGGGTGCTTCTTGGAGAAAGAAAGGGGTCCCAGCAGCTGGACCCCCCTGCAATCAGATGTCTTATCCCTTATCCTTTGGATAGGGGATAAGATGTCAATGGGTGGAGTAACCCTTTAAGCTCCTCCAATCTTGCCTATCCATCTAAGTATAATATTGGCAAGAAGAAATGTAAGGGCAAGAAGTATAGAAGAAGTGTGTGTGTATATATATATATATATATATATATATATATATATATATATATATTATGAAAAAAATGAATAAAAATTTACTATGAAAAGGGGGAAAGGGAGAAACATAGCATATGGGGCAAATAATATATTTAAGGGGTATTCCATGATTTTTGGTTCTTTGAATATAAAACAGGGGTCACCATGTTAGTCTGGTTTGGTGGCTTGTGTGTTTGGTGACAAATTTCTTTGTCTTTCTTTTTCCCGGAAGTTCAATTTCTGCAGCCTACAAAAAAAATGTTGTTTCGGACCTTTCCCAGCTTGCTGTGCGGCCTGAGGAAATTCATCACATGTCAGGTGCTTGAAGGGGGCTTGGCTGCTTCAGCTGTTGTATGTGAAGCCGCCCCCCTGATGACATTACTGGCACACATTTGCGTGCACTCATCATCTCACAGATCCAAAGCTTATGTGTCAGGCTGTGCTGTGCTGCAATGGGTGGGGTGAACGATGTGTGGGAGGGAAAAAAAATCACCTCCCACCTTGAAACAAAGGATCGTGGGGATTGTAGTCTGAGGGAGGCCATAGAAACAGGAAGTAGCCAGTTCCCAAAAACAAGCCAGCAGTGTGATAGGAGACACAGGACATGACCATTTACCACCAACACAAGCACAAATCTTTGGTAAGCATGTCCATTACTGTATGACATCTTATTATTGAAGTCACCTTATGTTGGATGACCCCTTTAATTGTGGAAGGAAATAAATGCAAGTCTCTGGGAGGGGGCATGGCAGTAGTCACTCCCTCTCCAATAGACTTGCTTTGAGGGGACATGGCCGTGATGTCACGAGCCTCCGACACCACAGACGGCGTTCTATACGAACACTGGGTGTTGTGGAGAGATCCTTCAGGACCCCCATGATAAGACATCTTATCCCCTATCCTTTGGTGGAATGCCTTTTTAATAGGTCCCCCTTAAAGGGGTAGTCCAGTGGTGAAAAACTTATCCCCTATCCTAAGGATAGGGGATAAGTTTGAGATCGCGGGGGGTCAGACCGCTGGGGCCCACTGCGATCTCTCTGTACGGGGGCCAGGCTCTCCGGCCAGATAGCGGGTGTCGACCTCCGCAAGAAGCAGCGGCCGACACGCCCCCTCAATACAACTCTATGGCAGAGCCGAAGCGCTGACTTCGGCAATCTCCGGCTCCGGACCCCCTGCGATCTCAAACTTATCCCCTATCCTTAGGATAGGGGATAAGTTGTTAACCACTGGGTTCACCACTGGATATCTCCTTTAAGACATCTTTATTCTTAACTAAATAACCCTAATCCTGATAATCTTTCTGGGTCCTGTAGTCCTCCCTTATTACTCTGGTTGTCAGTCTTCCAACCCTTCCCCAGCTCCACTATGTATTTCTAATAAACTTTTACACATAGTTTTACAAATGCTTTAGAATGATTCCATTCAAATGAAATCATTGTGTTTTTGTGTTTAAAAAAAATAAACTGACATTATACAAATACAATATAGTCCTTTTGTACATCAGGTTTGCCAACTAGAGTACAATGGAATAAACATAAAACAACAGAACATTTAAAGAACAGTAAACAGAAACAGATGCAATAAAGTTATATCTTCTTCTCCATATGGTGAAACTTAATATTCCCTTGCTATATGGCTATATATATATATATATATATATATATATATATATATATATATATATATACACATATATATTGGACGTCACTTTGAGGGATGACTTTGCACATTCTTTACATTTGCCATGATTTCTAGTTCCTAGCACGTTGTAATAAATGTGTTAGGAAATATGTTTTGACAGTTGGCTTGTATAATAAAAGTGTCCGGGAAGTGACATGACATTACAATTGGCGCACTATCGTGGTATTCTTCACGTTATCCTACATGGGAGTCAGCTGACTGCTGAAAGTCTATAAACCCCAGATGCTATCAATGGCCGTACTCTGGTCATACTATGGTCATACTCTGCAGTAGCTACAGGTGGGAACTCAAACAGCGTCAGACTTGTCAGAGCAAGAGATGTTGATTTCTGACTAAGGGTCTATTCACACAGCAGAACTTCCGCTTGTAGAATTCCACCTCAAATTAAAGCCCATAGACTTCTATGGGATTCCACACTCCGCAAGCGGAAATTCAGAAGGTTGAATGGGAGTGCGGAATCCCATAGAAGTCTATGGGCTTTAATTTGAGGTGGAATTCTGCAAGCGGAAATTCTACCATATGAATAGACCCTAAGGCTAGGTTCAGACTACGGAATCTCCAGGCAGAAAATTTCCGCCCGGAGACTCCGAATGCGGCCAGCGCCGACTGATTCAGTCGGCGCTAGGACCGCGCAGACACTGCAGTCTCCAATAGACTGCATTGTGTTCCGCGAGTATTTCCGCCTGAAGAATGAGCAACGCCATTCTTCAGGTGGAAATTTCCAAGCGGATTTTCCGTTCACAAATTCCGCTACACAAATTTCAGAACGGAAACCCATTCACTACACAGTACATTTTAGCAAGCGGAATTTCTGCCTGTAATTTCAAAACGGAATTGCAGGTGGAAATTCCGTAGTGTGAACCTAGCCTAAGGCTGGGTTCCCACTGCAGAATTTCTGGGCAGAATTTCTGCCGGAGATTGAGCCAGCGGCGCTAGGACCGAGCAGACTGCATTGCTGCTCCCATAGACTGCAATGCATTTCTGGGTGGATCTTTTGGGAGATCTGCTCAGAAATGCATTGACATCTATGGGAACGGCAATGTAGTCCGCGCGGTCCTAGTGCCGCCAGCTCGATCTCCGGAAGAAATTCTGCCCAGAAATTCTTATAGAGCCTTATAGAGTGGTTGAACCAAACATAAGTTGAGGTTTGTCTTAGGCTGGGTTCACACTGCGGAATCTCCGGGCAGAATTTTTGCAGCAGGCGTTCCGCCATAGAAATTCTGCTTTCCGCATTCCGCAAAAATAGAAAAGACTAGTCTTATATTTTGTAGAATTCAGCAGAGGAATCCCATTAAAGTCAATGGGGCAAGCATTTCTGTGGAATACTGTGTTCTGAGAACACAGTAATTCTGCTGAAATTCTGCGCAAAATCTCAACAAGCATGTGGTCAGGAAAAAGTTGGTTAGCTATAGACAGCTTATTATGCTAACTGCTCCATTTTAAGGTATGTGTACACAGCGGAATTTCCCCAATTCTGCAAAAATTATGTTCTGCAAAGGTTGCATTCAATGAAAGAATTCCAGCGGAATTCGTGTATAATTTCAGCGGAATTATTATGTTCTCAGAACACAATGGTGGTATTTATCAATGGATTTATTTGTCTTTTATTGCGTTTCTTTGGCACATTTCTTTGGCGCTGTGTCTTTTTGCACAAAATTTTGGCTTATCCTCTGTCATTTTGTAAACTTGACAGGACTTTGATGGTCCTGTGTATGATCTTTGCAGTGGTCAGTAATTTATCAATTGCGTCAAAATTGTCAGTATTTGACGCATGTTTGACGCAAATTACCGCCTACAATATTCTGACATTGAAAACACACATACCAAAGGGAGAATATGGTAAGGCTTTAAAAGGCACTGTCCACAGCTGAATTACTTGTTTGCGCCAAAATGATAAATTTGGCGCAGGTCCGTAAAAACCTAAGTAAAAAATAAACGGGTAAAAAGAATCTGACAACAGGTAAAAATGATAAATGCCCCCCATTATTCTGCAGAAATTCAAGCCTCATTGACTTCAATGGGATTCCACCACAGAATTCCACAACTGCGGAATCCCAATGAATTGAATAGACAATTCATTTCTTCAAAATTTATGGTGTAAATTTCCGACGAAATTCCACATGGAAATTCCGCCACGTGAACATATACTTACCAGAATTTTCTAAGTGGTTAGGATAAAGAAATGCTGTTCACCAGAGGAGGCAGCAGAAACCGATGAAGTGTGTGTGTCACGATAGGTAGGGAACAGTGCACACCTAATTCACCCTGAAACTCTGTCCCTATTTACTTGGACGATCTGTCCTAAACAGCGACCCCCAAATGGGCAACATTCCCTACACACACTGCATGAGGTATCAGGAAGGTTAAGAAGGCCTGATCAGCAACTAAAGATGAGTGAACTTTTCAAATGTTTGTTTTTTCCGGTTTTATGAACTCGTTCTAAACCTGAACCTATATTTCACCAATAGCCCAAAAACATGTGTATAGCACTGTCTAAGAGCCCTAAAAGCCATGTACAACACTGCTAGGTCCTCTAGGAGGGTATTTATGCATTTCTGAGCTGTTTTAAAGGCAAGTTAATTGCAGTAACGACAACATGTATGGCTTTGAGTAACTCACAGGTGAAATAACAGGTGTCATAAACGTGCGTCACGTAGGACAGGGAAGCCCTAAACTAACCCTAAACCTCTTTTCCTGCCTACTTGCATAACTGTCTTAAAATGATGTCTCACAACTGGGCGCCTGACCCTTTCTAAGTTCAGGGGCAACATGGGCAACATAATAAACAAGTACTGTACAGGTCAGGGATAAATCAATAAACCGGAATACAGAAATACAACAAAAATACAAAGAAGTAGAAAACAGCCTAAGAACCAAAACAAGATAACCGGCAGATATAATAATGTGAACATGATAAGTAATCTAGGAATAATGTACGGCAAGGTTTATCCAAGGAAACGGGAGGAACATGGTATACAACTCCAGGATGCAAATACTAGAATGACAAGAACAGAGGCAAACACACAAAGGCCAACTGATCTGAACATGGACCAAGAAAAGGATACATAGAACTAATACAAAACTAGACACAAAACAGTTTGCTATGTAAGGGAGAAGGCAAAGCTCAAGAAACTGATCTAACCATAGATTGAACCGGATAAAACTACAAACTCTAACTCCAATCATGGAGGGACAGAAAAATACACCTAGCACAAACAGGTCTGAACAGGGGGGTCAAGATTCAAGACTCACAGAAGCAGATATGAACACAAACCAACAGAGAATACTAAACAAGACACTAATGAGACATACATGGCAATACAAGGTGAATGTGCACACACAGAGACAAAGTGCAGAGTGAATTCAAATCAATTCCACAGCCAGAATGAATTCCAGAGAAGGTTAGATATAACCCCTCCTAGGTTTTGATTGGCTAGCATCACTAACACTAGGCTGGCATTATGGGATTCCCTGAGGTCAAGTAATCCTTCCTCCTTTTCCTCATTGCCATGAGGCTTTTGTTATTTCAGGAGGTTCTGCTGAACCAAACCGTCCAAAGTTCTAGCCAAACCAAACTTTTAGCAAAGTTCTGACCAAATCCAGATTCTATGGGTTTGGTTCGCTCAACAGCAACACATGGACACATAAGGAACCAAATCGGAATACCGCAGGGGAAAATCCAGGGACAAGCCAGGTCACGAAAACCAGGAGGGCAGCACAGTACAAAATCAGAACCAGAATTAGAACACAGAATAAGCAAGGGTCAAACCAGAAGAGTACATGAAGTGCGGGCAGAAAACAAGGTCAGGTAACAAGGCAATAGTCAGGAATATAGGAAAGCTGAGCAGTTTAAAGAACACAAGTGATAGGAGGAACTACAATCAAATGCATCTGAACGCAGCAACTGCCCAGTTTCAAATGTCTCGCCCTCAGGAGGTGAGAGCACTGACAACACAGCTGATTGGCCTGGTGCCCCCCCCCCCTTCTCCTGATCTCCAGAAGAATTATGCAGTTCCAGTCACCATAGGAGTCCTGGGATGCTCCTGAAGGCGCCCTGCCAGGACAGAATGCTGTACACGGGTGAGGACAGGTAAGTTTGTGTGTCATTGGGTTAACTTCTCTACCCTCTACCAACACATTGTGCAATACAAAAGTCCAATGGAGCAGTAGTGATTCACTATATATACTAAGTCACAGTTTTCAAAGAACAGTAGTTAGTCAGGCTGTGCTTCATCAGACCATGCAGTAGCTAGTCCGGGCATAAATGGGACTAGCTGGCTAACACATTTCTGCATTTCTACATGGCATTTATTGTTGTGCCTGAGCCTTCTCATAGCCCAATTTCAGTGACTTGTAGTTATTCTCCCGGTCTCTGACGTACTCTTTTGTATAAACTGTTTCCCATTACTCTACAGGACTACATCAAAGGCGCATTCTTGGAGGCTATTACACACTGCATGAGGACATCTGTATGTATAAACCTTGTGTTTAATTGATATAGCGTGATATACCCTTGATGAGAAACACATATACAGTGCTATCTAAACAGACAATTTTCCATGTGTGTCCCACAGGTGAAAGCTAGAAGTAAACAGGAGATCTGTGAACTCCTTGTGATGGAAAACTATACACAATGATCCCTGAAAAACATTCTACATAATCCACCTCCCAATTCAGAAAAATAGAGAAGTGAAGAACATATCCCAGCTAGTTCTTTAAAGGGGTAATTCACTGCTAGACTTCCAAAGGATAGGGGATAAGATGTCTCATCGCAGGGGTTCTGCTGCTGGGGCCCTCCGGGATCTCCCCCAGCAGCCGGCATTCTAAACAAACTCCAGGTTCCTGTGGCAGTGGTCGTGACATCATGGCCACGCCCCTCGTGACATCACGTCACCTCCATTCATGTCTATGAATGAATGGAGGGGGTGTGGCATGACATCACAAGGGACGTGATGTAACATAGTAACTTAGTTTGTAAGGTTGAAAAAAAGACAAGAGTTCATTGAGTTCAACCTCAACCCTACTGTGTTGATCCAGAGGAAGGTAAAAAAAAAAAAACACGAGGCTGTAGCCAATTGCCCTATACCAGGGAAAAATACCTTCCCGACCCCAATATGGCATCAGAATAAATCCCTGGATCAGAGTTCTATCCCCATAACTCTGCTATCCATAACCTCTTATGTTATTACTCTCTAGAAAAACATCCAGGCTCCCCTGGAACTTGCTTATTGAGTCAGACATCACAACATCATGGGACGGAGAGTTCCATAGTCTCACTGCTCTTACAGTAAAGAATCTCTGCCTATGTTGATGAGGAAACCTTCTTTCCTCTAGACGTAGAGGATGCCCTCTTGTCATGGTTACCGGCCTAGGTATAAAAAGATCACTAGAAAGATTTCTATACTGTTGTGGTGTCCCGGTACCGTATTGCATACTGTACCTTGTATGGTGGTCCCCAAAGTCAGAGTAACTACGCTCAGGTAGGGTCCCCCAGGTGAGACAGCCCCTAGTCACCTCTCATTTAGGCTAGTTTTGTACTGTTTATATATGTACATATTTAATAGTAATGTATATTTAATATAATGTAAATATACTTACCTTGTTAGCGTCGCAGGACCTTCGGTCATGTGACTGGGTTAAATCCTCTATGGTATGTTAGAGGACCTTTGGAGGTCCTTAGGTCACATGTTACCCATAATCCTGTGTGAAGGTGATTGACATCAGTATTGGACCAATTAGCTCTAGTCCAGACCCTGACCATATAAGGGAGCTGTAGACAATTATCGCTCTCTTGGGTTGCTGCTCTCGTGGATGCCGGACTAGCAGGACGGGTCTGCGCAACTTTCAAAGACATGATAGGCCTAACAACCTAACGGCCTCAGCAGAACCTAAACCGTGAGTTCTAATCTAATCCCCGCTAAAGCTAGCGTGACTACTGGACCGCAATTAATTCCCCTAAATCCAGTGGAACAGCGCATATCAATTTAAAGACTCTAAATTGCTTAAGGTCCCAACCTTTGTCAATCTCCAAGAGAATTTGCATTTGTAGAGACTGTTCCTGTTGTGTTTCTTACTGTATATACAGGAGCCCAGAATTGGACACAATACTCCATATGTGGTTTGATTAGTGTTTTATACAGAGGCAAAACTATGTCCTTATCATGTGCCTCTATGCCTCTCTTGATACATTCCATGACTTTGTTAGTCTTGGCAGCAGCTGCCTGGCACTGATTGCTAAAGTCAAGTTTACTGTCCACCGGTACCTCCAGATCTTTTTCGGTAGAAGTTTTGCCCAGTGTCTTATTATTTAGCACATAATTGTACATTTTGTTTTTACGGCCCAAGTGTTTAACCTTATATTTATCCACATTAAACTTCATTAGCCATGTCTGTGCCCAAGCTTCCAGCTTCCCCAGATCCCACTGTAATATTATGTTATCATCCTCTGTGGTAATCACCTATTCAGTTGGGTGTCATCTGCAAATATAGACATTTAACTCTGTAATCCCTCTACAAGGTCATTAATAAATGTATTGAAAAGAAGTGGACCCAGTACTGACCTCCGTGGTCCCCACGTGTAACTGTCATTCAACCAGAGTAAGTTCCATTGATTCTCACCTTCTGCTTCCTATCACTAAGACAGTTGCTAATCCATTTACATAAAATCTCCCCCATCCTCATTTTATGTACTAACCTTTTGTGTGGCACAGTATCAAATGCCTTAGAAAAGTCCAGATATACAACATCCACAGTTTCACCCCGATCCAATCTATAACTGACCTCCTCATAGAAGCTGATCAGATTAGTCTGACAGGACCGATCCTGCATAAACCCATGTTGGTGCTGTGTTAGGTTATTTTCATTAAGATATTTCAGAAAAGCCTCTCTCAGAAAACCCTCAAAAATCTTACCCACTACAGATGTTAAACTTACAGGCCTATAGTTCCCTGGATACCATTTTGACCCCTTTTTGAATACTGGTACCACATTTGCTAAGTGCCAGTCCTGTGGAACAATCGCTGTCATTTTAGAATCTTTAAGTATAAGGAATAGGGGGTCTGTCTCGCATGGTATTTAATTCTTGCAAAACCCTGGGATGGATGCCATCTGGGCCTGGTGATTGGTGTGTTTTTATCTTTTCTGTTCACCTTTTCTTGGTTTAAACAGGTGAGATTTGTCGGAAACTTTATTTTGTTCCCTCCCCTGTTATCTGACATTTGATTTTTTCTAAATACAGTAGAGAAGAAGTCATTTAGTGACATCACAATCAAGGCCTCCAGCAGAGCAGAAATCTACCTTATACAAGTGCTTCTCTTTAACCCCTTAACGACGAAGGACGTATATTTACGTCCTCCGCCGGCTCCCGCGATATGCCGCGGGGTCACGCGGTGTCCCCGCGGCATATCGTGTCGGTCCCGGCGGCTATCAATGGCCGGGACCTGCGGCTAATACAGGACATCACCGATCGCAGTGATGCCCTGTATTAACCCTTCAGATGCGGCGATCAAAGCTGACCGCCGCGTCTGAAGTGAAAGTGACCCGGCTGCTCAGTCGGGCTGTTCGGGACCGTCGCGGTGAAATCGCGGCATCCCGAACAGCTTACAGGACACCGGGAGGGCCCTTACCTGCCTCCTCGGTGTCCGATCGACGAATGACTGCTCCGTGCCTGAGATCCAGGCAGGAGCAGTCAAGCGCCGATACCACTGATCACAGGCGTGTTAATACACGCCAATGATCTGTGCAAGAGATCAGTGTGTGCAGAGTTATAGGTCCCTATGGGACCTATAACACTGCAAAAAAAAAAGTAAAAAAAAGTGTTAAAGGGGTTGTGCGCTTCCCCAGCATCCGGAAGTTCATTACTCCGAACGCTGTGTGCGGGCTTCCGTGATCGCGGCCACTGGGCGTGACGTCACACCTGGCCCCCTCGTGACGTCTCGCCCGCCCCCTCTACCAAAGTCTATGGGAAGGGGGCGCGAACACGGAAGCCTGCACACAGCGTTCAGTGTAATGAACTTCCGGACGCTGCGTGCGGAGCTCCGAAAGGCAGGGCAGCGCACAACCCCTTTAATAAAGGTCATTTAACCCCTTCCCTAATAAAAGTTTGAATTACCACCCTTTTCCCATAAAGAAAATAAAACAGTGTAAATAAAAATAAACATACGTGGTATCGCCGCGTGCGTAAATGTCTGAACTATAAAAATATATAGTTAATTAAACCGCACGGTCAATGGCGTACACGTAAAAAAATTCCAAAGTCCAAAAAAGTGTATTTTGGTCATTTTTTATACCATTAAAAAATGAATAAAAAGTGATCAAAACAAAAATGGTACCGATAAAAACTTCAGATCACGGCGCAAAAAATGAATCCTCATACCGCCCTTTAAGTGGAAAAATAAAAAAGTTATAGGGGTCAGAACATGACATTTTTAAACGTAAACATTTTTCTGCATGTAGTTATGATTTTTTACAGAAGTACGACAAAATCCAACCTATATAAGTAGGGTATCATTTTAACTGTATGGACCTACAGAATAAAGATAAGGTTACAAAATGGCGTTTTTTCTTCGATTTTGTCGCACAATGATTTTTTTTCCATTTTGCCGTGAATTTTTGGGTAAAATGACTAATGTCCCTGCAAAGTAGAATAGGTGAAGCAAAAAAAAAAGCCATAATATGGATTTTTAGGTGGAAAATTGAAAGGGTTATGATTTTTAAAAGGTAAGGAGGAAAAAATGAAAGTGCAAAAACTGAAAAACCCTGCTTCCTTAAGGGGTTCACGGGGAACTCCACTGCTCAGTATTTGGAACAAACTGTTCTGAATGTTGGAGCTGGCGCCGGGAGCTTGTGATGTCATAGCCCCACCCCCTCATGATGTCACGCCCCCTCCCATAGATTTGGATTGAAGGGGTGAGGCGTTACATTATGAGGGGGTGGGGCTTTGACATCACAAGCTCCTGACGTAGGCTCCAGCGTTCGGAACAGTTTGTTCCAAACACTGAGCAGCGGAGTACCCCTTTAAGTACACACACAGAGCAGTGCATCCTGAAAAGTCCCCTGAAATGATGCAAATGGCTTAAGGGGTTAAATAATCAAAACATTGTGAGCAACCATCCATTGATTTGAGGGATCTGATGTGCCCTTTTTTTCCAGCAAATTGGACAAACTGGACTTGGTCTTTTAGCTTATTGACTATATTGATTTTATTTCCTAGACATATCTTCTGTATGACATAACAGATAATCAACCTTGGACGGTCCTCCTATTACAATGCAAAAAACTATTACTTTTGGCTACTATGATGTTGTATTATGTAGTACTGTTATTGCTGTTTGTGGTTAGTTGCACTGATATCCTGTGAAGGCTGTGGATGAAGCATAGCATATCATCACACCTTTGCTGTAATATATGTGCAGGATATGAGGCTACTACAAGTTCCATCTACTAAAAATACATATTTACGCCCTCATAGATACACATAATTGTGGCCGCATTCCTGGTAAATGACCTCATTCCTGGAAAATGTGCCTGCTCTGTAGTCTTCAAGTCTTCTTGAAACATTGATTCTTATGTTTTAAAAAGAACCAAAAATGTGTAAAAAAAATAAATAATAATTTGCTGAATTATGAACAAGTTCAAAATGAACGAGCTTGGGCAACCCAATCTCGCTCAGAACTTTCGTGTGACAGCAGCTCGGCAAGCTTTCGAACTGACAATGGTGGTAATAGTAGCAGAGGGGATGAGGAACACATGGGCCCTCATTTACTATTTCAAACCCGACATGTTTTGTCGGGTTGTGTGCCAGATTCTGTCTGCGTCAGATTTTGCGCCAGAATTGAAAAACCCCCGGCTAACTCTTTGCTAAGAAAAACTGAAAATGGGGCGTGGTCACTGAAAAGGGGCATGTTCCCGGCATTTTCACAAAAACCCAACATATTTACTAAGGTTTCCACAGAAAATATGGTGGATTTCACCCGAGGAAAACCCGACAGATCAGAGTATGTGTAAAAAAAGCAAAATGTAGGGAAAGTGGAAAATGTAGGGAAACCTTAGTAAATACCATGGAAAATAAATTGTCGGGAATTAAAACCCACAAGGAAGCCTACTCTCCACTCTTAGTAAATAAGGGCCATGGCGTCTTGGTCCCTAATGAATTGAGGAACTGGGAACCCTAAAATAACCTCACGGTAGCCAAACATACCTTACAGCTGTCAGCAAGATCACATGACCCCAGTTTATCCAATCATTGCTACCATTTATGTGACACACAGCTCCCAGGCCAATGAGGAGACAGCACAGGGGTGGCTTTAAGAGTCAGATAAAGCCCCATGCACTGCATTGTGGCTGCCATCTTGGAGAAAGAAAGCCTACAGAGCACAGAGGAACTTCTGATCCCAGAAAGCCTTCACAAATCCAATGGAGTTTGAAAACAAGCTGAAAAAAGCATTGAGCAGTGGACTGACCTCAGACAGTGACCTACTTTCACCTGCTTACTGTGTTGAGTTGGTGCACTACAAATTCCAGCAGGTCTGATGCAGAACGAGCCCATAAAAGCTATCACATTACAATACCTAGAAAGCTGAGCAAAGCAGTGAGTCTTCTTTCACACTACAAAATCCTCAGTTTTTAAACATCCGTAGGAAGATCCGTGTGAAAAGCTGTGTCAGCTGAAAATGGCAGTGACAAAATTCTATACGTCCATTAGAAAATCCCATTATAGTCTATGGGATTTTCTAATATCCGTATGAATCCGTTATAGTCCGTTATTGATAATGGACGTTAGTTTGTTACAGAAGATAGTTACGGAAGAAATAATTCATGAACTAATGTGGAATAACCATAGGCCAAGTTTTGTGTATTTTTTGGGATTAATTAAAAGTATAGTATTTCAATCTGGGTTTAACATAAATATGCATTTAAAAGTGTTGAGAACAAATGTGGAATTTTATGGGTTTACTTAAACATATAGTATTTCCATCTGGATTTTACAGAACTATTCATTGAAAGAGTTGAGGGTGAACACAGAATAGCCATCTAAGGACAAGTCTTTTTGTATTTTTGGGGTTTAAGCACACATATAGTTTTTCTAACTTGGCTTAACATAAATATGCATTGAAAGTGTTGAGAGTGAAGGTGGAATACCCAATTAAAGCAGAGTTACGTGTATTTTCTAGGTTTAATCAAAAGTATAGTATTTCTATCTGGGTTTAAAGGGGTATTCCAGTGAAAAACAATTTTTTTATATATCAACAGGCTCCAGAAAGTTAAACAGATTTGTAAATTACTTCTATAAAAAAAAATCCCAATCCTACCAGTACTTCTCAGCTGCTAAAAATGATTTGTTCTTTTATGTCTGACAACAGTGTTGACACCTCTGTCTTAGGAACTGTCCAGAGTAGGAGAAAAACCCATAGCAAATCTCTCCTGCCCTGGACAGTTCCTGATACAGACAGAGGTGTCAGCAGAGAGCACTGTGGTCAGGCTAAAAAGAACTCCAGAAAGAAATACCAATTCCTCTGTAGTATACAGCAGCTGATAAGTACTGGAAGGATTAAGATTTTTATATAGAAGTAATTTACAAATCTACAACGCAAAGGTGTGATATTTGGCACTGCTATATCTGGCTAAGCCGGACTATTGGACGGACACTCAACAAGGAAAATCCAGAGAGATGTGGTGGTGCTCTGATAGTGTAGCAAAGTTCAAATCTTCAGTACATTGATGAAATAGAAATAATCGGCACTCACCGGTCTTCGCTCAAATCAGCTTCTTTATTGAAAAATACTCACAAACATGAAATGCAGTCGGGGAGAGGGATCGGTGCAGGGGGGGGGGGGGTAAGTAGTTGGCGACAGATTCTGTTTCGCTCGTTACACAAGCTTCATCCGGCCATGTCTACCTGGAACTCTGTGCTGCTTCTTATACAGGTGAGCGGCCAATCGCCAAAGCTCTGGTCCGCCCTCCTTTCCTGACGCACCTGGCGGGTCCTCGTTAGAGTCTCGCCATTGGCTTACAGTCGCCATTTTATAAGTGTGTCAGTATAAGTTAGCATTAACAATAGAGAGAACGTGCAAATTAAAAACTAAATAGTTTAAAAACAAGGTGCATATTCTACCTTTTCATTAAGGCCAAGAGGACCTGCTGCTGCTGTTTGTATTATCCAAAATGTTTCTCTTTGCAATAAGTACTGGTCTAGGCTGATTCCCGGTCTGGGTTTAACTCTTTCTATCCCAGAAAATTTGAGATGGTCCAGTTGTCTCCCGTGGCTTTCTATCATATGGGCTATAAGGCGAGGCGCTCCTTTTAGGAATGAAAGGAACATAGGTGTTCCCTAATCCGAGCGCAAAGCTGTCTTATAGTTTTGCCAATATAGTAGAGCCCACAGGGGCAATATATGACATATACAACAAATTTGGTTCTACACGTAATTAAATCGGACACTATATGCATAATTGCACCTAATCTCATGGATTTTAATTTGGCACTGTACTTGCAGAAACTACATGATTTAGATGCATAGTTCCCTTTTGAGGTAAATTTCTCTAGCCATGTACCTTCTGCATTTTTCTTTGCCTTTTCTTGTTTCTTAAGAATATCACCTATATGAGATTAGTGGCTTCTTACTTGCAATATCTTTTAGTTCAGCATCACTTTCTAGTATGTGCCATTTACGTCTTACTGCCTGTTCTATGGTTTTATTTAGGGGGGTATTCTGAAATGTGAAAGTGAATCGTCTCTGTTCGGGTAAGTATTTCTTATTTTTGTTTTTCAATAAATCTACTCTTTGCATCTCAGTTGCTCTTTTTTCCCTTCTTTTATTAGATGTAATGGATATTGTCTTTCTATAAGTCTCTTTTGTAGATCCTCTGCTTGTTTATTGAATGTCTCCTCTGATGCATTGTTACGTTTCAGGCGAATATATTGCCCGTAGGGAATACCCTTCTTCACTGATGCTGGGTGAGAGCTATAGTAGTGAAGAAGAGTATTCCTGGCCATCTCTTTTCTGAATCCCTCACTCAGTATCCTATTGCCATTAATTGACAATTTAACGTCTAAAAACTCAATGGATACACCACCGAATTGTGATGTGAAAGCAAGATTCATTTTGTTCACTTCATTTAAATATCTAACAAATTTGTCGAATTGTAACTCTGTCCCTGCCCATGCTATCAATATATCATCCATGTAACGGGTATAGCATTTTAAATGCCCGATAAATGGATTCTTGGATGAATATATGTATTGCCTCTCAAATTCTGCCAAGAAGAGATTTGCATAAGTACAGGACACCGGTGTCCTGCTTATGCCATCGATCTCCAAATGTAAATGTACTGTTCATTAGTACAAAAGACAGTGCATCAACTATGAATCCTATGAATTCTTCTGATTTATTGGACCTTCTCAGTCCTTCTTTAACAGCCTGTACACCCGTATCGTGTAGGATACGGGTGTACAGGCTTACCACGTCAATTGAACACAATCTCCATTCTTGCTCCCAATTCAAATCCTCCATCATCTGTAAAAGATGCAACGTATGTTTTATATAGGGAGGTATTACCTTCAGCATTGGACTCAATAGCCATTCTAGATAATGTGAGAAATGCTCAGTGACAGACCCCACCCCCGAGACGATAGGTCGCCCCGGGGGTGGAATCTGCCCCTTATGAACTTTCGGTAGGTGGTACCAAGTTGCGGGCTTAGGTGTTTCTGGAATAAGACGCTCTGCGTTCTTTTTAGACAAAGTACCCTTCTCGACTGCTGAGTGAAGGAAAGAAGTAAGTTTAGAGAGAATTTTACTGGTGGGATCGGATTTCAATGGAGTGTAAGTGGCAGTATCTTGAAGTTGCCTCTCGGCTTCAGCTAAATACATAGTTTTATACATTATGACTACTGCCCCTCCTTTGTCAGCCCGAATCACCTGTAAATCGTCCCTGTTTCTTAGGGTGTTAAGTGCTGTGTATTCGGCTGCTGATAAATTTAATGGAGCTTCTTTATATATTATAGATTTCACATCCTGCATTACTGCATTTTGGAACAGGTCCAGGCTACTCCCCGGGAAAATCGGGGGGTTAAACCTGGATCTCTTCCCTTTTAAGAATCGAGAAGACTCCGATCCATAATCCCCAACCGGTTCACCAAATTCACTTGCTAGCATCTGTAAACATTCTACTTCCAATGGGGTGCATTCTTTCGGAAAAAAAACCTAAGTTAGTAGTTTCTACCGGTAAGTCCGCCTCACATTGTTCATGCTCATATACTTTTTTATTTAGGAAGAATTGGTAGAGGTTAATGTCTCTCAATAATCGCGCTAGGTCGATCTCAAAGGTAACTGGATTAAATTTCTCCACCAGTCCATAACTTAGGCCCTTGGAGAGGAGAGTGTCCATAGCTGGATAGAGGATCTCTGATGTGAGGTTTATGACATTGGACTCTATTGCTGTATGTGGTTTGTCTAGACTGTAGTTTTTCTCTTCTTCGGATCTTTTAGACTTCTACGATTTTCCTCTTCTTGTATGTTTATTTTTTCTAAAGGGACTGTTTCGTTATTATTTTTTGGAACTTGATCTTGTTGTTTCTTGTAGTTTTTTTTTTTTTCTTTATTCACATTCTCGGTGCGCTTCTTAGTGAATTGTTGCGATGGCCTCCTCTATGGATAGGGTCTGGTAGGATTCTGAGGTACATTCTTTTTCTGATGCCACTGAAATTCTTTTTCTTGATCATAATCTGTTTTATCTCTCAAGAATTTCTCTTGCTTCTTATTTTTAACATCTTCCTGTAATGCAGTAAGTTTCGTTTGTAATTTAGAATAGAATGAACGTTTCTGTTCATCGGTTGCTCTTTTAGTGTATTCACTTTTATTAGATCTTCATTAATTTTATCGTGTTGAATTCGGCTTCTGGTTAGAACAATATGAAGTTATTTCATGGAGTGCTCATGGTGAGCTTGCTTCCAGATGTTAATGAAAACTGGATCATCATTAAATTGTGCCGGGACTTTATAAGCTCTAAGTCCACTTGGTGACCTATCGCATTGGACGTATGACCGCAGCGAGTTGCTCGTCCAGAAGATGATAATCTCCTTCTCAGATAGATTCATAATGGGATGTTCGAGGGAATTCACATCAATGAGTTCGATGTCGTCCTTGATGTTACATTCCAGGAAATACCCCCCCCCCCCCCCCGGATCCTCTCTCCCAGTGAGTAACAGGTTTTCCAAATCAGTCAGCATCCCGTTCGATTCCATGTCCATATTTTGTGGCGTGGTGTCTGCCATGATAGCGTGCTCTGAATACGAAAGCGTCTCACGGTCAAACAAACAAAGCAAAGGTGTGATATTCAGCACTGCTATATCTGGCTAAGCCGGACTATTGGACGGACACTCAACAAGGAAAATCCAGAGAGATGTGGTGGTGCTCTGATAGTGTAGCAAAGTTCAAATCTTCAGTAAATTGAACAAATAGAAATAATCGCCACTCACCGGTCTTCTCTCAAATCAGCTTCTTTATTGAAAAATACTCACAAACATGAAATGCAGTCGGGGAGAGGGATCGGTGCAGGGGGGGGGGTAAGTAGTTGGCGACAGATTCTGTTTCGCTCGTTAAACAAGCTTCATCCGGCCATGTCTACCTGGAACTCTGTGCTGCTTCTTATACAGGTGAGCGGCCAATCGCCGAAGCTCTGGTCCGCCCTCCTTTCCTGACGCACCTGGCGGGTCCTCGTTAGAGTCTATTGTTCTAACCAGAAGCCGAATTGAACACGATAAAATTAATGAAGATCTAATAAAAGTGAAAAGTAAATACACTAAAAGAGCAACCGATGAACAGAAACATTCATTCTATTCTAAATTACAAACAAAACTTACTGCATTACAGGAAGATGTTAAAAATAAGAAGCAAGAGAAATTCTTGAGAAATAAAACAGATTATGATCAAGAAAAAGAATTTCAGTGGCATCAGAAAAAGAATGTACCTCAGAATCCTACCAGACCCTATCCACAGAGGAGGCCATCGCAACAATTCACTAAGAAGCGCACCGAGAATGTGAATAGAGAGAACAAAACCTACAAGAAACAACAAGATCAAGTTCCAAAAAATAAAAACGAAACAGTCCCTTAAGAAAAAATAAACATACAAGAAGAGGAAGATCAACGAAGTCTAAAAGATCCGAAGAAGAGAAAAACTACAGTCTAGACGAACCACATACAGCAATAGAGTCCAATGTCATAAACCTCACATCAGAGATCCTCTATCCAGCTATGGACACTCTCCTCTCCAAGGGCCTAAGCTATGGACTGGTGGAGAAATTTAATCCAGCTACCTTTGAGATCAACCTAGCGCGATCGTTGAGAGACATTAACCTCTACCAATTCTTCCTAAATAAAAAAGTATATGAGCATGAACAATGTGAGGCGGACTTACCGGTAGAAACTACCAACTTAGGGTTTTTTCCGAAAGAATGCACCCCATTGGAAATAGAATGTTTAGAGATGCTAGCAAGTGAATTTGGTGAACTGGTTGGGGATTATGGATTGGAGTCTTCTCTATTCTCAAAAGGGAAGAGATCCAGGTTTAACCCCCCGATTTTCCCGGGGAGTAGCCTGGACCTGTTCCAAAATGCAGTAATGCAGGATGTGAAATCTATAATATATAAAGAAGCTCCATTAAATTTATCAGCAGCCGAATATACAGCACTTAACACCCTAAGAAACAGGGATGATTTACAGGTGATTCGGGCTGACAAAGGAGGGGCAGTAGTCATAATGTATAAAACTATGTATTTAGCTGAAGCCGAGAGGCAACTTCAAGATACTGCCACTTACACTCCATTGAAATCCGATCCCACCAGTAAAATTCTCTCTAAACTTACTTCTTTCCTTCACTCAGCAGTCGAGAAGGGTACTTCTCGCAGAGCGTCTTATTCCAGAAACACCTAAGCCCGCAACTTGGTACCACCTACCAAAAGATCATAAGGGGCAGATTCCACCCCCGGGGCGACCTATCGTCTCGGGGGTGGGGTCTGTCACTGAGCATTTCTCACATTATCTAGAATGGCTATTGAGTCCAATGCTGAAGGTAATACCTGCCTATATAAAACAGACGTTGCATCTTTTACAGATGATAGAGGATTTGAATTGGGAACAAGAATGGAGATTGTGTTCAATTGACGTGGTAAGCCTGTACACCCATATCCTATACGATACGGGTGTACAGGCTGTTAAAGAAGGACTGAGAAGGTCCAATAAATCAGAAGAATTCATAGGATTCATAGTTGATGCACTGTCCTTTGTACTAATGAACAGTACATTTACATTTGGAGATCGATGGCATAAGCAGGACACCGGTGTCCTGTACTTATGCAAATCTCTTCTTGGCTGAATTTGAGAGACAATACATATATTCATCCAAGAATCCATTTATCGGGCATTTAAAATGCTATGCCCGTTACATGGATGATATATTGATAGCATGGGCAGGGACAGAGTTACAATTCGACAAATTTGTTAGATATTTAAATGAAGTGAACAAAATGAATCTTGCTTTCACATCACAATTCGGTGGTGTATCCATCGAGTTTTTAGACGTTAAATTGTCAATTAATGGCAATAGGATACTGAGTGAGGGATTCAGAAAAGAGATGGCCAGGAATACTCTTCTTCACTACTATAGCTCTCACCCAGCATCAGTGAAGAAGGGTATTCCCTACGGGCAATATATTCGCCTGAAACGTAACAATGCATCAGAGGAGACATTCAATAAACAAGCAGATGATCTACAAAAGAGACTTATAGAAAGACAATATCCATTACATCTAATAAAAGAAGGGAGAAAAAGAGCAACTGAGATGCAAAGAGTAGATTTATTGTAAAACAAAAATAAGAAATACTTACCCGAACAGAGACGATTCACTTTCACATTTCAGAATACCCCCCTAAATAAAACCATAGAACAGGCAGTAAGACGTAAATGGCACGTACTAGAAAGTGATGCTGAACTAAAAGATATTGCAAGTAAGAAGCCACTAATCTCATATAGGTGATATTCTTAAGAAACAAGAAAAGGCAAAGAAAAATGCAGAAGGTACATGGCTAGAGAAATTTACCTCAAAAGGGAACTATGCATCTAAATCATGTAGTTTCTGCAAGTACAATGCCAAATTAAAATCCATGAGATTAGGTGCAATTATGCATACAGTGTCAGATTTAATTACGTGTAGAACCAAATTTGTTGTATATGTTATATATTGCCCCTGTGGGCTCTACTATATTGCCAAAACGATAAGACAGCTTTGCGCTCGGATTAGGGAACACCTATATTCCTTTCGTACTTTAATAGGAGCGCCTCGCCTTATAGCCCATATGATAGAAACCCACGGGGGACAACTGGACCATCTCAAATTTTCTGGGATAGAAAGAGTTAAACCCAGACCGGGAATCAACCTAGACCAGTACTTATTACAAAGAGAAACATTTTGGATTATACAAACAGCAGCAGCAGGTCCTCTTGGCCTTAATGAAAAGGTAGAATATGCACCTAGTTTTTAAACTATTTAGTTTTTAATTTGCACGTTCTCTCTATTGTTAATGCTAACTTATACTGATGCACTTATAAAATGGCGACTGTAAGCCAATGGCGAGACTCTAACGAGGACCCGCCAGGTGCGTCAGGAAAGGAGGGCGGACCAGAGCTTCGGCGATTGGCTGCTCACCTGTATAAGAAGCAGCAGAGAGTTCCAGGTAGACATGGCCGGATGAAGCTCGTGTAACGAGCGAAACAGAATCTGTCGCCAACTACTTACCCCCCTGCACCGATCCCTCTCCCCGACTGCATTTCATGCTTGTAAGTATTTTTCAATAAAGAAGCTGATTTGAGAGAAGACCGGTGAGTGCCGATTATTTCTATTTCTTCAATGCACTGATCATTTACAAATCTGTTGTAACTTTGTGGCACCAGTTAATGAAATAATATATATATTTTCCACCAGAGTACCCCTTTAAAGATGATGTTAGGTATACTAGTGATAGCTTCTTAACATTTATCAAAGCAAGTAATGATTTAGGAAGACCTCACTTCTTCCATACTAGGATTGATATACCAAGATATACTTTATAGATTGATATACCAAGATATACTTTAAAAAGAGAAAAATGGTGGTGAGGAACACAAGGGTGGGGAACACAACATATCCCCCCCTCTAAATAAGCCCAATTTCTATTTCACTCAGCTGTGAATTTTCTCTTATAAGTAATATTTAAGTAACAAAACAAAAATAAAATCATGATAATTTTGGCCGGTAACTCTGTTCACAGTTTTGTACCTATTCTCTGTTTATTATATGGAGAGTCATGTGGAGTTTTCATATTGTTGATTCTGGATTCTCAAACAATCCAAGGTTTGGATAACTAGAACAGTCTTGTTTCCATGACCTTCTTGTCTTTCAAGTTTGCTTATTTTACATGGACTGAATACTTTGGATGATTGTCGCTTTGCGTTGGCTTTAACCTCAGGGTGTAATTCACCTTTAATTTGAAGGACGTAGCCAATGTTTTCTGTATAGTTTGCTCTAGGCCTTTAGGTCCTCTTATGTAACGGGGTACCGGTAGTCGGTGGGTTGAAGGATGGTGTGATCACATTTCGTTTTTGAATTTGAGAACACATAGAAAATTAACATGTGCAAAGTAAGACCGCAAACACACGTAACAGGTGGATCCATTAATTTCCTGTTAAAACCACGAACCAGGCCTGAGCCTGCCACTTTTCACACCTTTTCACCCCATCTACATAAATAAACATTAAGACTAGTGATGAGCTGCAGGGGCCATGAAATGAAATGAAATGCGCAATTATATCTTTCACCTAAAAGAATGGAATCGATCAGTGTCCAGTCTGGAAGTGGGATATTCGCATAAATATTTGCATAAATATTCACATAAATATCCAAATAAATTTGCATTAAAAAAACCACATGAATAGTCGTCATTATGAATATATATCACTATATTCTAAATATTCGTGAAATCGCGAAGTGCCGATATTCGCAATAAAAATTAGCATTTCGAATATTTGCGCTCAATACATAATAAGAGAAGAGGATTGTTTGAGTATGCTATATATATATATATATATATATATATATATATATATATATATATATATATACACACATCATTCATCCTAAAGAGTGGTGAACGTGCCAAGGTAGGGTAACCAATAATGGCCTAAAAAAACAAACTATGCTGCTCTGTTTAAAGAAGATATCCTTTAAAATTCTGACAAACTTATCCCCTATCCACAGGAATTTTAGATGGGGGGGTTCAATCTATGATCCCCCTCCCCCGTTTGGCAATCTTCGGCTCTCCCATAGCAATACATAGAGGGGGCTCTGCCGCCCCCCGCTTGGGGTGGGGGTTATGACTCGCAGCCTCCAGGGGGAGCGGAGGGCCGTACAGGAGATCATGGGGGGTCCAAGTGGTCAAGCAGATAGGGTATACCTTTTTCAGAATTTTGGAGGATGAGACTTCTACATTAAGGGCAACATAGTACTGGGTCAGGTAAGCTCTCCAATTACACAAATGGCACAAAAAGTATTGCTGACTTGTCCATACTAAGATACCTACAAAAAGCAGATCGTATGGCAAATTCTCCTTAATATAAGGAAAATTGTGTCCATATTTTTACCATTAATTTAATCTATGTAGTTCTATGGGAAAGTGGTTGACTGTGCACTAAGTATATGTAAAATATTGACATATTTTTTCCATCTGCGTAAATACATATCACTCATTTATGCGGCTGTAAAAAATGTGTCTGTTTTTATATATGGTGCTCACAGACAACAATTTTCCCATCGACTTACAAAGGGGCAAAAATAAAATACATCCATTTTTATTTGTGTACACAGATACCCTAAATGAGAATAGCCATTGTTAAAGGGGTTTTCTGGGTGAATTCATTAGGCAACTATTCATATACTAGACAACCGGTTTGCATAAAAAAAATAAAAAAAAATCTCCCCAAAAATCTCATAAACGCTTATATATGTTGTTTGCATCTGCATCATACGAGCAAAAAATATTTGTTTAATAGAACCTGAATGAATCTTGTGATATTTACATAGAGATAACGTCTCCATGTGCAAAAACACCTTCCCCTCAGGTTTACACTACGATTTATCCTAAAATGCGTTTAAGAGGAATGATAATTTAAAAAGCCACCAGGACCCAGGTAAGTGCTCCCCACTTCACCAGCCATGAGTGGCAAATTTTTTACACTTTTAGGGGGAGACGCATCCGTAAAGGCCAGGGAAGAGATAAAGGCCAGGGAAGAGATGAAGGCCAGGGAAGAGATGAAGGCCAGGGAAGAGATGAAGGCCAGGGAAGAGATGAAGGCCAGGGAAGAGATGAAGGCCAGGGAAAATTGAAGCCGCCTGGAACTGCCTCAAAGACAACTTACCCTGGTCCTGGTGGCATTTTTAAGCTATGATTTGGGGCACAGAGGGGGCCTACAACTATATGGGGGGGGGGAGTTTGAGGCCTAAAGCTATATTGGGGCACAGAGGGGGCCAATAACTATATGAGAGCACAGAAGGTGGAAGTAGTCTGGGGGCAGCCTACTAATATATGAGGGCACAGAGTGGGCACCATTACTGGAAACAACTATATTAAGTACAGTGGTCCCTCAACATACGATGGTAATTCATTCCAAACGGACCATCGTTTGTTGAAACCATCGTATGTTGAGGGATAAATGCAATGTAAAGTATAAGACAGTGGTCTACAACCTGTGGACCTCCAGATGTGGGAAAACTACAACACCCAGCATGCCCGGACAGCCGTTGGCTGTCCGGGCATGCTGGGAGTTGTAGTTTTGCAACATCTGGAGGTCCGCAGGTTGAAGACCACTTGTATAGGAATTTGTACTCACCTGTCCCCGCCGCTCCGGACCGTCACCGCTGCCCTGGATGTCGCCTTTCATCGCTGTCGCCACGTCCCCGAGGTGTCCCCGACGCCCCGGCAAGGCCTCTGCTTCCCGGCATCCTCGCTCTCCGTTGCCGCCATCACGTTGCTACGCGCGCTGCTCCTATTGGATGACGAGACGGCGCGCGCACCGACGTGATGACGACGATGGAGAGCGCCGACGATGCAGGGGATCCCGAAGAGAACTCGCAGGAGCCCCGAGGACAGGTGAGTGATCATCACCGGACCACACGGGGCACCGTAAACGGCTATGTGGTGGCAGCTGAAGCAGTCTGCGCTGCCGGATAGCCGTTTATGCGATGGCCCCGACATACAAAAGCATCGTATGTTGATGCTGCCTTCAACATGCTATGGCCTCTGAGAGGCCATCGCATGTTGAAATTATCGTATGTCAGGGCCATTGTCGGTCGGGGGGTCACTGTACATACATGTTGCTAATATGGGGGGGGGTACAATTTTTGGAAATTGGCTGCTAAGGGGTACTCGGACAAAAATGGTTGGGAACCACTGATGTGAAAGACCCAGAAAACCCCTTGCCATTGTCTCCTGGTAGGTATAGAATGAAGCTTTTTGTATTCGCAGGTTCTATAGCAGTTCTAACACTTAATACACATTGAGAAATGATCATATAAGCAATGAAGACCCCAGGATACATTGAGGCACCAGGTCCAGCATAGTCTTCCTTATGTAAGATGCGCTCTACATTTATTATTCCAATAATTTCTCGCTGGCTTCAGTGGCCAAGACGTCTTTTCAGAAAATAAAACGAAGGCATCAAGGTTACCCAGGAATAATATTTTGGTAACTGCGGAATACAAAGTATAGAAATATATTTCCTCTGCTCTCATTCCCAAACTAATAGAGTCCAGGGGGGTCTCGCAGCCACACCTTAATAGCAGCACATTGCTCATTGTGTGGTTTGCCTCATAAGACTTTGCCATTGTAAGAATATCAGAAATCGACAAGCTATGAAAACATCCATATCCTGTGCAGAGCGGCTGCCTGAGATCTGCCCCGCAGGTGCTTCTATCCTGTGCAAACATTCTGCCTTCAGCTATTCCACCAAACCTATTAGAAATGCAATTCTTCACATTATTTCACAGAAGGAGTCGTGAAATCGTATCTTGGAGAATTCTTTTGGAATCAGTCTGACGGCCCTGCTGGCCCAGGCATTCATAGTCATTGATCGATAGCCATGTTAGCGTGGAGGCACCCAATAATTCACAATTGTCAGAAATTTACAGAAGTAAAATTGGGGAATGTGGGGAATGTTTGGTCAGTGGGAGGAACCTCAGTGCTTTGGTGGAAAGGGATTGACCAAAATAGATTGCAGGGAGACCTACCTACAGGGAAATCTACCTACAAAGGAGAACCTACTTACAGGGAGATCTACCTGTGGGCGGAGCTAAAGGGAGATCTACCTACCTACATGGGTCCAACCTACAGGTAGGACTTACCTACAGGGGGGATACTACATACAGGTAAGACATACCTACAGGGGTCCAACCTACAGAGCACCATGCCTAAAGAGCGGACTTACCCACAAAGGAGACCTACCTACAGGGGGTGCCTCCCTACTTGGGGGAACCTATATAATAAGGAAAACTACCCACTGTGGAAACTGGAATAACCTACTTACCTAAAAACGGAACTCACCTATCTTCCTCCCAACCCACATTCTCACTCTGCTGTGTGGGACTCCAAGGGGCATTATTACTGTTTGGGGCATTATAGGTGCTGAAAAAGTGTGGAGGCATAATTGTGTATCTGGCAAGCTGCGTCACCTATAGTCACTGGATGTAAATGCACTGTAATCACTTATATAGTTTTTTGCTTTTTTTTTTTTTTTTTTTTACTATGAACAGTAAGTAAGTAGTCTGGAGAATCTATTAGTCTACCACCCGCTTATAAGTCAGCATATGAGTCTTTGGAAGGTTGGCAAGTTTGGAGAACAGCCCAGGGTCTATGGTACACTTAAAGGGGTATTCTGGTCCCTAAAAATGTTTCCTTCATCCACAGGATAAGGGATAAATGTATGATAGCGGGAATGGTGTTGGGGGGAGGGGGGATAGCGGCGATCTCCCGCTGAATGATGCAATGGGTCAGCACATGTTCCATTCATTGTCCATGGGAGCGCTGCACTTGGAAATCTCCAGCAATCCCATAGACTGTGAATAGAGTGCGTGCCGACCCGCTGCTGCATTTCTCGAAAACATTTCTGGTCCCCATTCTAGCAATAACTGAGGATGCCAAAGGTTAGAACCCCACAATTAGGCACATATCCCTTATCCGGTGGAATTACAAAAACAGTGGATGCAATAGCAAAAGGTCTGAACAGAACCCAATCTAGACTGATAACTGAATCCATTACAAAATTTGACAGCCGGTACATAAGGGGAACACATGGAAACAGATTTCTCTTTTTCAAAGTATTTCTAAACTATTTTTTTTTTAATCTTATTTTTTTATTTTATTTTTTTTATCGTTACACTGTGCGTTTTTTTGCAGGAGCTTAAGACCAGGTGTGGATTATAATATGATAGAAAAAAAATTAAATAAAGAAAAGCTGCTGCTTCTAATCTTTTGTTTTCAAAATCCATTTCACAGAAGGAGTGGATTAAATAAAGAGTAGACAACAGATAATGTTTCCCAACCAAGGTGCCTCCAGCTGTTGCAAAACTACAACTTCCATCATGCCTGGACAGCCTTTTTCCCTTCCACCTTATGTCAGGTCCTACAATATATATTTTACTCAGTAAGGGGTGACAATGAGCACAGCAGGAAGCTCCTCCTATTGTAAGGAGAATTTCAAATATTCAGCCTTTGAGCCCATGATACCAAGTTATAATGCTGGGTAATTTGCTCCTGTTTCCTCCATGCACCGCTTTGTCCGCTTTGTCCACACCCGGAAGCGCTGTAGTACAAGTCTTTCTATTTCACTGTTGTCTCTGACCTTTCCCATCATTTCAAGCAATGGCCCTCATTTACTATTGCAAACCCGACATGTTTTGTCAGGTTGTGCGCCAGATTCTGTCGCATTGCGCCAGAAATTCTGTCTGCGCCTGAAGCTGCACCACAAATTCTGTCTGCACCAGAATGTGCGCCAGAATTTGCGCCAGAATTGGAAAAACCCAGACTAACTCTCCATTTTTCTAAGAAAACCAGAAAAAGGGGCGTGGTCGTCGGGGAAAAGAGGCGTGGTCTGTGAAAAGGGGCGTGTTCCCGACATTTTCACAAAAACCCAACATATTTACTAAGGTTTCCACATAAGATCTGGTGGATTCCCTTTCGTCTTGGCTTCAGGAAATATCCCGCCTTCACAGAATGGAGGAACTCATGGCGGACTCCCATGGCCGTACGTATAAACATTTTGCATTGTGGCTCCCGTGATCAGACTTCATATCCACTGCGGAGTTCCGAGAACTTCATGCTACTACCCAGTCTCTGACATCGACCCCATCGCCACTCCCCGCCATCTCATGACAGCCCCTCACATAATACTCCTCTCCCGCTGCGGTCGTGTCGACTGGAGGGTCGGTCGTGTCTCACAAGGTAACTGACTACACCTCCTTCCTTCCTGCCTCCCCCGCTCTCATGTCCCTACCTGTCTCCTCTCCCTCTTTCCCAGTTCTTCTTACCCTGGACCTACCCCTGCCCCCCTGTCTGTTACTGCAGAGGTCACGCAACTGCTCTGATGCTTGTCTCCCTATGAGACGTAGAATTTTTGCTTTGATTGTATTAGTGGCTAGAGCCCAGGCTGGACTTTCTGCATTCTCATTGTTGATTGATTGTGACCGTTCTGCCATTTGCTGTCTGACTTTTGTCTGTCGGTTATATGACTGCACATTATTGTAAATGTTAATAAAATTTACTTTAAAAAAAAAAAAATGTGGTGGATTTGAGCTGAGGAAAACCCCACAGATCAGAGCATGTGTAAAAAAAGCTAAGTGTAGGGAAAGTGGAAAATGTAGGGAAACCTTAGTAAATACCATGGAAAATAAATTGTAGGGAATAAAATCCCACAAAGAAACCTACACAACACTCTTAGTAAATGAGGGCCAATATGTCAAAAGTCACATGGTCTCCAGGGGTGGGTGGATAACAGAGTGAAAGAGATTTACTAATGTAATACTATCCACCCACCCACTGCAGCATAGCCACACCCCTGGAGACCATATGACTTATGACATGTTGTCTCTGGCCACATGGAAATGTCAGAGGCAACAGTGAAATAAAAAGCCTCTGCTTTCTGGGAACTGGGGTACATGTCTGTGGGAGTGCCTCCACCAATGGATGTGGGGTTCCCTTGAGAGCGTCTCTGAGAAATTAATGAAACTAATACAAAGCTAACTTGGATCTAACTTGGTAATGCATAAACAAAAACAACCATGTAGCTAATAACTAACAGTATAGTATATAATAGCACAAGACCAGACAAATACAATGTGTATATAGGTCTCACCCACCACTAAGCACACCTGCGGCCCACCCTAGTCTTCACCCTAGAGGCTGTTGGGTACCTTCAGTTGTTGCACATTAAATAAGATGGGCCCATACAAAGTCATGCTCCGCAGTGTTACTTGGAGTAGGTTGAATGGCGGGGGGTTTGGTCACTGATGGCTGGGAGTTTGGCCACTGGGACCCCCTGCAATCATCACCGTGGGACCACAGTCATCCAGTGCCCGGAGCGAACTCTGCTCAGTGCCGGATAACTGGCAATCCCAACCGCCATGCCCCCTCCATTAATGTCTGTGTGAGGAGGTGTGATGGCTGAGTACTAGCCCACATGCCCCCTCCCATAGACATGAATGGATACGGCATGGCGTCAAAATCACGGGGGTCTCAGCGGCTATCCCGAACAGCCCGACTGAGCTAGCCGGCAACTTTCACTTTTGCTTTTAGCCGCTCTGAGCAGCTCTGAGCGCGCGGCTAAAGGGTTAATAGCGTGCGGCGCCGCGATCGGCGTTGCACGCTATTAGAGGCGGGTCCCGGCTTCACTATGACGCCGGGCCCGCCGTGATATGAAGCGGGGTTACTGTGTAACCCCGCGTTATATCAGGAGAGCAGGACCAAGGACGTACCGGTACGTCCTTGATCCTTAAGGGGTTAAGGCATAACGGGAGTTTCATTTTAAACTTGTTTAGCAAAATGTTTATTTTTTTTATTTCATTATTTATCTTAGCGAGTTTATTGTTAATAACATTTACAACAAGAAGTGCCTCTTGAGCTTTATATATAAGACTGTATAAAAAAAATAGAAAAAAAAATAAAATGGATATTTATAATACTCTAAAGTAAAAAGCAAAAATCCAGTTCCTGTCAATATGGTGCCTGGGAAACAGGAAGAATAAAGCTTCACAATGTCCCCAATAAACGCAGACGGGTTAAGTTTGTTATTTCTCTTTAAATCAATGGATGGAACATTTTTTTGAAGCAAAGTAACCACAAAACAACTAAAACAAACACCTGCTTAGCAGCAGCGAGTCCTCTGTGTATCTTATGGCAGTGTTTCCCAACCAGTGTGCCTCAAGCTGTTGCTAAACTACAACTCCCAGCATGCCCAGACGGCCGTTGGCTGTCCATGCATGCTGGGAGTTGTAGTTTTGCAACAGCTGGAGGCACACTAGAGGTAAAATACTGTTTTCTTTTTGAAGCTGTGTGTTGGGTTAATTTTAGGGGACACAACATTAACCCCTTAAGGACCAATGCAAATAAACCTGTACGCCCCTGAAAGACCAGGCCTGTTTTTTCAAATCGGGGATGTCTGTCTTTATTAGACAATAACTCTGGTAACGTTTTGCCAATCACGATAATTCTGACATTGTTTTTTTGTCACAAGTTGTCCTTCATGTACATAGTAAAAGTAAGCCGATATCATTTGTAGTTTTTTTTTACAATGCAAAAAATCATGAAATTTTTACAAAAAATTACGATTTTTTGCTATTTTAACACTAATTGGTTGCATATATTTATACTTACTGACCAAATAGTTTATGAAACTTATACTTTCAGATGTCTACTTTATTTTGATGTCATTTTTTTAGTTTTTAATTAACATTTTAAATTAGTTAGAACCATAACAATTTAACTTGAAATTTTGAAAATTTTGAAAATTTGAAAAGTACATCTTCTTTTTTTATGTGCTATGCAAGGTTTGCTGAAATTAAAATGTAGTACAACATAGGAACACCCCCCCAAATGACCCCATTTTAAAAACTAGACCCCTCAAGGTATTCGCTAGGGGGTTCAGTGAGTATTTTAACACCATAGTTTTTTGGCAGGAATTATTACAAAGTCAGTGTTAAAAATTTGAAAATTGCAATTTTTCACAAATGCATCATTTGGGGGGCATATTTTTTGTACATTACTTCTGATATTGAAAGAAATGCACCCTATATTTTATTTAGCTGCTTGTCCCATGTTCGGAAATACCCCCGCTTTGGCCATATATGGTTCCTTGGCCGTGTGGTAGGACTCAGAAGGAGAGGAGCGCCATTTGGCTTTCAGGGCAGAACAGTACCCCCACCCCCACAAGTGACCCCATTTATATACCGCACCCCTACAAGTTATTGGCTGGTCGGCTGGCAGTATAACGTGTCTGTCTGTGACAGTTAAGGCTCCTGATGGATATATCCGCCATGTTGTGGGAATAAGCACCCGCTCATGGCGAATATATCCATTACTGCTGCGGCTGGGTAGCTCAGTGTGTCCGCTCATGACTGCTGGCGGAAAATCTGCCGCTATGAGTGGACGCACAAAGCTACCCAGCCGCAGCAGCGAGCTCATTACCGTGACTGCTGCATAATGTGTAGGATCACGTGGCGGACATCCGCAGCATATTACATGCTGCGGATGTCCGCCAATGCGATCCTACACATTATGCTTTTTTTTTTTATTAGATTCATTTAATAAATGTATTTTTAATATATATATATTTTTTTTTACACTTTTATTACATTTTTATTTATTTTTACACTTTTATTTTATTTATTTATTTATTTTTTACACTTTTTAATGCTTTGGAATACTTAGTATTCCAAAGCATTGCAGTTATATGCTGCCTGCCAGTTTTCACTAGCAGGCAGCATATTTCACTAGCAGGCAATACCCAGGGCAGACCTGGGGGTCTTTGTAGGACCCCCGGCTGCTCAGGTATGCAGCAGCACCCCGCGATGCTCCGGGGTGCTGCAGGAGAGACAGAGGGAGCCCCCTCCCTCTGTCAGAACTCCTTACAGCGCGCGGTCACTTCTGACCGCGGCTGTAGGGGTTAAACTGTCGGGAGTGAAGTGAACTTCACTCCCGGCAGTGCGGCCACACACAGCACCCCGCGATCGCGCTGCGGGGTGCTGCAGGAGAGACAGAGGGAGCCCCCTCCCTCTGTCAGAACTCCTTACAGCGCGCGGTCACTTCTGACCGCGGCTGTAAGGGTTAAACTGCCAGGAGTGAAGTGAACTTCACTCCCGGCAGTGCGGCAGGCCCCGGCCAGCCGCGTATTACACGCAGCACCCCGCGATCGCGATGCGGGGTGCTGCAGAGGAGACAGGGGGAGCTCCCTCCCTATGTCATAACACTTACAGCCCGCGGTCACTTCCGACCGCGGCTGTAAGGGTTAAAACTGCCGGGACCGAAGTTTACTTCGGTCCTGGCAGTGCAGCAGGGTCCCGGCTGTGTGATACAGCCGAGTCCCTGCCGCGATCTCGTGGGTGCACTGGGCAGCACCCACGAGAATAATGGACGAGTATAGACGTCCAGGTGCGGGAACGCCCGCCAACCTGGACGTCTATACTCGTCCATGGTCGTTATCGGGTTAAACACTGCTTTACAGGCCATGCACTCACTACTTTATATTGTAGCAGAGGGTCATTTCTTCAGTGTTGTCACATGAAAAGAAAATATTTACAAAAATGTGAGGGGTGGAGTCACTTATGGGAGATACTGTATATATAATGTGAGGGGTGGACTCACTTATGGGAGATACTGTATATATAATGTGAGGGGTGGAGTCACTTATGGGAGATACTGTATATATAATGTGAGGGGTGGAGTCACTTATGGGAGATACTGTATATATAATGTGAGGGGTGGACTCACTTATGGGAGATACTGTATATATAATGTGAGGGGTGGACTCACTTATGGTAGATACTGTATATATAATGTGAGGGGTGGACTCACTTATGGGAGATACTGTATATATAATGTGAGGGGTGGAGTCACTTATGGGAGATACTGTATATATAATGTGAGGGGTGGAGTCACTTATGGGAAATAATGTATATAATGTGAGGGGTGGACTCACTTATGGGATATAGTGTATATAATGTGAGGGGGGACTCACTTATGGGAGATACTGTATATATAATGTGAGGGGTGGAGTCACTTATGGGATATACTGTATATATTATGTGAGGGGTGGACTCACTTATGGGATATACTGTATATATAATGTGAGGGGTGGACTCACTTATAGGAGATACTGTATATATAATGTGAGGGGTGGACTCACTTATGGGAGATACTGTATATATAATGTGAGGGGTGGAGTCACTTATGGGAGATACTGTATATATAATGTGAGGGGTGTAATCACTTATGGGAGATACTGTATATAATGTGAGGGGTGGACTCACTTATGGGAGATACTGAATATAATGTGAGGGGTGGAGTCACTTATGGGATATACTGTATATATAATGTGAGGGGTGGAGTCACTTATGGTATATACTGTATATATAATGTGAGGGGTGGACTCACTTATGGGATATACTGTATATAATGTGAGGGGTGGACTCACTTATGCGATATACTGTATATATAATGTGAGGGGTGGAGTCACTTATGGGAGATACTGTATATACAATGTGAGGGGTGGACTCACTTATGGGAGATACTGTATATATAATGTGAGGGGTGGACTCACTTATGTGAGATACTGTATATATAATGTGAGGGGTGGACTCACTTATGGGATATACTGTATATATAATGTGAGGGGTGGACTCACTTATGGGAGATACTGTATATAATGTGAGGGGTGGACTCACTTATGGGAGATACTGTATATATATTGTGAGGGGTGGAGTCACTTATGGGAGATACTGTATATATAATGTGAGGGGTGGACTCACTTATGGGAGATACTGTATATAATGTGAGGGGTGGACTCACTTATGGGAGATACTGTATATATAATGTGAGGGGTGGACTCACTTATGGGAGTGTGGTGTCCTGGTACTGGACTTGGTCCCGTACCTTTGTTGTAAGTCCCCACAGTCAGAGTTCCTCCAAGCTTTCGGGGCTCTCCTGGTGGGTTAGCCCCTAGTCGCCTCATAATGCTATTCAAAAATGTATATATTTAATATATTTTGTCATAGTGTAATAAATTTACAGGACCTTAGGTCATGTGATCACTAGTGAATTGTTATGTAAGGTTCAAGGACCTTTGTGTCATGTGATGGGGTCATGTGATGTGACCATAATGCTTTGGGTCAGGACCGACAGGTCTGGGAACCAATAAGCTTTGATCCTGCCCCTTCAGTATATAAGGGCACTGTATCCAATGGTCTTGTCTCTTTTCTCTTTCCCTCGGGAAGTGAAAGCAGGCACAACTCCGTACAATTCTTCAAGTCAAGTTAGGCCTGAAGCCTTCATACCCCTAAATTCAGTGGAACAGCGTACAGCAAAATCAAAGCCCATTTCTCTACGAAGTCCCACGAACAGGATACAGGTATGTGCCTACAGCTGTTGCCACCATTATTATAAAGAGTACTCCCCCATTAAGGCTGTGACTTATGAACTGTGAAAAGATTTCGCGTCAAGCGAATAATTGTGCACACACGAGTGTACAGGACTGTACTGAGAATACTGTGTGTGAGAAGTGCGCATGAAAAGTAAGGGGGGAGACGAAGATTTATCTGCTGCAAGGATGTGTAAAGTGCGTAGCAAAGCCATGCTACGATCCTCTGGGCCATTCATCCCTGAAGGGGTTAATTACTTGCCCGAAAAGTACGCAAAGAAAGCCTACGCTGCTCCCCGACCCGCCCCTGGACATCAAGTACACGCGTCGCAGCCGAAAGGGAACTTAAATTCAGTGCTGTTGTTTGCCGGGTGACCGGAAGTCCTTCCGGTCTGCAGCCATTTTGGAGAAGCCCCATATAAAAGGAGCACTGCAGCGCGACCTCTTCAGTCTGCACGAGGAAGAAGAGAGTACAGACATGGCGGAGAGCAGTGCTACACGTGGAGTGAGTCACAAGATGGCGCCTGAACAACGAAAAGTTGCCATGGCCGCAGCGCAACTTTTTCAGGACTTTGCCGACCACCTGCAGTGGTTGTCTCTTAGCACCGAGGGGACCTGCGATCTACCTCCGCTGCCTAAGGACGACGAGTGGCCGGCTACCCCAAAAGGGGAATCACCTGGGACATCGCCAGTGGAATCACCAGTGAGACTGTCCCCTCACCATCGGACATGAGGGTCCTGGGCCGAGATCCCAACAGAGGAATCAAGTGTGAGTACTCTGGCAGAAGCTGCTTTCTCATCCTCATCGAGCCCAGAGCCAGAGATACCCCTGTCCCAGGTCACCCTGCTGAGTGCACGCCCCCGCTCACTCCCCCTGCCAAAATGGATGTTCGGGGACGAACCGGAGCTTATCCAATTTATGCGAGACACTGTCCTCTCTCAGCCTGGGAAGCCACATCCACCGGTCCCCACAGCACAGAGAGAGAGGGCCCGCAGGGTGGCTGAAACTGCCGCAATCATAGAGAAGCTGAAAGCCCAGCACAGGGAGCGGTATGGGCCAAAGGATCTCCATCTCCCCTATGAGGAAAGGGTTAAGCGGCAAAGAGACACCAAACAGGCTTGAGGCCCTTTATATCAGAATGTGAGCTACCCCCGAGAAGGAGAAGCACCACTAGAATGCCGACGCGCTACGGTCATCAAATTTGACAAGGCCAGGGGATTTGGTCCCCTCCAAGATTGCAGGCATGGGGGTACCATCCTGGTGAACCGCAGAGCTGTACAGCGGGATTATCGGCCCCGAAAACACCACTCCTTGGAGGCGGGGGAAATAGTTGAGTACACCCCTGTTCAGAGTCTGCGGGGTGAGTGGGCTGCAGCAGTCACGAGGCCCAAGAACCCGACTCAACTCCCGTTCACCCCTTTTCCCTCCGATGACTGGTAGGCGGATCCATTCGACTCAGGCCGACAGGGTCTTCTACAACTGCCTGCAAGGAAAAGAAAGTTTCAGCTCCCACAACATGGATCTTCAGCATCAGCCAAGGTCCCACCAGGATGTCTTCATGTCTTCAAATGTGCCCAGGCCTACTTCCCCTGAGGAGGTTTGGCCTAACCAGCGGGCACCAACCTCACAAGTGTCGCGGCCTACTCCTACCAATTAGGTGGGGCCGAATCAACCGGCATCAACCGCGGTTCCAGTGGCCTCTGCAGTGGCCATTAACTTTGTGGTAAGTGTAAATCCGTCAGTGTCCCAATCCAGGCACCCAAATGTTGCTTGGGACACTGCAATTAACCCCATGAAGGGGTCCCCACCTCGCTCTGTGTCTGAGAGAGGCAAGAATCCCGTCAGGCGAGGGGGGACCTCAGAAGATATCCCAAGTCGAGCCTTTATTCTGTTAATTCTCTGATAACTAACTTTTGGGTACCTAGTGCCTTTTGTTTGTTAACAGACTGACCTGTTTGCAACGTGTTCAAGAAAGTGCCTGGCAGGACTGTGCCATGAAAAGTTCCTGTTATGCAACACAACCATCAAGCTTTTGCCCGGCCCATGGCCGAGAGACTCCTGATACTAGGAGATTTGTAAGTTTGCGCCCGGCTATTGATAGCAGCAGTGTTTTCGTGGACTCTTAGCACAGGTGGACTGTCGATCCTTGTGTGACCGCTCTAATGTATACACCCATAGAGTAATATATTGTCCTCTCGTGCAGCCAATTTGCACTTATGTCAGGTGAATGCGGCTGAAAATTTTTGTGTTTTCCAATAAAATTTATGGTAAAAGGTTAAGGCCATGTAAATGGTTATTGTACAGGGGCTTCAATTTCTGTACACCTGTACACAGTGTTCTTGTAGGTGTTGTAGTAGCTGTCTCTAGGTGGCTCTCCCAGCTCCTCTGGGAGTAATGTGATAGCTTGGGGGTGTAGTGTAGGTAGGGTGTAGCTGTGCAGTGATGAAAAGGTGTTGGATTAACCCTTAACTGTCGTGACGCCAGGGTGCGGGTTCCTCTCTGTCTATATATATCCTACCGCCACCCGTCCCAGGAATGATAGGGAGGAATAAAGGATTGTCCACAACCGGAATTTTAGTAAACTGAAGATAACTTTACTGCAGATTTTATGCAGGTTAAACGTCGTAAAAGTCTTTACAGAGGACCGGACTTTAGGCTCCTCACAGGTTTGGTTGGGACCTTGTAGGGAATAAGCTTGAAGGATTTGCTTTATGCTGTTCCACTGGATTTAGGGGTATTGTTTAGGTCCAGCAGTGATGTAGGATTAGGATTGAGTTAGATTGAACTCACGGTTTTGTATTCGGCTGAAGTTAGCAGGCTTCAGGCCTAGATTTGTCTTGCAGGTATACACAGAGCTTCTCTCTCTCTGCTAGTCCGGAACCCAAGAGAGCGAGGATTGGATAACAGCGCCCTTATATCTAAAGGGGCAGGCTTCAAGCTTATTGGTCCCCCAGACCTGTCAGTCCTAATACAAAGCATTGTGGTACAACACATGACATGAGCACATGACCTGGAAGGTCCTTAACCTTAGCAGAACAATATAATTATTAATCATGTGACCTAAGGTCCTGGAAGCAACATTTACACTAAACAATATATAAAATATATACATAAAATGAAAGAAGGAAGAAGCGACTAGGGGTCATACCACTAAGAGCATCCTATCAGTATGGAGGAACTCTGACTTTGGGGACTTATTACACAAGGTACAATACACGTACAGTTCCGGGACACCACAGTAACTTTTGGGTCACCCCTCACTAGCACCTCCTGGGAAACATTCCCCTAAGATACCAAGACTGACCTCATATAGTCTCATGTACACATATTACATTTCCTAATTCCATTAGTGTACCACATAATAAACTTCTGTACATGCAAAACAAATAAATATCTCACACTTCCAAAACTCACCAAAGCTTTAGGGACTGTAACATTCCATTATCCAGTTCCATACCACTGTTTATACACTAACTTGTTATTTTTCTTTCCTACGTGTTCAGGATGCTCTTCCTGGCCAGAAGATGCTCCTGTAAGCAAAATGCACATATCCAGAAAGGTAACCCTCAGTAAGTGTTATCTAGGTAGAGTTCTAGGGGTAAGAGTGTGTAACCAATTGACCCTAGTAGCTAGGTAATGGTCAGAGAGCCACAGGCAAGCCAATACAAAACCAGTGTATAAAACAGGTAATCAAATGTGGTAAAAACAAAATAAAGGTGAGATTATTGTCGTTCTAGTATGCAGAAACATTCACTTCATTATACAGGGTGGGCCATTTATATGGATACACCTTAATAAAATGGGAATGGTTGGTGATATTAACTTCCTGTTTGTGGCACATTAGTATATGTGAGGGGGGAAACTTTTCAAGATGGGTGGTGACCATGGCGGCCATTTTGAATCCAACTTTTGTTTTTTCAATAGGAAGAGGGTCATGTGACACATCAAACTTACTGGGAATTTCACAGGAAAAACAATGATGTGCTTGGTGCTTGAGTTATTTACAAGTTTCTGACCACTTATAAAATGTGTTCAATGTGCTGCCCATTGTGTTGGATTGTCAATGCAACCCTCTTCTCCCACTCTTCACACACTGATAGCAACACCGCAGGAGAAATGCTAGCACAGGCTTGAGATGAATCAAAGATTATTTCACTACAAAGTCCCAGCCAACCTGTGAGGAGCCTGTATCCCGGTCCTCTTGTAAAAGACTGTTTGTTATCTGAATCTGCATAAAATTTGCAGTAAAGTTATTTCTAGTTTACTACAACTTCTGCTGTAGAAAATCATTTATTCCTCCCTATCGTTCCTGGGACGGGTGGCGGTAGGGCATATACATAGAGGAAGCCCGCACCCTAGCGTCACGACAATCAAGGGTTAATGCTACACCCTGAATCACTACTCTGCAACACCCCTGTTCACCCTACACCCCTACAGCTTACCACAGGAGATACTGTATATGGAAAGGCCTGCGCAGCTGGCCTGTAATTGTGGGAGGAGCGGGATGACCATAAAACCCACGGCTCTCCCCCCTTCATTGACGCCGTGGGTTCTTCGCTTGAGGGTGTCACGTGATGTCGGCAGGAGGTGGAGTCACGTTCCCACCGGTCAGCTGACTGCACGAGTCAGCTGACAGGAAGCTCGCTTCAGCCGGCATGGTGGGGGTAAGTGGCCGTGGCTGACCGGGGGTAACGCTGGCTGTTCCCGGACTCCGGAGGTGAGCCGGAGTTCAGGGAAACCCTTGGTCAGCCCGGCCCCAGGTTATCGCTTTACATGTCGGCATTCGGCATTCGCCGGTAGCATTATACGTTTTTCAGCTACATATATTTACTTACGGCTTGCTGCGCATGTATATGGTTACTTTGTATGCGAACAGCCTCCTACACAGGCATATCATTACCGCACTAGGTGAACGGCTTGCTGCGCATGTATGTGTTTACTTATGGCTTGCTTTATTATGTGATGATTACTTTGTTATGCGAACTGTCTCCTGCACATGTATTTCATTACTGCACTATGTGATCAGTCTCCTGCACGTGCATATCATTACCGCACTATGTGATCAGTCTCCTGCACGTGCATATCATTACTGCACTATGTCATCAGTCTCCGGCGCGTGCATATCATTACCGCACTATGTCATCAGTCTCCTGCACGTGCTTATCATTACCGCACTATGTGAACAGTCTCCTGCACATGCATATCATTACCGCACTATGTGATCAGTCTCCTGCACGTGCATATCATTACCGCACTATGTGAACAGTCTCCTGCACATGCATATCATTACCTCACTATGTGAACAGTCTCCTGCACATACATATCATTACCGCACTATGTGAACAGTCTCCTGCACATGCATATCATTACCGCACTATGTGAACAGTCTCCTGCACATACATATCATTACTGCACTATGTGAACAGTCTCCTGCACGTGCATATCATTACCGCTCTATGTGAACGACTTGCTGCGCATGTATACCATTACTTTGTTATGTGAACAGCCTCCTGCACATGTATATCATTACCGCACCATTTGAACAGTCTCCTGCACGTGCATATCATTACCGCACTATGTGAACGACTTGCTGCGCATGTATACCGTTACTTTGTTATGTGAACAGCCTCCTGCACGTGCATATGATTACCACACTATGTGAACGGCTTGCTACGCATGTATATGATTACTGCATTGTGCGAACAGTCTCCTGCACATGCATATCATTACCGCATTATGTGTTAGGCCTCTTGCACATGTATTTGATCGCTGCATTGTGTGAACAGTCTCCTGCACATGCATATCATTACCGCTCTGTGTGATAGGCTTCTTGCTGATGCATATCATTACCGCACTGTGTGAACAGTCTCCTGCACATGCTTATCATTACCGCACCACGTGAGAGGCTTCTTGCACATGTATATCATTACCGCACTACGTGATAGGCTTCTTGCACATGTATATCATTACCGCACTATGTGGTCAGCCTCCTGCGCATGTATATCATTACCGCACTATATGAACAGTCTCCTACTTATTTTATCATTTCCGCACTATGTGAACAGTCTCCTGCACATGTATAACATTACTGCACTATATGAACAGTCTCCTGCACGTGCATATCATTGCCGCTCTATGTAACAGCCTCCTGCACATATATATCATTATCACATTTTGTAGTTCTGTGCTGCGGGGAGGATCTATATGTGTCTCCGGTATACTGAGACTCGCACACCTTTACACTCAATCGGACTCACCGCTCCGCCCCTCCCTGTGGCCTTATGCTTCACCCCCACAGCTGCCAATCTGGTCAGTCTAAGGCACGCTACACCAACAGCTGCGCTCACCTCCAACCTTTGTCTCTTAACTAACTTCCTCACAGTTTTCTTTTCATTTATTTTATATTTATACTTCTGTGTTTCCGGGCGGTGTGCCTCCAGCTGTTGTGGAGCTACGATTCTCACTTATAGGAATCATGCCGTAGGGTTCATGCTGTACACATCCTGGTACCCATACACGTTGGTAGGATTCATGCCGGTTACATTTATACACACGCTTGTACATACTTGTAGCATTATGCTGCGTACACACTTATAAGATTCATGCCGTACACAGTACACACTGGTAGGATATCCTGTACACACGCTTGTTGGATTCTTACTTACACGCGTTAGGATTATCCAGCACATTCGCCGGTAGCATTTATACGGTTCACTTGATCGCATAATTCATAAAGTTCATGCGGTACATACCATTGTAGCATCCATACTGTACACTTGCTCGTAGGTTTACGTAGTATACACGCTTGTACTCGCTTGCAGGGTTCATACTACACACACTCTTGTAGGAGTCATGTTGTACACACTCATAGGATTCATACTTTGTACACGCTCATACGAGTCACACTGTACGCACGTTTATAGTATTACATGGTCCACGCTCGTAGGATTACTACTGAATATGCACTCATAAGGTTTGTGCTGCACTCCCGCTCGCAGGACCTGTATCACGCGTGTTTGTAGGGTTATATTACTCGGGTGCACGCGGGAATCAGGCTGCGTGTGCACCCGTGGCATGTGTTCTGTACATGCACTTGCACTATTTGTGAAGTTCGTACGCCCGCAGTTTAGTGCAGCGCACATGCTCATACAGCACATGGGGTGTGGCCCTGTACGCAGGTATGTGGTTATAATAGTTACTACTTCCCGGCATATTCTCTGCCATCAGGTCGTGGTTAGCTTCAGGCATTCACTGGTGGTCTATACGCGTATATGGTTGGCCCGAGTATAGGTTCATCAAGTTGGTGGTACAGCCATGCATAGCGGTTCACGACAGTTTCACACGTAGTCGTTCTGCACGCATCTTTATATAGGCAGAGTGATACATAGCAGTTGTCGCTGCTGACACATATTACACGACGCACAGGCGGGGCTTACCCAGTAAACCGTTGCAGACGGGGTATGTCTCATTATCGTTGGTACTGACATGCCTTCTGAACGATACTGACATTACGCATAGGTGGTATTTACCTGTTAAGCCTGTCATGTTACAGGAAGGGCACGTCGCATAGTTCTTATGACTGTCACGCCACACATAGGTGATGTATACCCATCATGCCTGCCACGCCTGCAGGGAGTACGTCGCACGGTTGTTACTGACACGCCTTCAGAACAGCAATAACGCCACACATAGGTGATAAGATTTGTTTTATTATCCAAGTAATCACCTCATGAACCTGACACGTCTTCAGGTTGTGTTTACTTGTGTCGTCGGTGCACCTCTTTTACGATATAGTCACGTTCTCAAAAAACGGAATTCACGATGTTTTGGGTTGTCATGGTACTCGTATAAACTTTCGCACTTACCACTGGGCACACGCTTATCTAGACTCAGTTACGCATATAATTCTCGTCCGACACGTCTTCGGATACTTTCCCTCTGTTCTGGTTTAAAGTGTCGTACATTGTTCTCAAGTAATCACCTCATGAACTTGACACGCTTTCAGGTTGTGATTACTTGCGTTGTCGATGCGCTCCTTTCTCTGTGTAGTTATGTCCTAAAAATGTACTTCATGGTGTTCTAGGTTGATTTGGTACTCGTATAACGTTTCGCACTTGTCACCGGGCGCATACTCGTCTAGACCCGGTTACGCATACGATTCTCGTCCGACACGTCTTCGGATACTTTCCCTCTGTTCTGGTTTAAAGTGTCGTACATTGTTCTCAAAGTAATCACCTCATGAACTTGACACGCTTTCAGGTTGTGATTACTTGCGTTGTCGATGCGCTCCTTTCTCAACGTTTCGCACTTGTCACCGGGCGCATACTCGTCTAGGCCCGGTTACGCATACGATTCTCGTCCAACACGTCTTCAGATACTTTCCCTCTGTCCTGGTTTAAAGAGTTGATTAGTATTGTCCAAGTAATCACCTCATGAACCTGACACGCTTTCAGGTTGTGATTACTTGCGTTGTCGATGCGCTCCTTTCTCTGTGTAGTTATGTCCCAAAAATGTACTTCATGCTGTTCTAGGTTGATATGATACTCGTATAACGTTTCGCACTTGTCACCGGGCGCATACTCGTCTAGGCCCGGTTACGCATACGATTCTCGTCCGACACGTCTTCAGATACTTTCCCTCTGCCCTGGTTTAAAGAGTTGATTATTATTGTCCAAGTAATCACCTCATGAACCTGACACGCTTTCAGGTTGTGATTGCTTGCGTTGTCGATGCGCTCCTTTCTCTGTGTAGTCATGTCCAAAAGTGTACTTCAGGGTGTTCTAGGTTGATATGATACTCGTTTAGCGTTTCGCACTTGTCACCGGGCGCATACTCGTCTAGGCCCGGTTACGCATACGGTTCTCGTCCGACACGTCTTCGGATACTTTCCCTCTGTCCTGGTTTAAAGAGTTGTTTATTGTTGTCCAAGTAATCACCTCATGAACCTGACACGTTTTCAGGTTGTGATTGCTTGCGTTGCCGGTGCATTCCTTTCTCTGTGTAGTCTCGTTCCTAAAGATGCTCTTCAGGGTGTTCTAGGTTGTTAAGGTACTTGTATAACGTTTCGCTCTTGTCACCGGGCACATACTTGTCTAGGTCCAGTCACGTATACAATTCTCATCCGTCACGTCTTCGGATACTCTCTCTCTGTCCTGGTGTTAGACGGTCAGCTATGTTATAGATAAATGAGCTTGGCTAGACGATTAGTTTGGCTGTCCCTACTACATACATTTACTCTCACATGTGCTCACGTTGAAGGAGTCCAGAATATTGCAGCAGATGCCTTGTCAGCAAATACGCAAAAAATTTATGGTACGGCGTGGAACTCATTTCCAAATCCAGATCCAAGCACGCCGAGGGCGACAAGATTTCAGTTCCCTTCCTATTTGCATATGTCGGGTTTTGCCATATCACACTGCATTTATCCCACAATACTATTAAGAGTTATCTAGCCGGTATCCAACACCATCTATCCTTGACCAATACCCGTAGTTACTCTATACTCTCTTCTCGCTTGGTGAAGTCCGCTCTGAAGGGCATCCTTGAGCAGGAAGTCCCTCGCAGCCCAGTCAGACAACCAATCACAGGCAACATGTTCAGGCAGTTGTCCGACTTGTTAGACTCCACACCATTGGGTATTCGTGATAGCCTCAAATTAAAAGCGGCCATGTACCTTGCCTGTTATGGGTTTCTCAGACCGGGTGAGTGTACTGCTCGGACCATTAACGCGCCCTTTCCTTAGGTCAGTCAGCTGTCACATGTCTCTGATCATTTCCAGCTGTCCCTCAGTCAGACCAAGACCTCGTCTCCGGGTCATACGGTGGTTGTCCGGTTTTCCCACCGTGCACAAATGGTGTCCTGTCACAATCCTCCGTGAATTGTTGAATGCCTGTGTTAACCTATCAGCTGACGACCCTTTACTCCATTTCAGATCCAACCCGCTAACTACTTCTCAATTCATCAAACATTTACGCATTTCGGTCAGGTCGCTGGGAGGAGTCCCGACTTCATTATCCGGTCACTCCTTCCGTATTGGCGCAGCTACAGCCACTTCTAAGCACGGGGTCCCGACCCACGTAATCATGAAATTAGGATGTTGGAAATGCGGATGCTACATGCAGTATTTCCCTAACCCTCGCAAAGAAATGGCTAGCGCATTCCAGTCTCTTGTGTTGTAATCTGCAATAAACAAATGTTTGTTTAAATCCGGGTTTTGCCCTCTTTTCCAGGCATATTCTTTACGCCGCAGTTATGGCACACTTCAGACTGCTTAGTTGAGGTTGATTAGGTTATTGGTTACAGTTGGTTGTTAGGTTAGTATTAGGGTTGTACGCATATCAGTCATGTAGCAACGACCACAAATGGAAAGGCCTGCGCAGCTGGCCTGTAATTGTGGGAGGAGCGGGATGACCATAAAACCCACGGCTCTCCCCCTTCATTGACGCCGTGGGTTCTTCGCTCCCACCCGCCCCCCCCTTCTTTTCATTCCATCACACTTACCACAGGGTATGCCCTCTTTTCCAGGCATATTCTTTACGCCGCAGTTATGGCACACTTCAGACTGCTTAGTTGAGGTCGATTAGGTTATTGGTTACAGTTGGTTGTTAGGTTAGTATTAGGGTTGTACGCATATCAGTCATGTAGCAACGACCACAAATATAATGTAAGGGGTGGACTCACTTATGGGATATACTATATATATAATGTGAGGGGTGGACTCACTTATGGGAGATACTGTGTATATATATATATATATATATATATATATATATAATCTGAGGGGTGGACTCACTTATGGGAGATACTGTATATATAATGTGAGGGGTGGACTCACTTATGGGATATACTGTATATAATGTGAGGGGTGGACTCACTTATGGGAGATACTGTATATATATATAATGTGAGGGGTGGACTCACTTATGGGAGATACTGTGTATATATATATATATATATATATATATATATATATATATATATATTGTGGCAGTGTGGCAAGGAAAAGGTGTATTTCCTTGGCTCACCCTGCAGAAGCTCTCACCTGCTTCTTAAGTTATGAGACAGGAGGTGTATATGAGAGGGAGACTCAGTCTAATGTGGGCTCTTCCTAGGAGACAGCACGTGGGCTATAGGGAAGAGACAGAGCCTGCTGAGGAGTGCACAGCCCGAGCTATGAGTAGCTCAAAGAGAGTGACATGAATTGTGAGTAGAAGGTTGCAGGGGACATATGTTTAACAGGCTGAGGGAAGCTCAGCGGTTGTTAGTCAGGACAAGCTGATCTGTTTAGTCAGTGACCAGACGGTCTAGGATTTTGTTTTGTTCCTGCTTTTTGTTTATTTCTTTCCCTGCAACCTGTCTAATAAAACTGGCAAGGTGCCAGATTTGCATTATAAGCGTTTGTTTGCTGGTTTATTGAGAAGCAGCGCATCCTGTGGCGTAGTCCAGGACGATCCCAGAGCTAATCCCCAAGACGGATCACCACATTTTGCGAGAGGTAGCGGGCACGCCATTATATTCAATGTGAGAAGAACACGGATCCGGCACTACCAGAATAAAAGGCTACTGGCACTTATAGCATCCAAAGGGGCTGCGGGGCTAGCTAGAGGGTTGCCTGTAGCGGTGCGTCTCCATAAACAGGAAAAAGAAAGTTCATGCGTAAACAAAGAAGAAGGATCGCACTCACCAGGAATTCAACTCTTTATTCTGTCACCAGTACACCAGGCGAAAACATGAGTGGAGTACTTGTTCCGGAGCTCCTGTCCCCCCGCCTCCACTCATGTTTTCGCCTGGTGTACTGGTGACAGAATAAAGAGTTGAATTCCTGGTGAGTGCGATCCTTCTTCTTTGTTTACGGTAGCGGGCACGCCGTTGCTAAGGGCAACCCGTTGCCAAGGGCAACCAACGGGCGAGTTGGAGAGGAGCTGTTGCTAAGAGCAACCCCCTGCAAGATTGCAAGTCAGAGGAGTCCAGCAGAGGAGTTCAAGCGCAGTTTGGTGTCTGTGGAGGAGCGTTGCTAGGGGCAACGGATCGAGAATTTTTTTCAAGAAAATGGGACAACCTCGAAAGGCTGTTGCTGGGAGCAACCGACGTGGGCCACAACCGGTGGTCGCCAAGATGAAGCCGAGGTCCTGTGAGTTGTCGGTGGGCGGAATCCCACTGTGGGTGGACTTGGATTGTTGCCAGACTGTATCTCGGATTATGCCAGAAATAATTCCATTTGTGAAGTCCCGCCCGGAGCCCGGTAAGACTGTTCAAATTACCTTTGATACATGTTTTGGGACAGTAAGCCATATGATGGAGGTATGTGCGGAACTTACAGTGGAAATTGTACTGGGCAGAGACTTTCCGTATTTCTGGCAGCTGTGGGATGCTGAGAGTGCACCTGAGAGTTTGCACACAAAGGTTCCGGAAGTAGTGAGGACTGGGGGGTCTCTACTGGACTGTGTGAATGGTGCTGTATATTGTGAACCCATGCAGGCTGATAAGGTTTTTCTTGAAACACTTATGTTAATGTGTTCTGATGTAAAGAGTTCTATTCCCACCTCTCGCAGGACAAAAGAAAACCTGTGTGAGCTGGAAATAGAAGGTAAAAAGATGATGGTTTTGTTAGATCCAAAATGTGTAATACGTCTGGTAAAGACCAGCTGCAGAAAGCCGGACCCCGCTATAGTGTCTATACAAGCCGGTATTTGGGGTTACAAAACAGTTAATGTGTGTATTTCTACTCCCTATGGTACCATAAGTCACAAGGTTGCAATAGAGCCTACCTTAGAGTATGAAGTAGTGCTGGGGAAGGATTTTCCGTTTTTTCAGCAGTTGTGGGAAGATAGTCAGGTGACTAGAGCAGGAACACCTGATAGGCTCACATCACTTGGTTTTCACCACATAGCAGGGGACAGTAACTCAGATGAGGATGGGGAGTGTCAGCAGACCCTAGGTATATCTCAGGTGGGAGTGTGCCAGACCACTAGGGGAGCTGAAGAACACTCCACGAGTCAAGTTAAAGTGGTGACTGGAATAGAAGCTACGGAGATGGCTGCGGAAAAAACAAAACTCCAAAAGAGAGTACCAGTGGAGCTGGGGGTTGCACTTATGGTCACAGACAGAGTCCTAAGTGAAGGAGACTGTGACAAGACAAAAGAAAAGTCTGCCAAGAAGCCGAGAGACAGTTCAGAGGAACTGATCAGGAATCTCCCTGACTCGCTGGTGCCAAGAGCCATTGAAGTTGTTGCTAGGGGCAACAAACTTACCGCCAAGGGATTGCCGGTCCGACAGGAGTGTTTAGCGAGAGTCTCCAGAGTTGCCAACGTGGTGGGAGAGGAAGAGTGCCAGGTGTCAATGGCACCTGTTGTGGATGATAATAATGAGGCACAAGTGGACGCAACCCCGAAAAAAGGGGAGACTTCATCTAGAGATGGAGAAGAGCTGGGTCGAGTGTCTGACAGAGGACCAGAGGATGTCTCAAGGTCTCTCATCGAGAGTGAGGAGACCGCTGTCAGTAAAAGGTCTCGGAAAAGACGAGCTGGCCTTGGGAAAAAACTGGAGCAGATCCAGAATCTGGAAGAATCCCTGCAGATGGTTTCTATGAAGTTGTTGGAGAAAGAAAAAGAGGTACACCGCTTGACAGAGGAGAAGGACAAATCACTTGCTGACTTTAAGAAAGAGCAAGAAGCGAGGCTTCAGCTGGAAAAAAATAATGGAGCACCACAGAAGTGAGTTTGTGGCTCTGCAGGATGAACTGTCCCGCTCCCAGGGTCTTGTGACCAACAAGGAGAGTGAAGTGCAGAGTCTGGCTAAGCGGATGTCATTCCAGGAAGAAGAAGTGAGTCATCTACATGGTGCCTATCAGGCTCTGCAGAGTGATCACAAGGCTAGCCTGGTAGCCATGGAAAAAAATAGAAAAAGAGAAGAATGAAATGAAGATGGAAGTTGATGATCTTGCCAGCAATCTGGAGAGTGTCTCTAAAGCTAAGAGACAACTTGAGGAGGAAGTCAAGGCGAAGAATGCCCTTGCACATGCTCTTCAATCTGCTCGTCATGACAATGACTTGCTCCGTGAGCAGTATGAGGAGGCCCTGGAACAAGTTGAGACTCTGAAATATGAAAACAAGAACTTGCAACAGGAGATCTCAGATTTATCTGAACAGATTGGTGAGAGTGGAAAATCTATCAATGAGTTAGTGAAGTCCAAGAAACAGTTGCTGGACAGTGAGAAGATGATCTCCACAAAGCTCAAGAGTGAGCAGCTGAAATATATAAAGCTGGAAGATGACATGAAGATCTTAAAAGAGAGCCTGGAAGCACAGAACGAAACGCGCAGAAGGTCCCACGTAGCTGCCTTGGTTTTGCTTGGAGCGCAACTCTATGAGCAGGTGGCTGTGCTGGCGGACAATGAACAATTGAGGAAACAATTGCTGTCTTCGGAAGATACTGTCAGGGACTTGACAGAGTTACTTGACAGTGAGAGGATGAAGTCCGCTAAGCTCCAGTGTAAGCTGCGAAAATGTGAGAAAAAGGAAGAGGACCAGGAAGTCCTAAAAGAGAGCAGAGACCAAGATATGGCGGAATTGGCTCAAGAAAGGCTTCTGGGGCCGAAGTTACAGGATACAGTTATGCTTTCTCTGAATGCCAAAAAGTCCTCTAAAGCTAAGATTGAGGTGAAGTCCTGTAAGAAGTCCCCTGAAGCTAGGACTGAGCTGAAACCTGGTGGGAAATCCTCTGAAGTGGAGATTAGGGAAAAGAGCGGTGGGAAATCCTCTGAACCTGAGCAGACCAAAAATTCTGAAGGTAATGCTGAGGCAGAGAAATCCTCTGAAGCAGAAGCTAAACCAGAGTCAACTTCAAAAGCTGTGAATAAAGAGAATGGCACAACTGAAGCTACAGGTGAAGAAAAGAGTAAGCCTGAAGAAGCTGCAGTAGTAGAAGCTGATTCTACACAAGAATCTGAGGGAGCCAAAGACTCTGAAGCCAAACCTGAGGAAGCTGGTGCCCCTGAAGAGAAAGCTGGAAGGGATGAGGTGAAACCATGTGAGAAATCCACTGAAGGCAAGACTGAGGTGAAACCAGGTGGGAAGTCCTCTAAAGTTGAAACTGAGATGGACCCGTGTCAGAGGTCCTGTGACGGTACAGAGAACAAGACAGTGGTTGGTAAAGCCACTGAGGCCGAAAGATTCTCTGAAGCAGAGGCAGAGGTCCGGCAAGCCAGAAGAAGACAAAGGTTAGAAGCATTGGTCCTCTCACTCCTTAATTTCAAGAACCCTGCCCACACCAGGGTGAAGAACCTGGTACTGGAGAGGTGTGACCGTGAGACTTGCAATTGGTGGCTGGTAAAAGTCGGGAAGAAAAGTCAAGGACTTCAGAGACTGTGGGACAAAAGTTGCCCAAGAGAAAGGAAAGGCAGATGGTTTCTGCCTTTCAATTACATGTGCTCCTTCCCGGTGGTCTGAGCAAAGGGGGGGGGGGGGGATATGTGGCAGTGTGGCAAGGAAAGGGTGTATTTCCTTGGCTCACCCTGCAGAAGCTCTCACCTGCTTCTTAAGTAATGATGCAGGAGGGAAGGGAGGTGTATATGAGATGGAGACTCAGTCTAATGTGGGCTCTTCCTAGGAGACAGCACGTGGGCTGTAGGGAAGAGACAGAGCCTGCTGAGGAGTACACAGCCCGAGCTATGAGTAGCTCAAAGAGAGTGACATGAATTGTGAGTAGAAGGTTGCAGGGGACATATGTTTAACCGGCTGAGGGAAGCTCAGCGGTTGTTAGTCAGGACAAGCTGATCTGTTTAGTCAGTGACCAGACGGTCTAGGATTTTGTTTTGTTCCTGCTTTTTGTTTATTTCTTTCCCTGCAACCTGTCTAATAAAACTGGCAAGGTGCCAGATTTGCATTATAAGCGTTTGTTTGCTGGTTTATTGAGAAGAAACGCATCCTGTGGCGTGGTCCAGGACGATCCCAGAGCTAATCCCCAAGACGGATCGTCACAATATATATATAATGTGAGGGGTGGACTCACTTAGGGGAGATACTGTATATATAATGTGAGGGGTGAACTCACTTATCGCAGATACTGTATATAATGTGAGGGGTGGACTCACTTATGGGAGATACTGTATATATAATGTGAGGGGTGGACTCACTTATGGGAGATACTGTGTATATAATGTGAGGGGTGGACTCACTTATGGGAGATACTGTGTATATAATGTGAGGGGTGTAATCACTTATGAGATATACTGTATATATAATTTGAGGGGTGGAGTCACTTATGGGATATACTGTATATAATGTGAGGGGTGGAGTCACTTATGGGAGATACTGTATATGATGTGAGGGGTGGACTCAGTTATGGGAGATACTATATATAATGTGAGGGGTGGAGTCACTTATGGGAGATACTGTATATAATGTGAGGGGTGGAGTTACTTATGGGATATACTGTATATAATGTGAGGGGTGGACTCACTTACGGGAGATAATGTGTATATATAATGTGAGTGGTGGACTCACTTATGGGATATACTGTATATAATGTGAGGGGTGGATTCACTTATGGGAGATACTGTATATATAATGTGAGGGGTGGACTCACTTATGGGAGATACTGTGTATATAATGTGAGGGGTGTAATCACTTATGGGAGATACTGTATATATAATGTGAGGGGTGTAATCACTTATGGGATATACTGTATATAATGTGAGGGGTGGAGTCACTTATGGGATATACTGTATATAATGTGAGGGGTGGACTCACTTATGGGAGATACTGTATATATAATGTGAGGGGTGGACTCACTTATGGGATATACTGTATATATAATGTGAGGGGTGGAGTCACTTATGGGAGATACTGCATATAATGTGAGGGGTGGAGTCACTTATAGGAGATACTGTATATAATGTGAGGGGTGGACTCACTTATGGGAGATACTGTATATATATTGTGAGGGGTGGAGTCACTTATGGGAGATACTGTATATATAATGTGAGGGGTGGACTAACTTATGGGATATACTATATATAATGTGAGGGGTGAAGTCACTCATGGGAGATACTGTATATAATGTGAGGGGTGGACTCACTTATGGGATATACTGTATATATAATGTGAGGGGTGGACTCACTTATGGGAGATACTGTGTATATATAACGTGAGGGGTGGAGTCACTTATGGGATATACTGTATATAATGTGAGGGGTGGAGTCACTTATGGGAGATACTGTATATAATGTGAGGGGTGGACTCACTTATGGGAGATACTGTATATATAATGTGAGGGGTGGACTCACTTATGGTATATACTGTATATAATGTGAGGGGTGGACTCACTTATGGGAGATACTGTATATAATGTGAGGGGTGGACTCACTTATGGGAGATACTGTATATAATGTGAGGGGTGGAGTCACTTATGGGATATACTGTATATATAATGTGAGGGGTGGAGTCACTTATGGGATATACTGTATTTATAATGTGAGGGGTGGACTCACTTATGGGAGATACTGTGTATAATGTGAGGGGTGGACTCACTTATGGGAGATACTGTATATATAATGTGAGGGGTGGACTCACTTATGGGAGATACTGTGTATAATGTGAGGGGTGGAGTCACTTATGGGAGATACTGTGTATATATATAATGTGAGGGGTGGACTCACTTATGGGAGATACTGTATATATAATGTGAGGGGTGGAGTCACTTATGGGAGATACTGTATATATAATGTGAGGGGTGGACTCTCTTATGGGAGATACTGTATATATAATGTGAGGGGTGGACTCCCTTATGGGATATACTGTATATATAATGTGAGGGGTGGACTCACTTATGGGAGATACTGTATATAATGTGAGGGGTGGAGTCACTTATGGGAGATACTGTATATATAATGTGAGGGGTGGACTCACTTATGGGAGATACTATATATAATGTGAGGAGTGGACTCACTTATGGGAGATACTGTATATATAATGTGAGGGGTGGACTCACTTATGGGATATACTGTATATATAATGTGAGGGGTGGACTCACTTATGGGATATACTGTATATATAATGTGAGGGGTGGACTCACTTATGGGAGATACTGTATATATAATGTGAGGGGTGGAGTCACTTATGGGAGATACTGTATATATAATGTGAGGGGTGGACTCACTTATGGGAGATACTATATATAATGTGAGGGGTGGAGTCACTTATGGGAGATATTGTATATATAATGTGAGGGGTGGACTCCCTTATGGGATATACTGTATATATAATGTGAGGGGTGGACTCACTTATGGGAGATACTGTATATAATGTGAGGGGTGGACTCACTTATGGGAAATACTGTATATATAATGTGAGGGGTGGAGTCACTTATGGGAGATACTGTATATATAATGTGAGGGGTGGAGTCACTTATGGGAGATACTGTATATATAATGTGAGGGGTGGACTCACTTATGGGATATACTGTATATATAATGTGAGGGGTGGACTCACTTATGGGAGATACTGTATATATAATGTGAGGGGTGGAGTCACGTATGGGAGATACTGTATATATAATGTGAGGTGTGGAGTCACTTATGGGAGATGCTGTATATATAATGTGAGGGGTGGACTCACTTATGGGAGATACTGTATATATAATGTGAGGGGTGGACTCACTTATGGGAGATACTGTATATATAATGTGAGGGGTGGACTCACTTATGGGATATACTGTATATATAATGTGAGGGGTGGACTCACTTATGGGATATACTGTATATATAATGTGAGGGGTGGAGTCACTTATGGGAGATACTATATATATAATGTGAGGGGTGGACTCACTTATGGGAGATACTGTGTATAATGTGAGGGGTGGAGTCACTTATGGGAGATACTGTATATATAATGTGAGGGGTGGACTCACTTATGGGAGATACTGTATATATAATGTGAGGGGTGGAGTCACTTATGGGAGATACTGTATATATAATGTGAGGGGTGGACTCTCTTATGGGAGATACTGTATATATAATGTGAGGGGTGGACTCCCTTATGGGATATACTGTATATATAATGTGAGGGGTGGACTCACTTATGGGAGATACTGTATATAATGTGAGGGGTGGACTCACTTATGGGAGATACTGTATATATAATGTGAGGGGTGGAGTCACTTATGGGATATATTGTATATATAATGTGAGGGGTGGAGTCACTTATGGGATATACTGTATATATAATGTGAGGGGTGGAGTCACTTATGGTATATACTGTATATAATGTGAGGGGTGGACTCACTTATGGGAGATACTGTATATATAATGTGAGGGGTGGACTCACTTATGGGAGATACTGTATATATAATGTGAGGTGTGGAGTCACTTATGGGAGATGCTGTATATATAATGTGAGGGGTGGACTCACTTATGGGATATACTGTATATAATGTGAGGGGTGGACTCACTTATGGGATATACTGTATATAATGTGAGGGGTGGACTCACTTATGGGAGATACTGTATATATAATGTGAGGGGTGGAGTCACTTATGGGAGATACTGTATATATAATGTGAGGGGTGGACTCACTTATGGGAGATACTGTATATATAATGTGAGGGGTGGAGTCACTTATGGGATATACTGTATATATAATGTGAGGGGTGGACTCACTTATGGGATATACTGTATATATAATGTGAGGGGTGGAGTCACTTATGGGAGATACTATATATATAATGTGAGGGGTGGACTCACTTATGGGAGATACTGTATATATAATGTGAGGGGTGGACTCACTTATGGGAGATACTGTATTTATAATGTGAGGGGTGGACTCACTTATGGGATATACTGTATATATAATGTGAGGGGTGGAGTCACTTATGGGAGATACTGTATATACAATGTGAGGAGTGGAGTCACTTATGGGAGATACTGTATATAATGTGAGGAGTAGACTCACTTATGGGATATACTGTATATATAATGTGAGGAGTGGACTCACTTATGGGATATACTGTATATATAATGTGAGGGGTGGACTCACTTATGGGAGATACTGTATATAATGTGAGGGGTGGAGTCACTTATGGGAGATACTATATATATAATGTGAGGGGTGGACTCACTTATGGGAGATACTGTATTTATAATGTGAGGGGTGGACTCACTTATGGGATATACTGTATATATAATGTGAGGGGTGGACTCACTTATGGGAGATACTGTATATAATGTGAGGGGTGGACTCACTTATGGGAGATACTGTATATAATGTGAGGGGTGGACTCACTTATGGGAGATACTGTATATATAATGTGAAGGGTGGACTCACTTATGGGAGATACTGTATATAATGTGAGAGGTGGAGTCACTTATGGGAGATACTGTATATAATGTGAGGGATGGACTCGCTTATGGGAGATACTGTATATATAATGTGAGGGGTGGACTCACTTATGGGATATACTGTATATAATGTGAGGGGTGGACTCACTTATGGGAGATACTGTATATATAATGTGAGGGGTGGAGTCACTTATGGGATATACTGTATATATAATGTGAGGGGTGGACTCACTTATGGGATATACTGTATATATAATGTGAGGGGTGGAGTCACTTATGGGATATACTGTATATAATGTGAGGGGTGGACTCACTTATGGTATATACTGTATATAATGTGAGGGGTGGAGTCACTTATGGGAGATACATTATATATAATGTGAGGGGTGGACTCACTTATGGGAGATACTGTATTTATAATGTGAGGGGTGTAGTCACTTATGGGATATACTGTATATATAATGTGATGGGTGGAGTCACTTATGGGAGATACTGTATATAATGTGAGGGGTGGACTCACTTATGGGATATACTGTATATATAATGTGAGGGGTGGAATCACTTATGGGATATACTGTATATAATGTGAGGGGTGTAGTCACTTATGGGAGATACTGTATATAATGTGAGGGGTGGAGTCACTTATGGGATATACTGTATATATAATGTGAGGGGTGGACTCACTTTTGGGAGATACTGTATATAATGTGAGGGGTGGACTCACTTATGGGAGATACTGTATATATAATGTGAGGGGTGGAGTCACTTATGGGAGATACTGTATATATAATGTGATGGGTGGACTCACTTATGGGAGATACTATATATAATGTGAGGGGTGGACTCACTTATGGGATATACTGTATATATAATGTGAGGGGTGGAATCACTTATGGGATATACTGTATATAATGTGAGGGGTGTAGTCACTTATGGGAGATACTGTATATAATGTGAGGGGTGGAGTCACTTATGGGATATACTGTATATAATGTGAGGGGTGGAGTCACTTATGGGAGATACTGTATATAATGTGAGGGGTGGAGTCACTTATGGGATATACTGTATATATAATGTGAGGGGTTGAGTCACTTATGGGATATACTGTATATAATGTGAGGGGTGGAGTCACTTATGGGAGATACTGTATATAATGTGAGGGGTGGAGTCACTTATGGGATATACTGTATATATAATGTGAGGGGTGGACTCACTTATGGGATATACTGTATATAATGTGAGGGGTGGACTCACTTATGGGATATACTGTATATAATGTGAGGGGTGGAGTCACTTATGGGATATACTGTATATATAATGTGAGGGGTGGACTCACTTATGGGATATACTGTATATAATGTGAGAGGTGGACTCACTTATGGGATATACTGTATATATAATGTGAGGGGTGGAGTCACTTATGGGAGATACTGTATATAATGTGAGGGGTGGAGTCACTTATGGGATATACTGTATATATAATGTGAGGGGTGGAGTCACTTATGGGATATACTGTATATAATGTGAGGGGTGGAGTCACTTATGGGAGATACTGTATATAATGTGAGGGGTGGAGTCACTTATGGGATATACTGTATATATAATGTGAGGGGTGGACTCACTTATGGGATATACTGTATATATAATGTGAGGGGTGGACTCACTTATGGGATATACTGTATATAATGTGAGGGGTGGAGTCACTTATGGGATATACTGTATATATAATGTGAGGGGTGGACTCACTTATGGGATATACTGTATATAATGTGAGGGGTGGACTCACTTATGGGATATACTGTATATATAATGTGAGGGGTGGAGTCACTTATGGGATATACTGTATATATAATGTGAGGGGTGGAGTCACTTATGGGATATACTGTATATAATGTGAGGGGTGGACTCACTTATGGGATATACTGTATATATAATGTGAGGGGTGGACTCACTTATGGGATATACTGTATATATAATGTGAGGGGTGGACTCACTTATGGGAGATACTGTATATATAATGTGAGGAGTGGAGTCACTTATGGGAGATACTGTATATAATGTGAGGGGTGGAGTCACTTATGTGATATACTGTATATATAATGTGAGGGGTGGACTCACTTATGGGATATACTGTATATATAATGTGAGGGGTGGAGTCACTTATGGGAGATACTGTATATAATGTGAGGGGTGGAGTCACTTATGGGATATACTGTATATATAATGTGAGGGGTGGACTCACTTATAGGATATACTGTATATATAATGTGAGGGGTGGACTCACTTATGGGAGATACTGTATATAATGTGAGGGGTGGAGTCACTTATGGGAGATACTGTATATAATGTGAGGGGTGGAGTCACTTATGGGAGATACTGTATATATAATGTGAGGGGTGGAGTCACTTATGGGAGATACTGTATATAATGTGAGGGGTGGAGTCACTTATGGGATATACTGTATATATAATGTGAGGGGTGGAGTCACTTATGGGAGATACTGTATATAATGTGAGGGGTGGAGTCACTTATGGGAGATACTGTATATAATGTGAGGGGTGGAGTCACTTATGGGAGATACTGTATATAATGTGAGGGGTGGACTCACTTATAGGATATACTGTATATATAATGTGAGGGGTGGACTCACTTATGGGAGATACTGTATATAATGTGAGGGGTGGAGTCACTTATGGGAGATACTGTATATAATGTGAGGGGTGGAGTCACTTATGGGAGATACTGTATATATAATGTGAGGGGTGGAGTCACTTATGGGAGATACTGTATATATAATGTGAGGGGTGGAGTCACTTATGAGATATACTGTATATATAATGTGAGGGGTGGACTCACTTATGGGAGATACTGTATATATAATGTGAGGGGTGGACTCACTTATGGGATATACTGTATATAATGTGAGGGGTGGACTCACTTATGGGAGATACTGTATATATAATGTGAGGGGTGGAGTCACTTATGGGATATACTGTATATATAATGTGAGGGGTGGAGTCACTTATGGGATATACTGTATATATAATGTGAGGGGTGGAGTCACTTATGGGATATACTGTATATAATGTGAGGGGTGGACTCACTTATAGGATATACTGTATATAATGTGAGGGGTGGACTCACTTATGGGAGATACTGTATATAATGTGAGGGGTGGACTCACTTATGGGATATACTGTATATATAATGTGAGGGGTGGACTCACTTATGGGATATACTGTATATATATAATGTGAGGGGTGGACTCACTTATGGGAGATACTGTATATATAATGTGAGGAGTGGAGTCACTTATGGGAGATACTGTATATATAATGTGAGGGGTGGAGTCACTTATGGGAGATACTGTATATAATGTGAGGGGTGGAGTCACTTATGGGATATACTGTATATATAATGTGAGGGGTGGACTCACTTATGGGATATACTGTATATATAATGTGAGGGGTGGAGTCACTTATGGGTGATACTGCATATATAATGTGAGGGGTGGACTCACTTATGGGATATACTGTATATAATGTGAGGGGTGGACTCACTTATGGGAGATACTGTATATAATGTGAGGGGTGGACTCACTTATGGGATATACTGTATATAATGTGAGGGGTGGACTCACTTATGGGATATACTGTATATATAATGTGAGGGGTGGACTCACTTATGGGATATACTGTATATAATGTGAGGGGTGGACTCACTTATGGGATATACTGTATATATAATGTGAGGGGTGGACTCACTTATGGGAGATACTGTATATATAATGTGAGGAGTGGAGTCACTTATGGGAGATACTGTATATAATGTGAGGGGTGGAGTCACTTATGGGATATACTGTATATATAATGTGAGGGGTGGACTCACTTATGGTATATACTGTATATATAATGTGAGGGGTGGAGTCACTTATGGGAGATACTGTATATAATGTGAGGGGTGGAGTCACTTATGGGATATACTGTATATATAATGTGAGGGGTGGACTCACTTATAGGATATACTGTATATATAATGTGAGGGGTGGACTCACTTATGGGAGATCCTGTATATATAATGTGAGGGGTGGAGTCACTTATGGGAGATACTGTATATAATGTGAGGGGTGGAGTCACTTATGGGAGATACTGTATATAATGTGAGGGGTGGAGTCACTTATGGGAGATACTGTATATAATGTGAGGGGTGGACTCTCTTATGGGAGATACTGTATATAATGTGAGGGGTGGACTCACTTATGGGATATACTGTATATATAATGTGAGGGGTGGAGTCACTTATGGGAGATACTGTATATATAATGTGAGGGGTGGACTCACTTATGGGAGATACTGTATATAATGTGAGGGGTGGAGTCACTTATGGGAGATACTGTATATAATGTGAGGGGTGGAGTCACTTATGGGAGATACTGTATATATAATGTGAGGGGTGGACTCACTTATGGGAGATACTGTATATATAATGTGAGGGGTGGAGTCACTTATGGGAGATACTGTATATATAATGTGAGGGGTGGACTCACTTATGGGAGATCCTGTATATATAATGTGAGGGGTGGAGTCACTTATGGGAGATACTGTATATAATGTGAGGGGTGGAGTCACTTATGGGAGATACTGTATATAATGTGAGGGGTGGAGTCACTTATGGGAGATACTGTATATATAATGTGAGGGGTGGAGTCACTTATGGGAGATACTGTATATATAATGTGAGGGGTGGACTCACTTATGGGAGATACTGTATATAATGTGAGGGGTGGAGTCACTTATGGGAGATACTGTATATAATGTGAGGGGTGGAGTCACTTATGGGAGATACTGTATATATAATGTGAGGGGTGGAGTCACTTATGGGAGATACTGTATATATAATGTGAGGGGTGGACTCACTTATGGGAGATACTGTATATATAATGTGAGGGGTGGAGTCACTTATGAGATATACTGTATATATAATGTGATGGGTGGACTCACTTATGGGATATACTGTATATAATGTGAGGGGTGGAGTCACTTATGGGAGATACTGTATATATAATGTGAGGGGTGGACTCACTTATGGGAGATCCTGTATATATAATGTGAGGGGTGGAGTCACTTATGGGAGATACTGTATATAATGTGAGGGGTGGAGTCACTTATGGGAGATACTGTATATAATGTGAGGGGTGGAGTCACTTATGGGAGATACTGTATATATAATGTGAGGGGTGGAGTCACTTATGGGAGATACTGTATATATAATGTGAGGGGTGGACTCACTTATGGGAGATACTGTATATAATGTGAGGGGTGGAGTCACTTATGGGAGATACTGTATATAATGTGAGGGGTGGAGTCACTTATGGGAGATACTGTATATATAATGTGAGGGGTGGACTCACTTATGGGATATACTGTATATATAATGTGAGGGGTGGACTCACTTATGGGATATACTGTATATATAATGTGAGGGGTGGACTCACTTATGGGAGATACTGTATATATAATGTGAGGGGTGGACTCACTTATGGGAGATACTGTATATATAATGTGAGGGGTGGACTCACTTATGGGATATACTGTATATATAATGTGAGGGGTGGAGTCACTTATGGGATATACTGTATATATAATGTGAGGGGTGGAGTCACTTATGGGAGATACTGTATATATAATGTGAGGGGTGGAGTCACTTATGGGATATACTGTATATATAATGTGAGAGGTGGACTCACTTATGGGAGATACTGTATATATAGTGTGAGGGGTGGACTCACTTATGGGATATACTGTATATATAGTGTGAGGGGTGGACTCACTTATGGGAGATACTGTATATATAATGTGAGGGGTGGAGTCACTTATGGGAGATACTGTATATATAATGTGAGGGGTGGAGTCACTTATGGGATATACTGTATATATAATGTGAGGGGTGGAGTCACTTATGGGAGATACTGTATATATAATGTGAGGGGTGGAGTCACTTATGGGAGATACTGTATATATAATGTGAGGGGTGGAGTCACTTATGGGATATACTGTATATATAATGTGAGGGGTGGAGTCACTTATGGGAGATACTGTATATATAATGTGAGGGGTGGAGTCACTTATGGGAGATACTGTATATATAATGTGAGGGGTGGAGTCACTTATGGGATATACTGTATATATAATGTGAGGGGTGGACTCACTTATGGGATATACTGTATATAATGTGAGGGGTGGAGTCACTTATGGGAGATACTGTATATATAATGTGAGGGGATTTGCTATAATGCAGTGTTTCCCAACCAGGGTGCCTCCTGCTGTTGCAAAACTACAACCCCCAGCATGCCCGGACAGCCGAAGGCTGTCCGGGCATGCTGGGAGTTGTAGTTTTGCCATCAATGGAGGCACTTTGGTAGAGAAACACTTATCACTTACGTAGATTAAATCTTCTTGGAATCTGTAAAATGGTGTGGGAATAAAAAAAATCCCATAAGATGACATTTTAATAAAGACCAGGGACAGACGAGGAGACCGTCTAATAATGACACATTCCGAACAAACAACGCAGCCCTTTTGTTTTAGTTACAAGCGTATGGAAATTTTCCCGGAACACAACGTAACGTCCAACATATAAATCACTGGAAGCTGCGTCTGCCTGGGAATAGGGGACAGAGGGCCACCATACAGATCTGCAGGGTCATGGGACCCCTCGCCTGCGCAATCCTTCGCTTGTCCGGACCGTTCGCAGTGTTTGAAGACTCTTAGGCGCTCGCATGACAAATTCCGGTGTGACCGCCTCCCGCCAGTAGGTGGCAGGCTTTATTGTTTGCTACACATTTCCGTCTCTGTATGTTTGCAGTGTTTGTGTTGTGCAGCTGTTGAGCATCTGCTTCTCATCTTCAGGTCCTTTGCGATCCCCTGCGTGCCAGCAGCCTGTTTCTTCGTGAAATCGCGGAATCTTTATTGTGAGATCACAAAAAAAATAAAAAAAAAGACGTTCTCCGAAAAAATACCATGCGCCCGTTCTCAGATGTGTTTTTTCCATTAGTATCAATAACAGCTTCAGGAATCTTTGAGGAGAATGTGGAGACAATTGTTATTGCTTTAGATGTTCTCGCTTAGTGACTGGTGAAGGTCAGAAGACTGTGTTTATGTTCTGAGGAGCGCTCGGGGGATTACATGTTATGCGCTGACAGCTATGGAGTATTATACGGTCTGTGTACCGGGGCCTTATAGGAAGACAATACCGAAGATTTTTTTTCCTTTTACATATCGTACAACAAATGCATAGACTCCCTTCTTGAACGATGCAGAATGATTTTTTTAGGGTACGTTCACACGACGGGATGTTCGTGCGGAATTCTGCCAGAATATTCCACACGGACATTCCGTTGCAGCAGCGTCCCATTGATTTCAATGGGATTCTGCTGCACTGTGCACATGGTGGAATTTCCCAATTCTGGTGACATGTCCAGATCGTGCAAATCTGCAGATTGTCCGCCCGTGTTTTCCGGGCAGACATTCTGCACATTTTCCTACCGTGTGAACATACCCATTGGATGGACAAATCATTTTTACAATAGTAACATAGTTCATAAGGTTGAAAAAAGACCAGAGTCCATCAAGTTCAACCTATATCAAGTCCCTACTGAGTTGATGCAGAGGAAGGAAAAAAAACCCTCATACTAGAGGTAAAAATTCCTTCCCGACTCCAAATATGGCAACAGAATAAATCCCTGGATCAACGTTAAGTCCCTATTGTGGTGGCCCAGTACAGGTGATGTTACCTTGTACCCTTGCTGTCCTGTCAGGCAGCCTCCTTCAGTGTCTCCGGGGCCCCTTGCACCTGTTTCCCCCCTGTACATATGTTCTGCAGTGTATTGTATTATAAAATGTGTTGTATCTTTAAGAGTGATATCATGTGATTGTGACCCAGGAGGTATCAGTGACCAGGTGATCCCAAGAGTGACCTATGGGCTCCCTGCTAGTCTCCCCATATAAGCCCTGTGTGGAGCTTCTCTCTCTTCTGCTGAGGTCCAGTGCAGTCGCCTAGTTTGTGTGTCCAGAGTGTTGGAGGCCTCAAAGTCCAGTCCTGCAGCCACCATCAATTCAAGTAAGATAAAGTCACAGCTTTATGTGTCAAGTCAGTCCCTGTCATCTGTCAAGTCAGCGTGGTCTGCATTCAATTGTCCAGTCCTACTACAAGTCCCAGCAAGCCCTTAAGGTCTCTGCATCACTGGTCACCTCCTTGGGCCCTGGCTGAACTGTATAGACTTTACCATCTGTCTACCCTCAGTAAAGCTACCGTTGTCCGTAACTTGGCGTCAGAGTCTTTATTGCCCCCCGTGCCTAGCCCAGGATCCAGCGGTATACCTTCGGGTGGTTTTAGGCTAAACCACGTCCTGGCATCACAAATACAAGAGGTTAATGCCATCTGCCCCTAGGGTAACAACATCTGCCCTCATCACACCCAGCTACCACATTATAAATCTAGAATCCATAACCAGCAATGTTATTATTCTCCAAAAATGCATCCAGACCCCTTTCAAAAACTCTCTTACAGAGTTCACCATGATCACCTCCTCAGGCAGAGAATTCCACAGTCTCACTGCTCTTACAATAAAGAACCCCCGTCTGTGCTGGTGTAGAAACCTTCTTTCCTCTAGACGTAGAGGATGCCCCCTTGTTATAGATACAGTCCTGGGTATAAATAGATCATGGGAGAGATCTCTGTACTGCCCCCTGATATATTTATTCATAGTTATTAAGTCTCCCCTAAGCCTTCTTTTTCCTAAACTAAATAACCCTAATTCTGATAATCTTTCTGCGTACAGAAAGCCCTGGAGGGGACAGAATGGGAACGGAGGGGCCCCATGACAGGGGTATTATGCGGACAGGTAGGGGCTAAATGTGAGGAGGTTAGAGGAGGGAGGAGGAGGGAGTAGGGAGGAGTTAAGGAGGGTATATAGGAGAGGGCATTTGTGCGGGGGCCACAATCTGCGTGGCTGAAGAAGTGTCCCTACCTGTGCCATGGCAGACATGGAGGCGATTCTGCGGCGCGTGCGGGATGAGGTCCTCCGGTGCGGCTCCCAGTGGCTGGAGGACGCGCTCCCATCCCTCACCGCCTCTCCGGTGCTTTCGGCGGGGGAGTCCGGGCCCCGTTCTAGCGGCCGGCGCTCTCGCCCGCCGGAGCGCCTGTCACCTGCAGCTTCCCCTATTCCCAGGCGCCGACGGGTGAGTCCTTCTCCGGCCGCTTCCTGCCGTGGGTCCGGAGCTTCGGGCGGGGGGCGGTCCGGGCAGGCACCCCTCGGTCGGCCTGTTGTGAGGAGCGGTGCGGGGCGTGCTGTCGGCGCGTCCCAGGGCTTCGGTGAGGGACCGGCGCGTGGTGCGGCTCTGGAGGGCGGGCCCGGCGGAGATCCCGAGCAGCTGTTTCCTCTGCCCCTCAGTCGGGGGGGCAGTCTCCTGCAGGCCTGGTTGCTGCCCGGGCAGTGATTCATGTTGCGCCCTCTGCTTCCTCTTCCAGGGGGAGCAGGAGGGCTGGTTCTGCAGTGTCCCCTGCTGCTGCTGCCGGCAGGGGGGCGGTGCTTCTGGGAGGAGACGAGATCGAGGCTGCTCTCAGTGAGGTCAGTGAGGATGATCTGCTGCTGCTGGCTGGAGAATCTACAGAGACCCTGGACCCGCTGTCTTGTCCCCTGCTCCCCTCCGGGGTTGCAGTGGGGTGTTGGCGTCAGCGGGGTTCGGTCGCCACCACTGTCCGTCCAAGCCGCTGGTGGGGCGAATTCTGCTGCTGCGGAGTCGTCGGACGGGGTCCCCCCGGTCCTTTCCTTGGACGATGTGTCTGTCACTCGTGATGTCCGGAGTCGCCCTTCTTCTGGAGTTACGGCCGCTGGTTCCGAGCCGGTGAGGTCGGGTGAGTCTACCACTGTCTCCAGTCTGGGGGGTTTTGGGGGGGGGGGGGTGGTGGGCGATTTACAATTGTTTTTTAATGGCTTGCATGCTTTACTGCGGGGGAGAGGTCTGGGGGCGGGGGGTTCTCAGGTGTCTCCGGTACCTGTTTGGGGGGCTGGGGGGATGCAGCAGGCTGGGGGGGGTGCTGGGGTGTCGGGTCCGGTTGGGGGGACTGGGTCGGGCTCGTCGGTGGGGGCCCCGGTAGTGGCGGCGTCGGGCTCTGGTGGAGGGGTCCGACTCGCGGATGCGGCCAGGGGGGAGATTTATGTTTGTTTTGAGGGCCCATTGGGCGCTTATCTCAAGGCGGAGGTCCGGGAAAAAATTTGGAAGCGGGAGTATGTCGACATTTTTTCGCTCCTGCCGCTGGATAAGTTCAACTTGGACAGGGTCCGGCCGGACGAGTTTAAGCGGTCGGAATAGGTGGAGGAGGAGGAGCGTCGGCGGTATCGGCTGATACCGCGGACGTTCTCCAATTGGCTTCAGGCCTTCGCCATTTTGGCTAGCGTGGTGGGTGATAGGGCGCCGGAGTCCTGTTCCGGTCTCTTCTGCTACATGGATGCGGTGGGGGAGGCGTATCGGATTTATGGGGGCTCGGCGTGGCTTCGGTACGACGAGCAGTTCCGGCAACGCATGGCGGTGCGTCCGGATCTGCGTTGGGAGCATAAGGATATCGGTTTGTGGATGCGGCTGATGGCGGCTCCTCGTAGCGGGACTGGGCCGCAGTCCTTTCGGGACGGTGTCGGGGGTTCAGGTTTGGGGTCAGGGCGGTCCGGGGGGGCCGGGCGTGGGGTTTGTTGGCAGTTCAACGAAGGGAGCTGCAAGTTCGGGGCGGATTGCCGGTTCAAGCACGAATGTTCCGGTTGCGGGGGTGGGGGACACGGTTTGTCACGCTGTTTCCGGCGGGGGAAGGGTAAGCCGGGAGAGGCTGACCAGAAGAGGGGTGACGCCGGTACGGGTGGAAAGGATGTTGCCTTTCCTCGCGCTTTACCCAAATAGGGAGGCAGCGGAGCTGTTGCGCTTGGGTTTTGCGGAGGGTTTTCGGATCCCTTTTTCCGGGTCGGCGGGTTCGGGGGGGCTGGTGCGGAATTTGGTTTCTGCACGGGCCCGTCCGGAGCTGGTGGAAGAAAAGCTTTTGCGCGAGGTGGAGCTGGGGAGGATGGCTGGTCCCTTTGCTGGCCCTCCTATTGAGGGATTGCGGGTGTCGCCTTTGGGCCTAGTGCCCAAAAAGGAGCCTGGCAAGTTTCGCCTCATTCACCATCTCTCTCACCCTGAAGGTGGATCGGTGAATGACGGCATTGACCGGTTTTGTGTGCGGTGTTGTACACTTCTTTCGACGCTGCGTTGGTGTGGGTGCGGCGTTTTGGGCAGGGGGCTTTATTGGCGAAAACTGACATAGAGGCAGCTTTTCGCCTGCTGTCTGTTCATCCTGACAGTTTTTACTTGTTGGGTTGTTGTTTAGGTGATAGTTTTTTCGTTGACCTTTGTTTGCTCATGGGTTGTTCTATCTCGTGTGCATTTTTTGAAAAGTTTAGTTCGTTTTTAGAGTGGGTGGTGCGGCGGGAGTCCCAGTTGGACTCGGTGTTGCACTACTTGGATGACTTTCTTTTTTTGGGCCCGGCTGGGTCTCGGGTCTGTGCGGTGCTGTTGCAGGAGATGGAGCGGGTCGTAACATGGTTTGGCGTCCCGTTGGCACCGGACAAGACGGAGGGCCCGTCTATGGCGGTTAAGTTTCTGGGGATCATTATTGATACCGTGGCGATGGAGTGTCGGTTGCCGGATGAGAAGCTGAGTGAGCTGAAAGAGGAGGTCGATAGGGCATGCAGGGTTAAGAAATTGCAGTTGCGAGAGGTCCAGTCACTACTGGGTCGTCTCAATTTCGCCTGCAGGATCATGCCTATGGGGAGGGTTTTTTGCCGGCGGCTGGCGGCGGCTACTGCGGGGGTTTCGCGGCCTACCCACTATGTCAGGTTGTCGGCAGACTTGAGGGCGGACTTGCGGGTTTGGCAGGAGTTTTTGGGCAGGTACAACGGTCGGTCAGTGGTGATGGGTTGCCCGGTTTCTAATTGGGATTTGGAGTTGTTTACCGACGCGGCGGGCGGTTGCGGTTTTGGGTCCTATTTGCAGGGTCAATGGTGTGTGGGTCAGTGGCCGGAGGTCTGGCGGGTGGCGGGTTTGACACGGAACTTGGCTTTGCTTGAATTGTTTCCGATTGTGGTGGCGCTGGAGGTGTGGGGGGACTTGTTTCGCAATAGGAGGGTCTGCTTTCATTGCGATAACATGGGGGTGGTACAGGCTATCAATAATCAGACGGCGAATTCTCCGCCGGTTGTTACGCTGCTGCGTCACCTGGTGCTACGAGGTTTGGAGCTTAATTCGCATGTTGTCGCTTTGCATGTGCCGGGGGTGGTTAACTCAGTCGCTGATGCTCTTTCTCGTTTGCAGTGGGACCGATTTCGGGAGTTGGCACCGGAGGCCGAGGAGCAGGGGATCCCTTGTCCGGAGTGGCTGTGGAGGCTGGTTTAGCTGTGGCGATGGGCCTTGTGGGACGGTCTGTGACCAGGTCAACGTGGGAGTCTTATAGTCGGTGGTGGGCGGATTGGGAGTTATTGCTTCGGCAGCTTTCCATTACGGGCGCCCCTTCGGAATGGGAGGCGGCTCTTTTATTTTATGTGGGCAGGGCTTTTTGTGAACGGGTGTCCCCGTCGGGTCTGGGTCGCCGGATGGCTGCTCTGGCTTTTTGGTTCAAGGTCCGGGGAGTGCCGGATGGGACGAAGTCTGTTTTGGTGCGGCAGGCAGTTCGGGGGTTTCGTAAGGGGGCTAGTTCTAGGGATTTGCGCAAACCGGTGACATTTTCGTTGTTGTTGCGCTTGGGTTCTTTATTGGCTGGGGTGTGTTTTTCGGTATATGAGCTATGTTTGTTCCGTTTGGCTTTTGCGTTGGCGTTTTTCGGGGCTTTTCGTATATCGGAGTTAGTGTCTCCTAGTCGTTGTCGGGCCGGGGGGCTTCTTTTTTTCGGATGTGGTTTTGGTGGAGGGGGTTTTGCAGTGCCGCGTTCGGCGGTCAAAGACGGATCAGATGGGTCGGAGGGCGGTGGTGCGTTTGGCGCGCCTGGGGAGTTTGGAGATGTGCCCGGTGGCTTGTTACTCCGCGTTTTTGGCTTTGCGGGTGGGGATTGTGGGTCCGTTGCTGGTCCATGCTGACGGGGGTTTTCTGTCTCGTTTTCAGTTTGTGGGGGTTTTTTCCGTAAGTGTTTGCGCGCGGCAGGATTCGTGGCAGAGGACTACAGTTCTCATTCCTTCCGGATAGGTGCGGCGACCGAGGCGTCTCGGTGGGGCCTGGGACCGGAAATGGTTAAGCAGATTGGGAGGTGGGAATCTGTGAGGTATAGGCTGTATGTTCGTCCTCATTTGTTGTGATGTGCGTGTGTTTGCGCCTGTGGGTTGTACTGTATTCTTTTCTTTTGTCGTTTCAGGTGGAGCGGCTGGGCTTGTCTGGATTGTCGGCCATTCGTATGTGACGCGAGGGGCAGTAAGGGCGGGGGTTCGGCCGGCGGGCAGACAGTTGGGATTGGACGGTTCGGTGGCCCAGGTTCGCTGGTTGGGAAAGGGGGGCATAAGGTGGTCAGAACTGTTGTCCAGGGTCCAGTTCTTTGTTCAGCTGGACCGGTCCCCAGACATCTTAGTTGTCCATTTAGGTGGGAATGATTTGGGTGTGCGCAGGTCTCGGGATTTGATCAGGGACATTAAACTGGACCTGTTGCGTTTGTGGTCCTCTTTCCCGGATTTGGTCCTGGTGTGGTCCGAGATGGTTGCCAGGCAGAAATGGAGGCAGGCTCGGTCGGTGGTAGCGATCAACAAGGCGAGGATTAAGGTGAATAAGGCGGTGAGTAAGTTCGTGGCCAGGAATGGTGGTTTGGTGGCGCGGCACCGGGATTTGGAGGAAGGGGGTGCGGATTTTGTGGCCTCGGATGGTATTCATCTTAATGGGATGGGTATGGATTTGTGGCTTCTTGAGTTGAAGGAGACGGTGGAGAGGGCATTGAGGCTGTGGAGGAACGGGGACAAGTAAGGGGTCACTTGTCCCCGTTGTGGCGGGGTCAGGAGAGGAATCTGGGGAGGCACCAGTGGATGGGCATGGTATGTTGGATGGTGTGGAGGTGGGCTGGGAGCGGTTCCCAGCCAGAAGGTGGAATTCAGGTTGGTGGGCTTCACAAAATGGTGCTCCTGTGCAGGTGAGCTACGGCTAGGAGCAAGTGAAGATCCCATCACCTGTGGTCTGGTAACGGTGCCCCTCAGGTTCTTCTCCTGTGCTAATAGACATCCTAATGTTAGGACAGGTTATGTTGTTATGTATGACGTTCATACATCGGTTTACAATGTTGTAATTGATTATTTATGTTATTTAATAAATGGGCTGCTGTGGCCTTTGTTTAACCAACACATGTCTTATGTCATTTATGGGAGGGAATAAGCTAAAATTAAGTTAAAGGTGTTAAATGATAGATGATCTGGTGGGGGTCATAGCAGCTATAATATCCCCTAGTCAAGAAAGCCCTGGAGGGGACAGAATGGGAGGGGACAGAACGGAGGGGCCCCATGACAGGGGTATTATGCGGACAGGTAGGGGTTAAATGTGAGGAGGTTAGAGGAGGGAGCTAGGGAAGCGCGGGCTTTTAGTGAGGGAGTAGGGAGGAGTTAAGGAGGGTATATAGGAGAGGGCATTTGTGCGGGGGCCACAATCTGCGTGGCTGAAGAAGTGTCCCGCCCGCCCTTAATTTTGTCACAGTGGCGGGGTCAGGAAAGGAATCTGGGGAGGCACCAGTGGATGGGCATGGTATGTTGGATGGTGTGGAGGTGGGCTGGGAGCGGTTCCCAGCCAGAAGGTGGAATTCAGGTTGGTGGGCTTCACAAAATGGTGCTCCTGTGCAGGTGAGCTACGGCTAGGAGCAAGTGAAGATCCCATCACCTGTGGTCTGGTAACGGTGCCCCTCAGGTTCTTCTCCTGTGCTAATAGACATCCTAATGTTAGGACAGGTTATATTGTTATGTATGACGTTCATACATCGGTTTACAATGTTGTAATTGATTATTTATGTTATTTAATAAATGGGCTGCTGTGGCCTTTGTTTAACCAACACATGTCTTATGTCATTTATGGGAGGGAATAAGCTAAAATTAAGTTAAAGGTGTTAAATGATAGATGATCTGGTGGGGGTCATAGCAGCTATAATATCCCCTAGTCATGTAGTCCTCCCATTCCCCGTATTACTCTAGTAACAAAAACTTCTTGAGTTGTGAATGTTCCATCAAAGTTGGGTCGCACCAAAGTTACTGTAGGTTATTGCCTGTCCTACTGTGGGTCTCCATGAGGCCAAAGCCTCCTCCGCATACATTCAAGTTGTGGGGTTGCACAAGACACTTAGGCTATGATCACATGGTGGAATGTCGGCACTGACAAATTTCTGTGCGGACATTCCACTGACAGCGGAGTTAGGATCACTAGTGTGGTGTCTACGGGGTGAATGATGTAATACACATTTCATGACGCCATGGCAACATTAACTTCCACATTCTGAGGTTGGGATAGTTCACCTGAGCCAAGCGCTGGGACACTAATGAGCACGATGCGAGGTTATGGAAAACTATCTTTACTGAGGCAGCAATGTTATTAAATCCTTCACAATACAGACTTGTGCAGGGGAAGTGCAGAGTGAGCCTGGGAAGCGTGTGGCCGCTGGGACTTGTAGTTGCCGAGACTGCAGACTTGTGATCACTGACAGCCCTCGCTAAATTAGAGACTTTATACTGACTGACTGAAGATTATTTTTCCCCCGGAACGTTGTGCTTACTGCCAGGCTTGAACTTAAGCTGAGTGATGGGGTTTTCCCTGAGAATGGAGTGGCTGCAGACTGTGCATAGATATTAGGACCTGATGAAGAGAGTAGCTTACTTTCGAAACACATTGTCCATAAACTTTTGCTTAAAATTTTGTTTGTTATTTTACTATTTCTTGTCCAGAATAATTCTTCAATCTGACACCTGCCGGCTAGTGCCCTAAAGCATCTTTCTTAACATGATTCTGCTGGGTAAACCCCCTAACCATTGATGTTTACACCACTCCAATATTGGGCCGCGGTTCAGATTCGGTCAGTTCCTGCGTTTCCTGGTAATACAAAGTGCATACTGTTGTTGGACTGAGCATATTACCATTGTTCTTTTTTATTTTTATACATTTTGACTGGCATATAATTTGACCTTTTATGGCCTCTCCGACACCACTCCTCTCTGTATTATGGTGCACCACAAAAATGACCAATGCAGTAGATAGGGTAGCTCTTGGCTAAAGATTGGGCTAGTGCTATGTTACCTGGTGCTCAGCAAACGTTGCCACAATCTGGCAGTTTTGCCATGTCTCAGCAGTGCTTAAAGGGGTACTCTTGTGGAAAACATATTGTTACCACTTATCAGCTGCTGTATGCTACAGAGGAAGTTGAGTTGTTCTTTTCTGTCTGATCACAGTGCTCTCTGCTGACACCTCTGTCCATGTCAGGAACTTTCCAGAGCAGGAGAGGTTTGAAATGAGGATTTGCCCCTTCTCTGGACAGTTACGGACGTGGACAGGGGTGTCAGAAGAAAGCACTGTGGTCAGGCTGGAAAGAACTACACAACTTCCTCTGGAGCATACAGCAGCTGATAAGTACTGGAAGAATTAAAACATTTTAATAGAAGTAATTTACAAATCTGTATAACTTTTGGGCACCAGTTGATTTGGAAAAAAAAATGTTTTCCACTGGAGTACCCCTTTAGAGGGGTACTCCACCCCTAGACATCTTATCCCCTATCCAAAGGATAGGGGATAAGATGTCTGATCGCAGAGGTCCCGTCGCTGGGGACCCCCGCAATATAGCATGCAGCACCCACCGTATCTGCTTCCGGAACCGCTTCCAGTGGTTCCGGAAGCAGATACGGTGGGTGCTGCATGCTATATTGCGGGGTCCCAGTGGCGGGGGTCCCAGCGGCGGGAGCCCTGCGATCGAGGATAAGATGTCTAGGGGTGGAGTACTCCTTTAACGCAAATGGGCCCATACATATGTAGGGCACAACAGCAGAATAGTTACAACTTAAAGGGAAACACATGCAGCTTTAAATGGTGCCTCTCACCAAAAAAACTTTTGATATATTATAGATTAATGTATGCAGAATAACTTTACAATTGCATGTTATTAAAAAATATGCTTCTTTCTATTTAATTTTCCACTTTGAAGAAATGACCACTAGGGGTCTCCCTACCAGTCCTGGCAGCAAGCATTTCAGACTCATGCTGGAGTCCTAAACACTACAATCTGCCAGTCTGCTTTGTTCACAAAGGAGAACACTCAGAGCTGCCAGCCTGCTTTGTTCACAGCCTGTTTGGCTGTGAACAAAGCAGGCTGGCAGCTCTGAGTGTTTAGGACTCCAGCATGAGTCAGAAATGCTTGCTGACAGGACTGATCGGGAAAAATACAATAGAAAGAAGCATATTTTTCATTAACATGCTATTGGAAAGTTATTCAACATTCATTAATCTAAAATATATCAAAAGTTTATTTGATGAGAGGTCCCCTTTAAGCAAAGGGTGAATGTGGGGAATGTGGAGGTTATTTAGATACTTACAGACTACATATTCCATTTATAAAACCAAAGTATTCTAACAAAACCTTCATCCAACAATCATTGGATACAGTATTTTGCACCTTTGCACACTCCATTACATAACATTGATTGTGGTTTGACTGTATCTGGATGGGTATTGTTATTCAATTCGAAATGTATAATTTCAGTATTTTATGAGTACATCGATATATGTATCTTATTACTATGACTTTTTTTTTCTCTACTATGTCATAAACTAAAACCTATTTTCAGTTTTTACCCAGTGTTTACCAACAAGGTGCCTGTAGCTGTTGCAAAACTACAACTCCCAGCATGCTCATCTGATGCTAACTTTGAACTACCACAGGGATCTGTACCTACTTCCGTTTGTTTATTTGTTTGAGTCTGGAGATGCAGCCCCGCATAGAATGCAGGTGCTGCACAGAGATCACTGGGGTCCCAGCAGCCGGCCCCCCAAGATTAGACAGAGGATAAGATGTATTTGGCTGGATGACCCCTTTAAGTTTATAACATTTGAAATTATAGTGAAACAATGCACAAAGCTTTCCTATAGCTCCACCTGGTGGAAAACTGCTAGAAACAGACTGCAGTTACAACATTACTTGGTTCCCATTACTTGGATACACTGTAACATACAGTAAAAGGATTGTAACTTGTGACCATAACCTATGCACACCTGGTAAAATTGGTACCAAACTCCCCAAAAGTATCAACCTAAAGGCAAAAAATAATCCCTTAAGGACACAGCCAGTTAAGACCTTAAAGGGGTATTCCAGTTTTTTTTTTTTTTTTTTTAATTTGACTATGCTACAGGGGCTGTAAAGTTAGTGTAGTTCATAATATAGTGTCTGTGCCGGTGTGTGATGGTTTCATCACAATTCTTCTGTGATTTTCACCCCAATATTTATATTTATCAGCATACAAAATGACTGTTGTCTCAGATTTTTCCCAGCTTGCAATGCGGCCAAGACCTGACTCACTAGTCGGTTGATGACAGGGAGCCTGTCTGCTTCAATGGGTGGAGCGATCAATCTGCAACTAATGCAACAGCTGTAGGCACCATGATTGAAAACCACAGGTCTTTTGAATGGATGAAGCTCCTTTATGTTTCAATGGGTGGGGTGGCTGATGTGTGGGAGGGAGGAAAATGGAATTGTGGGATTTGTAGTCAAAAAAGAAAAACTCAAACAGGAAATACCAGTTCACAAAAAGCCAGCCACAGTATTATGGTAATCTCACAACATAGCCAATTAGCCTCAAGACAAGCGCAGATCCTTCCTAAGCATGTCCATTACTGCCTGCCAGGTACGTACTAAAATCACCTTATGGTGGAGAAACCCTTGAAGAACAGAAGCATTTTTTGCACATCTGACCACTGACTATTTAAGCATTAATAACTCTGGGATGCTTTTCCTAATCATTTTGATTCAGAGATAGTTTTATCGTGACATATTCTACTTTATGTTAGTGATAAATTTTTGTCGATACTTGCATCCTTTCTTGGTGAAAAATTCCAAAATTCCATGAAAAAGTAGAAACTTTTGAATTTTTCTAACTTTGAGGCTCTCTGCTTGTAAGAAAAAAAGATATTCCAAATAAATGATATATTGATTCACATATACAATATGTCTACTTTATGTTGCCATCATAAAGTTGACATGTTTTTACTTTTGGAAGACATTAGAGGGCTTCAAAGTTCAGCAGCAATTTTCAAATTTTTCATGAAATTTTCAAAATCAGAATTTTTCAGGGACCAGTTCAGTTTTGAAGTGGATTTGAGGGTCCTTCATATTAGATATACCCCATAAGTGACCCCATTATAAAAACTTCACCCCTCAAAGTATACAAAATGACATTCAGAAAGTGTGTTAATCCTTTAGGTGTTTCACAGGAATAGCAGCAAAGTGAAAGAGAGATTTCAAAATCTCCATTTTTTACACTCGCATGTTCTGGTAGACCCAGTTTTTGAATTTTTACAAGGGGTAATAGGAGAAAAAGCCCCCCAAAATTTGTAACTAAATTTCCCTCAAGCAAGGAAATACCCCATATGTGTATGTCAAGTATTCGGCGGGCTCAGAAGCGAAGGAGCGAAAATGGGATTTTGGAGAGTGAATTTTGCTGAAATGGTTTTTGGGGGACATGTCACATTTAGGAAGCCTCTATGGTGCCATAACAGCAAAAAAAAAAAAAAAAATAAAAAAACACATGGCATACTATTTTGGAAACTACACTCCTCAAGGAACATAACAAGGGATACAGGGAGCCTTAACACCCCACAGATGTTTGATGACCTTTCATTAAAATCTGAGGTGTAAATGAATTTTTTTTCCACTAAAGTGCAGATTTTTTCCCAAGTTTATCATTTTTACAAGGGGTAATAGGAGAAATGCCCCCCAAAATTTGTAACCCCATTTCTTTGGAGTATGGAAATATCCCATGTGTGGACGTCAAATGCTCTGCGGGCGCACTACAATGCTCAGAAGAGAAGGAGTCGCATTTGGCTTTTGGAAAGCAAATGTTGCTGAAGTGGTTTTTGGAGGGTATGTTGCATGTAGGAAGCCCCTATGGTGCGGGAACACCAAAAAAACAACAACAACAAAAACACATGGCATATTATTTTGGAAACTACACCCCTCAAGGAATGTAACAAGGGGTCCAGTTAGCCTTAACACCCCATAGATGTTTGACGACTTTTTGTTAAATTTTAATGTGTAAATGAAAAGAAAAAATTTTTCACTAAAATGCTGGTTTTCCCCAAATTTTACATTTTTACAAGGGGTAATAGGAGAAAAAGCCCCCCAAAATGTGTAACACCATTTCTTCTGAGTATGAAAATGCTCCACATGTGGATGTAAAGTGCTCTGCGGGCGTACTACAATGCTCAGAAGAGAAGGAGCGCCATTGAGCTTTTTGAGAGAGAATTTGTTTGGAATGGAAGAGTAGGTTCTATAGGAAAAGCGAAAAGAGCAGAGCTCCTCATAGGGCAATATCGTCTTGTACAGGTGGTATAGTAATGGTGAGCGTCAGTGTCCAATAATGATACCTTGCTCACCTTGTTCTGTTGTGTATGATGACACAACAGCAATATGTGCATAAATCAAGAGTTCCAGTGGTGGTGCAGCTTCCTGGTGGTCGGCAGCAAGGATCCAGACCGAAGTAGCAAGCAGAAGTAATGGAAGAAAATACCAGGTAGGTATAGCGCTATCCACCAATCGGGAGACTCGGTCTCTACTACACCACATGTGACTGCAGGGGGAGGGAGGGGGGGGATAGCTATCCCCCCCTCCCTCCCCCTGCAGTCACATGTGGTGTAGTAGAGACCGAGTTTCCCGATTGGTGGATCGCGCTATACCTACCTGGTATTTTCTTCCATTACTTCTGCGTCATGTGCATTTACAAAGCCCCCCCGTAGTACCAGAACAGTGGACCCCCACATGTGACCCCATTTTGGAAACTACACCCCTCACAGAATTTAATAATGGGTGCAGTGAGCATTTATACCCCACTGGCATTTGCAAAAACCTTTGGAACAGTGGGCTGTGCAAATGAAAAATTACATTTTTCATTTTCACAGACCACTGTTCCAAAAATTTGTCAGACACCTGTGGGGCATAATTGCTCACTGTACCCCTTATTACATTACGTGAGGGGTGTAGTTTTCAAAATGGGGTCACATGTGGGGGGAGTCCATTGTTCTGGCACCATGGGGGCTTTGTAAACATACATGGCCTTCAATTCAGGACAAATTTTCTCTCCAAAAGCCAAATGGTGCTCCTTCTGTACTGGATCAGATATCCTGTGTGGATCCCAGGGCATTAATAGATAATCACAATAACCCTTTTGGAGGACTAACCCCCCTCAGGGGAAAGAAGGACCTACAACTAGGGCAACACTAAAATCAATTTTTATTGGTATGCATTAAAAGTGTTATTTACACACATAAGTTACAGATAGTGATTAAAAATATCAGAGACCCTATTGTGACCACTTGCTTATTCTTTCTTACTGTTGATGAGCTAATAGCCTTATCAATTGTGAGATAGTGGCTTGATTATTTGGTACAGAGGAAGTTGTGTAGTTCTTTCCAGTCTGAACACAGTGCTCTCTGCTGACACCTCTGTCCATGTCTGGAACTGTCCAGAGCAGGAGAGATTAGCTATGGGGATTTGTTTCTACTTTGGACAGTTCCTGACATGGACAGAGGTGTCAGCAGAGAGCACTGTGGTCAGACAGAAAAGAACAACTCAACTTCCTTTGGAGCATACAGCAGCTGATAAGTACTGGAAGATTTTTATATAGAAGTAATTTACAAATTTGTTTATCTTTATGGAACCAGTTGATTTGAAAACATTTTTTACAGGAGGACCCCTTTTAAAAAAAAGTCAAAAGTTTTGAATGGTCGGAGTCTGTTCAATTATCTCTAAAATAAACTGGGAAAAGTGTGTGATTAAATTTATGGAACGTCTTGGTCATATGCACAGAGACCGGGGAGAGAAGTGCTTAGTGACAGTCTAAAAAAATAAAAAACCACATATTATTGTTATTAATACATCTGCAGTGATTCATATTATAAAACTTATGTTATATATTCCATACTATGAATGCTGGGGGGGAAAGAAAAAAGCCAGAATTACTGTTTTTGACCATCTTGTAACCATAAAATGGTACCAATAACATATAAGTACAAATAAATACAGCTCATCCCCCAAAAGAAGGCCTCACATAACTCTGATGTCCAAAAACTAAAAAAAAGTTCAGAATATGATGACACAATTTTTTTAAATATTTTGTGTGCAAAAGTAGTAAAACATAAAAAAAATAAATTAAAAAAAAGCACAACAATATAAATTTTGTGTCACCGCAATCATACCGACCCATATAATGCAGAAAACACAATTTAATCCTTACGGTTAACATTAAAAAAAAAAAAAAAAAAAAAAAAAAAATATATATATATATATATATATATATATATATATAAATAAAAAAAAACAATCACAGAATTACTATGTTCTCATCTTGTGCCCCATAAAAGGTAATAAAAATGTATCAAAATGTCAGATGTATTTCAAAATGGTACCATTAATGGTTCATATGTACGGCATCCGTCATAGGTGACCTCAGCCTAGATTTCGACGCGACTGATGCCATAACTAATGACAATGTGGATCAGTTGTCATCAGTTTTCATCAGTTGTATGGCATCCGATGTCCATTGTTTCTGGATGCCGGAAAGGGGAGCGCAGCAAGCTGCGTTCCCCTGTCCAGCATCCAGAAACAATGGACGGTGCCGTCCGGCATGTCCAACTATCTGATGTCAAAATTGAGACGCTGGATGATTGTGAACTCTCCTATTCAAATGAATGGGATCAGTTCGAGCATCAGTTTCCTTCAGGTGTGCGCTGGAGGGAAACTATGCTAGACACCTGATATGTGTGAACCCAGCCAAAGGGTGCTGTTTTTTTTTTTTTTTATCCCCATTTCGATTCCGTTCTTGCAGGCTGTAAACGGATTAAAAATGGTTTTAAAAAAATCCCATTCATGTCAATGGGATATTTTTTTACAATCCGTTTACATCCGTTTGTACCCGTCTGCACTCATTTCCGTTTTTCTGACAGCAGAAAAAACGGCACATGCAGTAGTTTTTCTTCCGTCAGAGAAAACAGAAAAAAAAGCAGATACAGTAAATTTAACATTGAAGTCTATGGGAAATGGATGAGCCTGTAATGTCCTCAATTTGCATCCGTTTTTTTCAATCCGTTTTTTGATCCGTTTTTACTTCTGAGCATGCTCAGAAAATATTTTTTTGGGGGTTTATTTACTGAACAATAACAGATACAAAAGGATAACATCCGTTTGCATCCATTTTTGTCCATTATTTTTAAAGTCCGTTTTTATTTTTGACAGGAGATGAACGGGACGGGTCTAGACGGCCATGTGAACGCAGCCTAAAACAATGACAGTTTTTACTCTTGTATATTTTTTCATTAGTAAAACATTAAAATGTAAATGTAGATGAAATGTGTTCACATGATGTGAAATTGCTCTGGATCTGCTGCAGAAAATGTGTCAAAACAGATCAGTGGCAGAAAATCAACAGCAGATCCACAGCTTGTGAACGTAGCCTAAAATGTATTCAAATATTGCAAAGGAACATTATGACACAGTGTTTGTCTGCAATGTAGCTTCACATTGGGACCTGTATGTCGCAGTGTCGGTATTATGTCATTTCGAAGTCCATATTAAAATACATGTCAGGGGTCCCAACAGAACGTCACCCTGTTATTTGCTTCTAATAGTGAGGTACCAATAGTAATGTCATAATAGTGAGGTCCTTTTAATATACTGTACAAAGTCTTCACTTAATTCCAAGTGATCATTTCCTGTAATTTGCTATATTTGTGATCTGTAAAAAAAAAAAAAAAAAAAAAATTTCTGGACTAACAGATGTTGAATTGAATGCAGTTTTTTACCGTTTACTGTAATTATAAAGCTGCCATCTCACTTTTCACCACAAGGGAGCAATCACAACCACTAGAAGAAGAATCTTATACAGTATTAATAGTGGAAAGGCACTCCAAGTAAATGATGTTACAATATATACTGTTTATTGAGGAGTCTGATAATTGTTTGCTAATACAGTGATGTAATCTAAGTGGTCTGAAAATGGCTCTCTTTTCTTTTTCTGTCTATCATCTATCTCGTATCTATCTACCTATCTCACATCTATCTATCTCATATCTATCTACCTATCTCATATCTATCTCATATCTATCATCTATCTATTTATCTCACATCCATCTATCTCATATCTATCTATTATTTATCTATCTATCTATTCCATATCTATTTATCTCATATCTATCTATTTCATATCTATTTATCTCATATCTATCTCATATCTATCTATTATTTATCTATCTATCTCATATCTATCTATTATTTATCTATCTATCTCATATCTATATATCTACTGTATCTATCGTCTATCTATTATCTCATATCTATCTATCTATCTATCTATCTATCTATTTATCTCATATCTATCTATCTCTTATCTATCTATTATTTATCTATCTATCTCATGTCTATCTATCTCATGTCTATCTACTGTATCTATCATCTATCTATTATCTCATATCTATCTTATATCTATCTCATAACTATCTATCTATCTATCTATCTCATATCTATCTATCTTATATCTATCTCACATCTATCTATCTATCTATCTATCTATCTATCTATCTATCTATCTCATATCTATCTATCTTATATCTATCTCATATCTATCTATCTCATATGTATCTATCTATCTATCTCATATCTATCTCATATCTATCTATCTATCTCATATCTATCTATCTATCTATCTATCTATCTATCTATCTATCTATCTTATATCTATCTATCTATCAACAGAAGAATGCAGTAGCAGCACACTGCCAGCACAAGGATATAGGTGAAACATGAACATGCAGATAAAACATGAAGAGCTATACAGCTATGGTGTAATAGATGCAAATGTGAAACTATGAAATAGTGAGGCACTTAGCTCGCAAATTTGTCTCCGCCGGCGGTCAAATAGCTTGGACCGTCCCACCGCGATAAGGTGGCTGTCACGATGCCGGCTGGCAGGAGGTGGATCCTCTGTGCCAGAGAGGGATTGGCGTGGACCGTGCTAGTGGACCGGTTCTAAGTCACTACTGGTTTTCACCAGAGCCCGCCGCAAAGCGGGATGGACTTGCTGCGGCGGTAGTGACCAGGTCGTATCCACTAGCAACGGCTCAACCTCTCTGGCTGCTGAAGATAGGCGCGGTACAAGGGAGTAGACAGAAGCAAGGTCGGACGTAGCAGAAGGTCGGGGGCAGGCGGCAAGGTTCGTAGTCAGGGTGGATAGCAGAAGTACTGGTACACAGGCTTTGGACACACAAAACGCTTTCCCTGGCACAAGGCAACAAGATCCGGCAAGGGAGTGCATGGGAGGAGGTCAGATAAAGGCAGGGAGCAGATGGAAGCCAATTAAGCTAATTGGGCCAGGCACCAATCATTGGTGCACTGGCCCTTTAAGTCTCAGGGAGCTGGCGCGCGCGCGCCCTAGAGAGCGGAGCCGCGCGCGCCAGCACATGACAGCAGGGGACGGGAACGGGTAAGTGACCTGGGATGCGATTCGCGAGCGGGCGCGTCCCGCTGTGCGAATCGCATCCCCGACGGCCATGACAGTGCAGCGCTCCCGGTCAGCGGGACCGACCGGGGCGCTGCGGAGAGAGAGACGCCGTACGCGCTCCGGGGAGGAGCGGGGACCCGGAGCGCTAGGCGTAACAGTACCCCCCCCTTAGGTCTCCCCTTCTCTATGTCCGGTAACTGCCTCCCCTGGGATGAGGACACCGGGAAAGGATGGAGGGATTCCTCAACGGCAGGCAGTACAGCAGGAGTGGGAATGGGGAGGGAGGGCAGAGGGCGAGGCCTGGCACGGGGCAGTGTGACACCAGGACGAGGGCCATGAGGAGGCACCGAGGCTTGCCTGACTGGACTGGGAGGGGGGGAGAGGCACTTCTTAAGGCGGGCAGAGTCCATAACGACCTTAGGGAGACCGGATACAGGAGGAACCACAGGGTCACGGCAGGGAGTACTGGTAACCGGTTTAAGGCAGTCCTTGAAGCAAGAGGTACCCCAGCTCTTGATCTCCCCTGTGGACCAATCCAGGGTTGGGGAATGGTGTAGAAGCCAGGGTAGTCCAAGGAGAACTTCAGAAGTGCAATTGGGGAGGACCAAAAACTCAATTTTCTCATGATGAGGTCCGATGCACATTAGGAGGGGCTTCATGCGGAAACGCACGGTGCAATCCAACCTGGCTCCGTTGACCGCGGAAATGTGGAGTGGCTTGACAAGACGGGTCACCGGGATGCGGAATTTATTCACCAAGGACTCCCGAATAAAATTCCCAGAGGCACCAGAGTCCAGGCAGGCCACGGCTGAGAGGGAAGAGCTAGCTGAAGAAGAAATCCGTACAGGCACCGTGAGACGTGGAGAAGCCGACTTAGCATCAATAGATGCCACACCCACGAGAGCTGGGTGCGAGCGTGCGTTTCCCAGACGTGGAGGACGGATGGGGCAATCCACCAAAAAATGTTCGGTACTGGCACAGTACAGACAAAGATTCTCTTCCTTACGGCGATTCCTCTCTTCCAGGGTCAGGCGAGACCGATCCACTTGCATGGCCTCCTCGGCGGGAGGCCTAGGCGCAGATTGCAATGGAGACTGTGGGAGAGGTGTCCAGAGATCTAAGTCTTTTTCCTGGCGGAGCTCTTGATGCCTCTCAGAAAAACGCATGTCAATGCGAGTGGCTAGATGAATGAGTTCATGCAGGTTGGTAGGAGTATCTCGTGCGGCCAGAACATCTTTAATGTTGCTGGATAGGCCTTTTTTAAAGGTCGCGCAGAGGGCCTCATTATTCCAGGAAAGTTCAGAAGCAAGAGTACGGAATTGTATGGCGTACTCGCCAACGGAAGAATTACCCTGGACCAGGTTCAACAGGGCAGTCTCAGCAGAAGAGGCTCGGGCAGGTTCCTCAAAGACACTTCGAATTTCCGAGAAGAAGGAGTGTACAGAGGCAGTGACGGGGTCATTGCGGTCCCAGAGCGGTGTGGCCCATGACAGGGCTTTTCCAGACAGAAGGCTGACTACGAAAGCCACCTTAGACCTTTCAGTAGGAAACTGATCCGACATCATCTCCAAATGCAGGGAACATTGCGAAAGAAAGCCACGGCAAAACTTAGAGTCCCCATTAAATTTATCCGGCAAGGACAGGCGGAGGCTAGGAGTGGCCACTCGCTGCGGAAGAGGTGCAGGAGCTGGCGGAGGAGATGGTTGCTGCTGCTGTAGCTGAGACTGAATCTGCTGGAGTTGCTGAGTCATGGTGGTCAAGTACGACAGCTGGTGATCTTGTTGGGCAATCTGTCGGGCTTGCTGGGCGACCAGTGTGGGGAGGTCGGCGACAACAGGCAGAGGAACTTCAGCGGGATCCATGGCCGGATCTACTGTCACGATGCCGGCTGGCAGGAGGTGGATCCTCTGTGCCAGAGAGGGATTGGCGTGGACCGTGCTAGTGGACCGGTTCTAAGTCACTACTGGTTTTCACCAGAGCCCGCCGCAAAGCGGGATGGACTTGCTGCGGCGGTAGTGACCAGGTCGTATCCACTAGCAACGGCTCAACCTCTCTGGCTGCTGAAGATAGGCGCGGTACAAGGGAGTAGACAGAAGCAAGGTCGGACGTAGCAGAAGGTCGGGGGCAGGCGGCAAGGTTCGTAGTCAGGGTGGATAGCAGAAGTACTGGTACACAGGCTTTGGACACACAAAACGCTTTCCCTGGCACAAGGCAACAAGATCCGGCAAGGGAGTGCATGGGAGGAGGTCAGATAAAGGCAGGGAGCAGATGGAAGCCAATTAAGCTAATTGGGCCAGGCACCAATCATTGGTGCACTGGCCCTTTAGGTCTCAGGGAGCTGGCGCGCGCGCGCCCTAGAGAGCGGAGCCGCGCGCGCCAGCACATGATAGCAGGGGACGGGAACGGGTAAGTGACCTGGGATGCGATTCGCGAGCGGGCGCGTCCCGCTGTGCGAATCGCATCCCCGACGGCCATGACAGTGCAGCGCTCCCGGTCAGCGGGACCGACCGGGGCGCTGCGGAGAGAGAGACGCCGTACGCGCTCCGGGGAGGAGCGGGGACCCGGAGCGCTAGGCGTAACAGTGGCCTCCTGGGACGGACCCTACACTGTGAATATGCCTCTGTGTGAACAGTTCAGTAAGCATGGCAGGATCTGGAACATCCAAGCCACCTTATATACACACCTGATAGAGGTGGGTGGGGTGCAAGGCCAACATGGAGGTAGCCCCTCCCCCGTATGTGCAATACAGACAAAGAATAAGTCAGCCAGCACTTGTTGATACCAAACTATTATATGGACCTGGCCTACAGGTGCACACTACTAGGCTATCTATCTATCTCATATCTATCTATCTATCTATCTATCTACTAGCTAACAAAATTAGACCAGACTGGCAGAAATTGTGCTACAATTTATCTTATTGGTGCTTGCATGATAAATTTGGTGCACCTTGAAATACATATTATTAGTTTAGTTTATAGAACAGCATCAATCTTCAGTATGTTGTGTGGCTGAGAGAGAAAAGACAATAACATTAGTCAAATTAAAAATAATAATAATGCTATTATATTTAATATGGAAAGAAAACGTGTTCATGCTTAATACACCTCGTGAAATATGTAGAAAAAACAAATACAGTATGTGCATCAATAACTCCAACAACGCCACAAAGACCTGTTATCTGCCGTGTGTCATGTTTTTGGAGTCCATGATCTTGACTTCTGCTAAATATTTGTAACAGGAAACAGACTAATATAATTGTTACAACGTGAACTACTAAAATCCAAGCCAAGTCTAAATAACCGGGTCCGTTCTCCAGAGCAGGGGAAAAATTCTTTCCTGAGACTTAGGAACCAAATCTCCCCTCTCCCAGAGCAGCGGTCACATGGGGGCGCCACTGCTCCATTCAGTACAGTGTTAGGGCATAGGATAAGGATAACTCGGATTCATGGGCAAATCCCTTTAATCTGTCTCAGGAATTGGCTAGTAAACTGCTTAGATGATACTTGGAATTAAAAGAATAATACCTGTATGTAGCATCTCCATTGGTGCATCTTTTATTACCGGCCTGAGGAGTCCCAGAGGCGTGGGTTCTGTTGGCCTCCCCGTACCACAACGTCATGAGGTACCACAACGTCCTGTGGCTTATTATTTTGCTGGACCCATTGTTCTTTTACTATAAAATATGGTGTGAAACAGAAAGAAAATGATTTTATGTTTTTACCATCAGCTTTTGATAACATCTTCTCGGACTCAATTCTGCGTGTGGCAATGTCAAATACATTCACGTATTTAGTTTTATTTGCTTACATTTTAATATTTCAAAACAATAGGATAGGGAGGGTTGAGGAGTTAATTTGCATTTTTATTATAATTTTTTTTTTTAAATAATAAAAAAAAAAATTTAACATTTTCTTTTTAACATTTTTTAAGTTCCCAGGGGACTACTTTAAGTAATCACTCCATTGTTTATTGAGTTTAGTGCTATTGCAATGCATTGAATTGATTAATCTGTGATCTGCTAGTACAGGCTGCCCATGGCGGGCTGTAGAACAAGATCTGTCACCTGTCACGGTCGACACAAAGGCCTTCAGAAGGCCTCAGGCTGCCATCACAAGGGTTCAGCTTGCAGATATCATGTTGTGGGCAGCTTATCCAACCCACTGAACACCAATGATGTGGTACATGTGTCAGTTTTTACCTCGGCATCTAAACAGTTAAAATAACTGGCACTGGAGATCGCTGCATGTTGGCTATTAACGGAGGCCCCCAGTTAGGTGCCACCAGGTAATGGTTGAGCTATAGACCCAAGCCCTTTCCATACTCCGTTAATGGCCCAATGATGTAAAAAAACATCATGGTTCATTAAGGGGTTAACTACATAATTGTTGGCCGCATATCACCCATTTACACAGGCCAATTATCATCAACGAGCATTCCTATATAAGCCTTTATTCGTCCTGATATTCATCCAGTGTAAAAGGCCTTTACCCAATATCTCAACTTGTTTCTTTGATTTAATAGGTTAATGTAAGACTTTTCCATAAACGGCTCTACTAGACTTAAAGGTGTACTCGGGTTCAATTTTCTTTTTCAATATTAACTGGCTCCAGAAGGTTAAACTGATTTGTAAATTACTTCTATATAAAAATCTTAAACCCTTCCAGTACTTATCTGCTGCTGTATACTCCATAGGAAGTTGTGTTGTTCTTTTCTGTCTGACCACTGTGCTCTCTACTGACACCTTCTGTCCATGTCAGGAACTGTCCAGAGTAGGAGCAAATCCCCATAGCAAACTTACCCTGCCACAGACAGTTCCTGACATGGACAGAGGTGTCAGCAGCAAGCACTGTGGTCATACTGGAAAGAGCTACACAACTTCCTCTGTAGTATACAGCAGCTGATAAGTACTGGAAGGGTTGAGATTTTTTTAATAGGGGTAATTAACAAATCTACTTAACTTTCTAGAGCCAGTTGATATGAAAAAAATTGTTTTCCACAGGAGTACCCCTTTAAAGACTATATTCAGCATGTCCAAGGTGGTAACGCAGAAGTTCCTCATGGGATTTGAGAGAACTGAACCGCCCATCCCTACAGAAACTCCAGCACCATAAATAAGATTGTACGAATCTGAGCCATTGGCAGTCTAGGATTGAAATATCGCCAAAACCTTAGTGTTATTCTTTAATTCTTATCCTTACTTTCATGTCTCCTATCCCTGTGCTTTATCCTCAATTTTGTTTTTAACCTCATTATTGTGCATAAATTAACTTGTCTTGTATTTTTCTTATTGCTTGGGTCACATTGGTGGGTGGACACAGTAGTTACAGTTGTTTATTAAGTGTTTGCTTGACAAAGTGCCAGGTGGCGTGAAACGGCTGTAACTGTTCTTTCCTTCCTTATCCCTACATTGCATGCATGGAGAGTGCCAGTTTGCAATTTTTCTTGCACTTCAGTATGTTGTGCTATTTTAGGCTAGGTTCACATGGTCATTCTCTCCCTTCACACTACTCTCCCATTATTGCTGCTAAATGGGCCATACTAACAAATGCAAAAGTGTGCAAATTGATGCCATTTGTCTGTTATTTTAACAGACTATTAAAAAAAAAAAAAATAACAACAGACAAATGGCATCCCTTTGCATCTGTTTTTCATCCATTTATATTCTTTATTTTCCATTTCTGTCCATTTTTCTTTTTCCGTCTTGCTACCTCCTGGTTGCCCACACCTCTTCTGAGCATGCTCAGAAGTAATAAAGGATCAAAAACGGAAAGGAAAAAATGGATGCAAATGGAAGACATTAAAGGCTTATCCATTTCCATAGACTTCAATGTTAAATGTATTATATCCGTTTCTCTTCTGTTTTTTGATAGGGGAAAACAAAATACTGCATGTACTTTTTTTCCTGTCAAAAAAACGTAATAGAAACTAAATGGGTGCAAACAGATGACAAAGGATTGTAAAACAGTCCCATTGACATCATTGGGATCCATTTACATCCGTTTGCAGAAGGCTTGAACAAATTTTACTAACGGGCATGAATCTGTACTATTATGCTATATGCACTTTAGTAAATTGCGCAACTTAAATCCTGGCTTTCATCCTATTATGGCTCCTATTTCGCTTCTTTATGTTGCTCAAACTGCATTCAGTTCACTGAGGAGGAGGAGTTCCCTTACTTGGCTTCACATCTCATGTAGGAACTTCTTCCCTTACTCCCCAGAGCTGACAATTGTCTGCTCTGTGCACTGAGTCTCTGTGACCCCCGGCTCACACAGCAGGCTGATTTGAAAAGCCAGGAGCCTGCACAGAGCCCTGCTTGTCCTGCCCAAACTTCCTGTATTTTGTCCCAGTACAGAGACACACAAACAGCTGCAGGGACAAGACTTGGTTCTGGACAGTGGATGGACACCTATTAATAAGAAGTATGAAAAAAAATGTCACCTAAAAATATGCACTTTTTAATGCAATGTATATTACAAATAATAACATTATTATCTACATTATATAAAATGTTTTTTTTTTTTTTTAAATGCCCAAAGAAGTACTCCTGCGATAAGTAACTTATCCCCTATCCACAGGATAGGAGAAAAGTAACTGATCATGGGGGGGTCCGACTGCTGGGGCCCCCTGCAATCACTGGGAAGGGATCCCGGGCCTCTCAGTGAGGAGAGTGTCGTCTACCGGTAGATGGCACAAACTCCATTCATTTCTATGGGAGCACCGATGATGCCTGAGAGCTGTACTCAGGTCTTCATGGTGCTCCCACAGGAATGAATGGAGAACATGCTGGCTGCAGCACGCGCTCCTCACTGAGCATTGGGGCCTGTCCCGGTGATTGCAGGGGCCACTAGCGATCAGCTACTTATCCCGTATTCTGTGGATAGGGGATCATTTTTTTTCTTTCTCAGAGATCTCATTTAACATGGCAGCTCTTACGCAGTTTTTTCTTGCATGGAGATACTCCTGGACACTCAGCTCTGCAGGGAACTGCAAGTGATCCCATCCACTTGAATGTAGCTACAGTACTGTTGCACAGTGGGTGGCCGAGCTCTGCTGTCCTGGAGAAGACAATTGTCATGTCCCGCACTCCAGTCGGGCTGTCCAGCCGGGAGCGTTCTCTCCTGTCCCCCTCTTTCCTTGGCAGTGCCACAGTTTGCATTGCGGGATGTGCCCGCATGTGAACCCCGGATTGCCGCTTACCTTCCTCTGCCTCCTCAAGTCATGTCCCTTGATCCTGTGCGGGGCACGTTAGCTTGCGAGGCCTGCTCCATCCTCCTCCTGCCTGTCCCTGTCAGCACACGCGTCCTCGCCTCCTAGGGCGCGTGCCAACTCTTCAAAATTTAAAGGACCAGTGCACCAATAATTGGTGCTTTGCAGAATCAGTCCCTATTTAGTTCCGGCACTTTCTGTGGCTCGCTGCCCTAGTTGCCAAGAGAAAGCGTATTTTGTGTCTAGTCTTGCTGGTATCTGATCCCCTGCTACGTATACTGAGCTTGCCCCTGTGCCACCTGCCTTCTGACCTCCTGCTTCGTGACCTGACCTTGCTGCATTGCCACCTGTCCTGACCAAGTCTGAGTCTCATCCTACCTGTGCCACATTATACCTCGCTGCCTGTGGTCGTATCAGGGGTAACGACCTGGGTGCCACCTGCCACAGCAAGTCCATCCTGCTTTGCTGGTGGTGTGGTGAAAACCAGCGGCACCTTAGACTCCACTCCCTGGTACGGCCCAAACCATTGTCCTCAACAGGTCAGTGGATCCACCTACGACAGCTGTTACAACAATGAAAGGGGCTGCAGTGCTTTGGTCTACAGGATCGTACCAATTATGTCTGTGAATATCTCTTTAACCTTCCATGGCTGAGGCATAAAACGCAGGCAATCTCTACAATCTAACATTGAGTGGATTGACGTAATAAACATTTAAACTAGTTTCCTTTTTAAGCACAAGTTTAATAGTTTAGACTTTGTCTAAAGTCAACGTCCTCTGGTTTGGTGTTATTAAATAACTTCCCATGGATATGGAGTGTACTGTAATAAAGCTGTATGATATATAGAGAGACCTCTGAGCTCGGTACTTGTGTAGTCTTTGTAAATTCTTGTAGCATTACATAGTTGCATAGTTAGTACGGTTGAAAAGACATTTGTCCATCAAGGTTAAGAAAGAGTGTGGGAAGATGGATGAAGAAGAGGGGATGTGATTCTATATTTGTACATATGTATCAAGTAGGGCTGATTTCGTTACAAAAAAAAAAAAAAAAAAAGCGCCACCTTTGTCCTCTGGTTGTGTGTGGTATTGCAGCTTCATTCCATTGAAGTCAATAGAGCCAAGATGTAATACCACACAGAGGACAGGTGTGGTGCTGTTTCCAGAAGAAAGTAATTCTGTTTTTCTTTTCCTAGATAATCCATTTAATGTTATTTTTTGCAAAGAATTTGTCTAAGTCTGTGTTGAAGCCCTTAAAGGGGTACTCCGCTGCTCAGCGTTTGAAACAAACCGTTCTGAACGCTAGAGCCGGTGTCGGGAGTTTGTGACGTCATAGCCCTGCCCCCTCAATGCAAGTCTAGGGCTATGACAACACAAGCTCCCGGCGCCAGCTCCAGCGTTCGGAACAGTTTGTTCCAAACGCCGAGCAGCAGAGTACCCCTTTAAATATTTCCCATAATTTCTCTGCCGCTACCACTCTGGTGTCTCGTGCCAGGCCTGCTGCGATAATGACGTGTGTCTGATATAAAAATAACAAATAAAATATTAGAAAAAAACACAATGCATTTAAAAATGCCTTCGTTTAAAAAAGTTCCAAGCTTAAATAAGCATATTCAAACCAATACAATATGATATAAATCCTCTAATAAATGCAAGATAATTTTACATGTGGTAATAAGTCTATTACACCTCTCTTGAGGTCTGTATAATTCTTGTTTTATCAAATCTTCCATAGGGTGAAATAAAGAAAATATGCAACATAAAACCACTTAGCATTGAATATAATTGTAAAATAAAGAATATGCACTGTAATACAAAAAGTTATAAAATTATAATATTATTGCTGTTAAAAGAAAAGGGATGTCTTTCCTTTAAATGCTGACTCTGCGGTACCAGTATGTGGGTTCCCGCTGATCTGGCACTGTATCTGTTTTTGTTGGCTGTCAGGAATTCCTAATCTTTTAATGTCGAATTGTAAATTGTTCCAGGTGTTTGACTGGAAACAATTAAGAAGATTTTAGGGTCCGTACAATCTTAAAGAGGGTGTGGACTTTTCTGAATAACATCTTCTCAAATGCATTTCAGCCAAGCAAGAAAAGAAAGTGAATCCAGTCCAGTTGTGTAACTATAGGGGGTGCAGAGGTAGCAGTTTCACCGGGGCTCTAGTGCCTAAGGGGCCCCAGAGCACATCTGCCCCATAAGAGACCAGTATTACAAATGGCACTAATGCCCTGTTGAATATTTTGCATTGGGGCCCGGAAGCTACAAGTTACACCTCTGATCCAGTACTAAAACTCTGTTATTGTAGGAAGAGTCATGACTTTTTCCAGCAGTTATGCTTTCTATAGGATTCCATCTCTAATTTTTAGTTGTTCCTGTGTTAATGGGTATAAACTAGCTGCTATGATGTCTCTCATTCACTGCGCGCGCGCACACACACACTCGAAGGGATCCTTCTCCCCTATACCATAAGACATAGAAGAAGCATGAAGGACATTATGGATTAGTACTAAGCAGTATAAGCTGTGATTGCAGCACTGAAGTGAATACACGTATTAAAGCACTCAGCAGCTTCTCTGTGTTTCTCTCTGCTTCTGTTTAACTCCTCCACCGTCTTCTTTCCATAGACTTCTATGAGTAGGATGAAATGTGACACTTCCTTGATTTTTTAGGTGGATCAGCTCAATATTGAGTTTGTTAGGGGAGTGGGAGAACCTGATAAGTGGATAAAGGTGAATTTTTCTCTAATAAGATATATGAAGAGGTTTCTTAAAATTGTTTGTAGTTTTATTATTAAAGTTTTATTGAAAGACAAGGACACATGTCATTTTGATTGATTGTTCTTGCGAGCAGGGCCCTCACTTCGCTTATTTCAATTAAAAACTAGTGTGTAATGTCAGATTTTTGTCTTTATATGTACCTTAGAAATTGTAAAGTGTGGTGGAAAATGTTGGGGCTATATTTAGAGATATTATAATTATATGATTATTATTGCTTCATAATGTTTAGCTGTTTATTATTAGCTTTTACTTTCAAATTTAAAGTTTATGTTGTAATGCATTAGAATATCTATCAGTTTAAGTATTGATTATTACAAGGAGGTCACACAGGACAGAACTAGGAGACTTTGCTAGGGTAAGGGTTGCCCCTTAAAAACTGTAAGCATTAGACTGACAAGCAGCTACCAAAAAGACTAGAGCATGAACCAACTTTTCAATAAGGCCTGTTATGCCGTTCCTTCGAACTAGTTCTGTCTGAACCTGTATGTATCCAATAGCCCAAAAAAATGTGTTTACACTGTCTAAGAGCCCTGTATAACACTGTAAGGTCACCTATGAGGGTGTCTATGTACTACTTAGCGGTTTTTAAGGTATAGTAGTCAAAAAATTATTCATTTTTGGGAGTAGAAACAGGGTTTGTACCTGGAAAGATAAGAAGCAATGGCTTTTTCAAACTGTAAAAAATAATTCCCATTTTTGGAGCATAGTGCACAAAAGTGACACAAAACCCACAATTCACAATGAAAACAGACTTTGCACTGACAGAACAGGTGCATAATTCACTCTGTCGCTTTACAACAATGCACAGCAAAGAAAAAAAACTGAAAATGTAGCCAGCACCTAAACCCAATACACGGGTGCACGCTGCTGTGGCAAGTACAAAACATGTAAAAAAAGAAAATGGCAGCAGCACACTTGGTCAACAAAATGGAGGCTCTTAGCGCACTTTTTGATCAAAACGTGTCCCCCCATCTACCACGCGGAGGTGGCCTCTTATCGGATGGGTCCCTAAACACTCGCCTACCTCAGGCTGGGTGACATGTTGGATCCACTAACGATCCAAACCACCTCCTGTGAAAATAGGGGAGGGGATGCACGGCTACAGAGGGAGCCACTCCCCCCAAATTTGCACAGCAAAGAAAAAAAACTGAAAATGTAGCCAGCACCTAAACCCAATACACGGGTGCACGCTGCTGTGGCAAGTACAAAACATGTAAAAAAAGAAAATGGCAGCAGCACACTTGGTCAACAAAATGGAGACTCTTAGCGCACTTTTTGATCAAAATGTGTCCCCCCCCCACCACGCAGAGGTGGCCTCTTATCGGATGGGTCCCTAAACACTCACCTACCTCAGGCTGGGTGACATGTTGGATCCACTAACGATCCAAACCACCTCCTGTGAAAATAGGGGAGGGGATGCACGGCTACAGAGGGAGCCACTCCCCCCAAATTTGCACAGCAAAGAAAAAAAACTGAAAATGTAGCCAGCACCTAAACCCAATACACGGGTGCACGCTGCTGTGGCAAGTACAAAACATGTAAAAAAAGAAAATGGCAGCAGCACACTTGGTCAACAAAATGGAGGCTCTTAGCGCACTTTTTGATCAAAACGTGTCCCCCCATCCACCACGCGGAGGTGGCCTCTTATCGGATGGGTCCCTAAACACTCACCTACCTCAGGCTGGGTGACATGTTGGATCCACTAACGATCCAAACCGCCTCCTGTGAAAATAGGGGAGGGGATGCACGGCTACAGAGAGAGCCACTCCCCCCAGATTTGCACAGCAAAGAAAAAAAACTGAAAATGTAGCCAGCACCTAAACCCAATACACGGGTGCACGCTGCTGTGGCAAGTACAAAACATGTAAAAAAAGAAAATGGCAGCAGCACACTTGGTCAACAAAATGGAGGCTCTTAGCGCACTTTTTGATCAAAACGTGTCCCCCCATCCACCACGCGGAGGTGGCCTCTTATCGGATGGGTCCCTAAACACTCACCTACCTCAGGCTGGGTGACATGTTGGATCCACTAACGATCCAAACCACCTCCTGTGAAAATAGGGGAGGGGATGCACGGCTACAGAGGGAGCCACTCCCCCCAAATTTGCACAGCAAAGAAAAAAAACTGAAAATGTAGCCAGCACCTAAACCCAATACACGGGTGCACGCTGCTGTGGCAAGTACAAAACATGTAAAAAAAGAAAATGGCAGCAGCACACTTGGTCAACAAAATGGAGGCTCTTAGCGCACTAAGATCCAACATGTCACCCAGCCTGAGGTAGGTGAGTGTTTAGGGACCCATCCGATAAGAGGCCACCTCCGCGTGGTGGATGGGGGGACAAGTTTTGATCAAAAAGTGCGCTAAGAGCCTCCATTTTGTTGACCAAGTGTGCTGCTGCCATTATCTTTTTTTACATGCTTTACAACAATAATTATATCTGTGGCTCCTACTCCTATCTGTGTTGTTCACTGCTCAGTGTCCCTCGCAGAGATCTTCACCTAATACCTGCTATCTCTAAAATGGCTGCTGAAGCTATGTGTCTAGGCTTTTATAGTGGCTTTGACATTACCCCTATACTGCCCTCTGATAGAGAGCTGTTTGAAAGGCATTATGGGATTCCCTGAGGTCATGTGATCCATCGTCCTTCTCCTGTCTGCCATGTGGCTGATGTTATTTTAGCAAGTTCTATCAAACGAAACTTCATGAACTTCGAATTCTTTTAGCAAAGTTCTGATTAGGTTAAAAAAGACAATGCATCATTTTCTGATCCTGATATTAGCCAGTGTTTCCCAACAGTGTGCCTCCAGCTGTTGCAAAACTACAACCTCAAGCATACCCAGACAGCCTTTGGCTGTATGGGCATGCTGGGAGTTGTAGTTTTGCAACAGATTGAGGCACACTGGTTGGGGAACACTGTTATAAGCAGCATTATAATCATATTGTCTCATGTTATTGTAATTACTAGACAGTAAGAATGATTTATGACATCTAACACTGCACACACTGATAAGTTTTTTCAATGATATGTGATTTTTTGCCTGCTCCATGACTGTAAAAAGCAATTTGGCGGCCAAATAACAGACCATTGTGCTCTATCCTTAAGGCACAAATCAAAAATAATTAACAAGAAATCTCTATTGCCTTTTGCCAAATATGCGCACAAAGCCGACTGTTGTCTCAAACACAAACGTGATCCTAGTTAAATATTTAGTTAAACAAGAAATGCAGCAGTCTGTTCTCCACATATTACTCCGCTCAAACTGAAATACAACAGGTATGCATCTGTAGGTAACATGTGACTGCCAATGACGACTAAAACCTTATCAAATTATCACAGTTAATATCGCCACATTTTTCTTCAATGTACATGCAGGGGCACACCACATGTGCGGTGTCCTGGAGCAGGGTCCCCTTTTGCTACCATGAACACTGTTCGAGTGGCTGGTGCATGAAAGATCCCCAGCTCAGTCTCAGATCTATTTTTATAATTGTGTATACATATATATATATATATATATATATATATATAGATAGATAGATAGATAGATAGATAGATAGATATGTGTGTGTCTTCTGCATGCACTGAGCCAAGGAGATAAAGGGGTTATCCAGGAATTGAAAAATAAAGCTAATTTCTTTCAAAAACAGCTACTTGTCTGTCTCCAGGTTGGGTGTAGTTTTACAATTTGGCTTTATTCACTTCAATGGAACTGAGCTACAGAACCACACCCAAACTGGAGACAGACAGGGAGCGTTTTTTTAAAGAAAGTAGCTCTGTTTTTTTATTCCTGGATAACCCCTTTAACTTCACCCAATTCCTAATCTTCACTGTGTAAGGCAGCTAACATGTCACATGTCTGCCAAGGGTGAAGCACTCTCTTGTCTCCACCCCAGTTCCCAGGGACAGGGGAGGGACCGAAAGCACGTCATGGAGTTAGGCTCTGACCTCTGGTCAGTCCACATCACCCAGCAGCAGCTCTCACACCTTCAGTGGGAGTGTGCCTCCAACTACAATACTCCAGGTCTACACAACACTCTGTAATCTTTCTGGTGTGTCCCACTACAGGTGTAGTACCAACACAAGTAGATGCTTTAGGGACAAGAGCAAAGCTGACAGGCCCTCTAGCAAAGGAAGGACTAAGTTCAGGTATCCTCTGGGCCAAAGTGATTGACTTACATCTGGAGTCTCCTTTTTGGATGTCCTCAGGTCACTGACATCTCAGAGTAACCCAAGGAAATGTAGGTGAGGGAGGCAGACTTTGCAAAGTTTACCACGGAAAACCCAAGACTACTGAAGTATGCTATCAGACTTGGAAAGCTGCCAGAACAGAAGTACAACCAAGTCAGGTCAGTCTAAAGTTATAAGTTGTAGTCTAAAGTCTTAAGAGTTTCATCTCATCCTGGAAGTGCAGTGTATTACAGGGCAGAATCAGACCTCTGAGCCCAGCATGTACCACTATGGACAGAGAACCAGTCTACTCAGGAAGACTACAAGTCAAACAATTCCAATTCCTATATTCTTCACATTGTTTAAAAGTGTATTCCGCCCCTAGACATCTTATCCACTATCCAAAGGATTTCCCGCTGGGTTCCCGCTGCGTGGGATTCCCGTGATCTCTGTGCTGCATACGGTGTTCATTTGGAGCGTTGGGTTCAGCACCGGAGGCTCATGACATCACGGCCGTGCCGCGCTCGTGAAGTCACACCCCCTGCCATAGACTTGCATTGAGCAGGCATGGCTGTGACATCACGAGCCTCCGCCCGCATCGCCAGTCATCCGGCACAGAGTGAAGTTCGCTCCGTTTACCCGATGTCTGTGGTGACGCAGCCGAGATCGCGGGGTCCCCAGTGGCGGAAACCCTGCGATCAGGCATCTTATGCCCTATCCTTTGGATAGGGAATAAGATGTCTAGGGGTGGAGTACCCCTTTAAGGACTGAGACAGTGACATAGTATCAGTTATCTCTACCCAACATGTCTATCTGTATCATCATCACTGTCTTCTGTTATGTTGGATCTGTAACATCATTAAAGAACAAGCTGTTATCCGTAAATCCTGTCTTTTCAGGTATTTATTCAGGGAACTTTGATACAGACTTTAGTGGACTTTAGTGGGAACTGTCAGATAACTATAGGGTTCTTACATTTCAACCACCAGACAACACAATCCTCATCATCAGTCATAGACACTCCAACTACAACCCTACTTCTGGCTTCACAAACCTGACAAACTGACAGCCAATTGTCCAAATCCTTTTTATAGCATTTAAGTCTGACTCCCGCTTACCACACATGTGCCACAGCAGCACCCATTCATAGGTTTTGCTATCTTTCGTTACATGCAGTGTCCCACTATGTGTCTCTGTGAGATAAGCGTGATGGTGGTCGGACATTCCTTTTTGGTGCTGACATATGTTTGTGACATTGCATTGTTTTATATTGTTCATGTATAATCATTTTTCACTGTGTAGATAAGAATATGCTGCCCTCTACTGTTTCATATTGATATTCACCTTTGTTATTGGACGCAAATGGTGGAACCCATTCAATTGCATTAGCTCATTGCACTAGTCTAGGAACATTGCATATAGTTGGTGGTGTCTACTCTAACCCCTCCATCCCCCCCATCTACTCTACTCTAGAGAGAGTTCAAAGAAGAGCTACTAAACTAGTACATGGATTGCAGGACAAAACTTACCAGGAAAGGTTAAAGGACCTTAACATGTATAGCTTGGAAGAAAGAAGAGACAGAGGAGATATGATAGAGACTTTTAAATACATAAAGGGAATCAACACGGTAAAGGAGGAGAGGATATTTAAAAGAAGAAAAACTACCACAAGAGGACATAGTTTTAAATTAGAGGGGCAAAGGTTTCTGCAGTAGTATCAGGAAGTATTACTTTACTGAGAGAGTAGTGGATGCATGGAATAGCCTTCCTGCAGAAGTGGACACTGCAAATACAGTGAAGGAGTTTAAGTATGCATGGGATAAGCATAAGGCTATCCTTCATATAAGATAGGGATAGGCATAAGGCTATCCTTCATATAAGATAGGGATAGACATAAGGCTATCCTTCATATAAGATAGGGCCAAGGACTATTCATAGGATTCAGATTATTGGGCAGACTAGATGGGCCAAATGGTTCTTATCTGCCGACACATTCTATGTTTCTATGTTTCTATAATGTGATGAGAAGAATGAGATGGAAATGGCACTCCAATATAGAAAGTAAACTTGATTTACTCACTCATCTGTGTACAGCGACGTTTCGGCTTATCAATAAAGCCTTTCTCAAGCATGCTTGATAAAGGCTTCATTGATAAGCCGAAACGTCGCTGTACACAGATGAGTGAATAAATCACGTTTACTTTCTATATTGGAGTGCCATTTCCATCTCATTCTTCTCTCTCTCTCTCTCTACATGGGTGAATAAAGCCTGTTTGTTTGCACCTTAATGGGAGTGCTGCCGGATCTGTTTACTCTCTGGTTCTATATATACAGTCTGCGATTGGGACTGTGACTTTGCCTGCTTGCACCCCGCTTATTTGTCTACTTTCGGTGTGCTGCCTCTACCGTCTTCTCCTGGTTAAATGCACTTAGAGTTAAGGAGGGGGGGGGGGGCGAATGGCAACATTTAGTCATTTGAAGTACCAAGTGGCCATAGGCGTGAAACAAGCCAGTGCCAGCATTTTCAAGAACAAGGGCCCCTGAAAGAAATATAATATACAGTATATGGATACAATTGACTCATACAATATTTTCCAAATGCAACGTAGGGCGGAATACACTGGTCACATATGTAGGTTATGCTCTGCTTAATAATGTCAAATTGGAAGGTGATAATGATAACAGTAGTCAAAATGAGTTCTTCAGTGCACAGGATACACCTAGTAATCTAATAGGGGACAAGAATAAAAAGTTATTATTACCTGGGACATTTATGGTATATTCACAGGATAAACAGCACATGAATGCAGGGACCCATACCTGTCTCTAGACTGAGGGCCCCTTCCATCCTGCTTGTAGCAGCCAGAGGTGGTTTGGAAGCTTAAAACAACTGTTCCAGCAAACAGCATAGCTATTATGGCTACTCTGTTGATGCAACTCCCATTAGCATCTATTGAAGTTTTGGCCTTAAACTTGTTGGAAGAGACCTGGGGCCCTTTGATTTCAAGAAAGGAGTTGGCCGCAAAGGTGGGACCCACATCTATTGTACATTTATGGCATATTCTGTGGATAAGCCATTAAAGGGTACCTTTCATCAAAAAAAACTTTTGATATATTATAGATTAATGTATGCAGAATAACTTTCCAATTGCATGTTATCAAAAAATATACTTCTTTTTATTACATTTTTCACTTTGAAAAAATGACCACTAGGGGTCTCCCTACCAGTCCTGGCCACAAGCCCATTTTAAAGATTTCAGACTCATGCGGGAGTCCTAAATCTCAGACTGGAAAATTAAATAGAAAGAAGCATTTTCTTTAATAACATATAATTGGAAAGTTATTCTGCATACATTAATCTATAATATATCAAAAGTTTTTTTTTGATGAAAGGTACCCTTTATTGTCCAGATGGCTAAGTTCACACTGCCGTCGTGCTCTGACCCGTTCTGCATCTGTTTGGCACTATTTTTGCACTGAATATACCCAAAACGGGTGGGAGCCTATCTGACGTTGCCGCGTCCCAATGGGGTCCATCAGGGATCTGGTATTTTACTGGGGTCTGTCAGGGATCTGGTATTTTACAGGAGTTGGGAAGAAGAAGAAAAATAGAACATGCATTATTTTTTTCTTAGCTCAACTCCTGTTCTTCAAATATACTGGCTGATGGAGCTCCATGTACCGAGGCACAATGGCAGTGTGAACGAGCCCTTAGTTGTCAACCCACTGTATAGCTTTTAACCTGCTTTGGAGGGAGGGGGAGGAGGGGGAGAAGGGAGGGAGGGGGGAGGGAAGGAGATGAGGGAGGGGAGGAGGGGGAGAAGGGAGGGAGGGGGGGGGGGGGGGAAGGAGAGGAGGGAGGGGAGGAGGGAGGGGAGAGAAGAGGAGCTCATCATGTTCCAGGGGAAACACCCCCAGTCTCCCAGAGAAATTCAAGACTCCACGGTAATACAAAGATAAAAAGGTATTTTACATATTAAAGGGGTATTCCAGGCCAAAACTTTTTTTCATATATCAACTGGCTTTGGAAAGTTAAACAGACTTGTAAATTACTTCTATTAAAAAAATCTTAATCCTTCCAATAGTTATTAGCTTCTGAAGTTGAGTTGCTGTTTTCTGTCTAACTGCTCTCTGATAACTCACGTCCCGGGAGCTGTCCAGCTCCTATGGGGATATTCTCCCATCATGCACAGCTCCCGGGACGTGACATCATCATTGAGCAGTTAGACAGAAAACTTCAGAAGCTAATAACTATTGGAAGGATTAAGATTTTTTAATAGAAGTAATTTACAAATCTGTTTAACTTTCCGGAGCCAGTTGATATATAAAAAAAAGTTTTTGCCTTGAATACCCCTTTAACACATGCATATTATTATGATACAGGTCTTAGGGTACATTACTACACTGATTTAAGCATATCTTTTTTTTTTTTTTTTTTTTACTAATGACAGTGATACTTTAGAGAGTAAGCAGAAGCTTAGAGATGACTTAGATCCTAATAATATCTTGGACACACCAAATGAACTCCATTAGATGATACTATTACTGGAGAACTTTTATAGCTGTGCATTCCATTGATTTAAATAAGTCTTGTAATAACCCTGGTAGGAAGCCAGTTGGCCTAACATTGCACATTATAACTTATTAGTTCTATAACTTTCAAATTTTAGCTATTTGTATCTTACTGTGCGAATATACTATAGTACTGTGGTGTCCCGGTACCGTATCCTATACGATACCTGTGTAGAGGTCCCCATAGTCAGAGTCCCTAGGACGTCTGGGTCCCTCTTTTCTAGTCTTCCCCTTGTCACCTCTCACTTAGCCACTAGATATATAATAGTTCTATCTGATACTTATACAGTTATAAGTATAAAAAGTGTATATAGTGAATTATCTACCTGTTTGTAGCGTAACAGGACCTGCGCGTCATGTGATCGGGTGAAACTCTATGGTTTTGCTTTAGGACCTTAGGAGGTCCCAGTGACGTGTTTTCCCACCATGCATTGTAACGGTGAGTGACAGCTGACACGGACCAATCCAAAATGTCCCTGCCCTTGCCCATATAAGGGAGCGGCGGCCATTAATCGCTCTCTTTCCTCGTGGGCTGCTGATAGAGGAGGATCTGCCCAGCTATCTTCAGCAGGGACCAGGCCCAAGCCTTGTGGCAATGGCCATCCATACAGAACTGTGAGTTATCTTAATCCCTGTGAACTTCGCGGGATCACCGGACCTAAATAGACCCCTAAATCCGGACGGATCTCTGCACAACTCCTAATTCCATTAACCCTTGGATAAGTCAACGGTCCGCAGCATCTGTCAATCATTGGTGAGCTGTATAGAGACTGTATTACTGAGACTGTTGCTGTTAATTGGATGTACCGCAAGTACTTCAGTAAAGTTTTTGCAAGTTCAAGTTCATCCCTATTGTGGACCTTCATTCATTTAAGCACGCACCTATCGTTTCTGGGAAGGGTGGCGATAGGCCGAAGATTTACCTCAGCGTATTAACCCTCACCCTGGCGTCACGAGTGACAGGGGTTAAATTAACCCCTCATATACCTAAGCAACACCCCCACTATATTATATCCCCCCCAAGGGCTACCACAATACCATAGTATCCCCATTTAAATCAGAGTGCCAGTATCTAAATCCCAAAAGTAGTCCACATCCACATATGACACCCAGCCACCCAGCTGCCTTACTCTAAATATAAAGCTCAGGACTCAAAGCCGAGCCGCACCAGACCACAGGCGTATACGGTATTTACAGTATCTCAAGTAACAGAACATTTGGGGAATTGTTAATCTTCTCTGCATCCTTCCACCCATCCTCACAATCTTCTTCAAACATCCATTGTTTTCTGGTGTTTTTCTTTTTTATGTACCAGAAGAGTCAGTTCTTAGGTAGAAAAGTGAACATTTTTAATCATTACTTTTATGTTTTCCTATTCCAGGAACTTATTCAAAAAGGGTGTTGAGTTATTTTCTTCCACCTATGATATGTGGTAAAATTTATTTTCTTGACAACCTAAGTGCTCCTTCCATAGTGTAGATCAGTGTTAATGTGAGGATGAGGAGAACCATGAGCTTATATTCCGAGCATTGTTTATCTGTGTCATCTCACATGGATATTTTAATAAATGTCATTGAATATTAATTATATAGACAATTGGACAATAACATATATATATATATATATATATATATATATATATATATGTGTATATATATATATATATATATATATATATTTATTTATTTATTTGATCTATCGTACTGTGTAGTATAATAGAAAATAATGTACACAAAATTAATTGGTCGTAGGAATTTAAAAAGAAGAGTCAGCTTTATTCCCATAAACTGCACTACTCAAATCATTGGACTGTACTTTATCTGGGATAGCAACTGAGCCCCAACGCTAGATACACATTAACATGAGCGCCATTGTTTGTGGGGAAAATAGACGCCTTTCCTACTCCTAAACAACCCCTTATAATCTAGACTTTCATTACTATGACAGTTTTGTGTGACCACATTACTGCACAACCTACATAGGTATAACTGTATATAAGAGCAGAGTACATTAAATAGAGATGAGTGAATCAATTTAGAACAATTTGTTATGAATTTTACAAAAAAATTTAATATGTAAATGTTTTTTTGTGATTCACTAAGAGTGACTCTGTATGGGAGCAGGAACTCCTGTCAAAGACAGAAGTCCCTGCTTTTGTACTTACTGAGTTTATTGTATCCCTGCTGCTCAGTACATGTTCCCCAGAAAATATTCATGTAGTCACTTTGATCACATGACTAGCAGTCACCACTACCAATTTATTTTTACTTACCCAACTGAGCCTCACTACTACTTTTTTCCATGGTACCCTAGCATTGGATTCCATAGAAACTACATTTTGACAGGAGTCCCTGATTCACTATAGTAAGCAATGATGCTCTGTGCATTGCTACATAATTTCTGGCTCACAATTGATGATGCTGTGCGTTGCTACATAACTTTTATGCTCTTTGGACATTAGCAGCTGGCCCCACGAATGTAGGATCCAATACGAATCCAGCCGTCAAATCCAAAATAAATTTGATGGCCAATTGATGCAGAACCTCTCGAAATAAAAGTCCGAAGTTTTTAGCTCATCTCATAGTATAGTAATCTAATGATAAGTTACTGTTCAGTTAGTACAATGTTTTTTCTCTAGTGCCAAGGTACATTGAAATTATAATATGTTCAAATGTATTATATTATTACCATCATTATTACTTTTATGTATATTTTAAATTATAAATGCTTTAAAGACAGTGTTGAGTCATCACAATTTGTTATTCCAAAAAAGAAAGTCATAAGAAATAAGAGTCACCTGTTCCTCTAGCGAATAGCAGGAAAGGACTTGATAACCTTTCTTCCCCAGTAAGAATTGACTTGTCGAAACTTTCTGCGGAATCCTCTTAGAAATGCATTGCTGTCTATGGCGATGGAACATTTCCGTGTGTTCCTAGCCCCTGCCTGCTGTGCCGGCGCCTGCTGTCTGTGGATTGTCTGCTAGAAATTCTGCAAAAAAATGCAGTGTGAACATGGCCTTATATACAAGTGTTTACAATTGTAAAAAAGGGGTTCACACCGTAGAAGAAGCTTTCCATTTATGCATGAGACTTATAAAATGGTAGAGAGGCTCGTATTAACCAAGGGACCAATGAATCGAGCTGCCCAAATAGCAGCTATACCCATGGTGCCAAAAAAAAGGGGAGATACAAAATATAGAAATTGGGGCTCAGAGTCTTGAATATAGGATTTAAATGAAAACATTTATTAAATATATTATATAAAATTGTACATATAGGTATAATGCACTGCAGACCACAGGGCCCTTGTGATCCCACAGTAAAATGTATAAATATTTAATATTTATAATCCTTGGAAATTTAATAATGATACAATATTAAAAACAATAATATATTAAAAACAATAAATAAGTGTCCACATATCTATAGAAATAATTGAAATTGGTGATTTGTGAATAGCAGTGATAACAGTTTGAGTTGCTATTTTCACAAATATTTGTATCCAGCTAGAAAAGGAAAGTGGTTAAAGTCTTGAATAGAATACAGCAAAGATGAATAGCAATTGTATCATTGTATACTTTTGTAGCAGATTTCAATCCTCTAGGCAGAGGGCCCGCAGCTGGAGACACTGCCGTCTCCTAATTGTGCAGCGCCAATATGAAAAATGAATGAAAAACAGTGTTAGTTACAATAAGTTCCGATCCTCTATGTAGAGGGCTCGCAGCTGGAGACACTGCCATCTCCTAAATATTAGTGTTGAGCGGCATAGGCCATATTCGAATTCGCGAATATTCGCGAATATATGGTCGAATATTCGTCATATATTCGCGAATATTCGCATATTCGTTATATTCTCGTTTTATTTTCGCATATGCGAATATTTCGCGTATGCGAAAATTAACATATGTGAATATTAGCATATGCGAAAATTCGCATATGCGAAAATTCGCATATGCGAATTTTCGCACGCCAGTCTCACACAGTAGTATTACAGCCTTCTTTACACCACACAAGCTGGAAGCAGAGAGGGGCGATCACTGTGATGTGTACTGTGAAAAAAAAAAAAAAAAAAAAACGAATATTCGTAATTACGAATATATAGCGCTATATTCGCGAAATTCGCGAATTCGCGAATATGCGATATTCGCGAATAATATTCGAATTGCGAATATTCGCGAGCAACACTACTAAATATGCAGCGGCAATAGAAGTACAAGTGGAAGTGAAAGTCAGCACTTATATGGTAAATGACGATCCTCTATGCAGAGGAATCGCTGATGGAGACACTGCCGTCTCCTATATGCGGCGATATTATGATGTAGAAAGCAGCGCTTATATCTAAAGTCAGAGTGAGTACCTTATGCAGATAGCGCTGGTCGTCAGACGGGTACTGGTCCCTGGATGGAGGGTGCGCTGTTGGAGGCTCGGCAGCCTCAGATATGCAGCGATAGAAGTAGGCTCCGTCTATGAGGACTGCAGCTGTTGTCCTGCAAGCAGTAATGCTGGGCGTCGGTCTCCTCGTGGTGGGGAGTAGCACGTACTGTCAGGGGTTGATTGACAGAAGTGATTAATCTTTTTTTGAGAAAGCTGTATTCTTTGATTGAAGGTCATGTGATTGAAGCTGGACGCATTTCAGGTCCTCCTTAGGACCTTTCTTCAGCAGCGAAAAATAAATGAGATGCATGAGGCTTGTTGGACTATTTGGTGAATATATCTCTCAGTTTGTTGGCAGGGCTCTGCATTTAAAAGCCAATGTTTTTGTAATTTTATTGGCTTTAGAGGCCACTTTATTTGTAATGAACTGTTTCCATGAACATCACTTACTTGACTGTTTTCCAGTTAGAGCCATTTCAAAATAGTTTTATTTTTATTCTCTTAACTGGAAAAATATTAATGTAGATTAATGTTTTGTTTTTTTTATTCACTAAACATTGCATTGTAATAAAGTAAAATTATATTGACAGTAATAAAGCAAGGCAAACGGTGTGAGAAATAACAGCCCTTGTATCTAGTTATCTCAAGTAAATATTGTCTCATATTACTGTATGTGTAGACAAGCTAATCTCCAATTTACTATGATTCCTTTAAATTAATTGGAAAATTAGAAAGAAAATCATATTAGTTACTCAGTACAGAATCTATGGAAAACAGTGGTACATCTATGAACAATGTTTACAAGTAGAATTTATTTTGCTGTAATCCTTATTGGTTGTAAATATAGAATTATTTATCTCCTCTCTTGTAATCTCAGGATATTACCTCCTATTAAAATCAATGTCAGAGACCTGGAGTCATGTGGCTTATGTGGTGGACCAGTACAGTAGCTCCAGCTGCTTCTCTAAAACTAGTTGGGTAGCTGAGCTAACACAAGGTTAGCTGGATGTGTCTTTAAAGGGGTACTCCAGAGAATTACATACAAAAAAATATTTAAAAAAAAGCCCCAAAGCCACCACACTACCTGGATATGTTACCTATAAATGATCCTGGCTAATATGCATGGCTCCTGTGGCCCTGTTGTCTTCTCTGACTGCTTGATATTGTTTGCCATCCTTCCCTCCACCTTTAACATGAATACTACATTTCCCAGCAGCCATTGCAGCTCTGTTCTCACAGTTGTCCAGCTTCTCAAAACTCCCTCTCTAAGAGCAGCCCCCATCCCACTCCTCTGTAAGCAGAGAGATGAATTGTTTGATTGGCTAAGGCTGCACATACTTCCCAGCTAAAGGGAGCATTAATCATTAGTGCAGAGCAGAAACCACATGGTCTCCATCTCGCAGGATGGTAGGGGCTGCATTTAGAAAGGGACTTGGACAGAGACGCAGTGAATGGCTGGATGATGTATTTTCCTCACTCCCTGCATGTAAATGACAACTGAAAGAGGGAAAACTGCTCTATATAGCTAATGAAAGAAATGTAAACAAGGAAATTGGTTTAGAGGGAAATAGTTCAGTGTGAGATGGGTTGTTATTGGCTGAAACCGCGCACACCATCCTCAGGCTCCTTTTACACTGCCATTAGTGCCCAACAGTGTGACGGCCATTGGAAGATAGCGGGAGAAAATTTTCTGCTTGCGCCGTCTTTTTCTCCTGCTATCTTCTGGCGGAATAATGGCCACAATAACGGACGTCAGAGAATCCCATTCAAGTGAATGGGATCCTCTGTGCCCGTTATTCCTCCCGTTGGGCTCCGCCACACTAACGTCCGTTAAAGGCAATAAAAAAAAGAGAGCCTTAACGACCATTTGTGGCAGAGCCCAGTGGCAGTGGGAAAATAGCCATAGCTCTCAGCACTGGAAACATAAATATTCAGCACAATATTCAGCACTGTAAATTGAAAGCACCATTACTTTAAAGTCTAGCTCAGCTCCAAGGGAAAGGGAGCAGAAATATTTAGCTCTATACACTCAGGACTGCAGGCAGGACCAGAAGGAGGACCTCTGGTTGCCAAACCTTAAGGGGTTAGTTTTGTAACATATAAAGTTTAAACATTTTATTAAAAAGTATAGTAGAAAAGTAATTCAAATATGCTATAACATATATCATTTTAATTACTAATGACAGATACCATTTAATGCATTCATATTCTTTTGTTAATTTTAGGTTAAACAGATTATTTGTGATCCAATCCATGATAATAGACCCTATTAGCAAGTGAAAAGCTTTATAGTCAGTCAAACCAGGGTTGTATTTTACTGGACCTTGTATTTAATGGCTCACCAGAGACTGTGATTTTCTGTGGTCAAGCGGGTGATCACCTGACCAAGTTACAGTAATAAAATACATTGATGCAGCTGTACTGGAATGAAACAGTTGGCGCTGCAGGACTAGAGATGGTGAGTGTGCATGATAGGGGCAAAAATAAAATCCTTGAGTGCTTCTATAACAAGTATTTGAAAAAAAAATTCTTGTTGTAGTTTATACAAGCTTTGTTGTCTTAACTATCCTGTACACAAGAGAATGAAACAGATGTCACCTGATGCCTGGGATCCTAGCCCAGTCAATGGGTAGGACCACTCGGCTACTTTGTCCATTCTGTGGGTGGTCTTAAACAGTGATTCACAGCTCTCTCTACATGCATACTTACACACACAGCTGTCCATCACTGAGTAGAACCGCCCACTTGACTACTTAGCCTAGGAACAGCAGAAATTAGCATGAATAAATGAAAAGTTATTCTGAAACTTTTCTAACAAAATTATATATCAATCTGCTGAGCTCCTCCTGCTCTATAACATGTTGCAGGTTGGACTGCATTCTTTAATGCAGCGGTACTTAACGAGCGGACCGTGGTCCAGATCCATACAGTCCGATACATATGAATAGCTGCGGCCGAACGCTGTGTCGCCCGTCAGGCACTTCTTTTGTGATGCAGGCTGCGCAATTAGCGCTTCCTGCATCATCTGCTCTGGCCAGGCCATCGTTATTGCCTGGCCAGAGCCAGAGTCTTTTGGGAACTAGCGCCGCGCAGCCTAACGTGCCGCGCGGGCTGAATACCAGGGGATGGGGTGGGGAGGCTGCTGGGAACAGACGTGGCCCACACAGGCACGCATGTCTGTTCTTAGCCCCGGCGGCATCTTCGATCATGTGCTGAGTGAGGGGAAAAGTGAATGCCAGCCGGGTACACTGGTGCCCTGTCATAGTTGGCTGTGAGCGCTGACGACCCGCGCTACATCCCATGCCACTAAAGCTACTGAGCGATGCTGATGCCCTGTCAGAAAGGTGAGGGGGTGAGAAGGGGCACAGTGGCATAATTCATTGTGGGGGCACAGAGGCATAATTCATTGTGGGGGCACAGCGGCATAATTTATTGAGAGGGCACAGCGGCATAATTCCTTGTGGGGCACATCGGCACAATTTATTGTGGGGGCACAGCGGCATAATTCATTGTGGGGGCGCAGTGGCATAAATTATTGAGAGGGCACAGCGGCATAATTTATTGTGGGGCACGGCAGCATAATTCATTGTGGGGGCACGGCTGCATAATTCATTGTGGGGGCACAGCTGCATCATTTATTGAGAGGGCACAGCGGCATAGTTCATTGTGGGGGCACAGCTGCATCATTTATTGAGAGGGAACAGCGGCATAATTCATTGTGGGGGCACAGCTGCATCATTTATTGAGAGGGCACAGCGGCATAATTCATCGTGGGGGCACAGCGACATTATTTATTGAGAGGGCACAGCAGCATCATCATTAATTGTGGGGGCGCAGCGGCATAATTTTTTGAGAGGGCACAGCTACATCATTTATTGAGAGGGCACATGGCCTAATTTATGGAGAGGGCACAGCGGCATCATTTATTGAGAGGGCACAGTGGCATCATTTATTGAGGGGACGCAGCAACATCATTTATTGAGGGGACCAGCGACATAATTTATTGAGGGGGCACAGCGACATCATTTATTGAGAGGGCATAGGGACATCATTTATTGAGAGGGCACAGCGGCATCATTTATTGAGAGGGCATAGGGACATCATTTATTGAGGGGACACAGCGACATCATTTATTGAGGGGGCACAGCAACATAATTTATTGAGAGGGCATAGGGACATCATTTATTGAGAGGGCATAGGGACATCATTTATTGAGAGGGCATAGGGACATCATTTATTGAGAGGGCATAGGGACATCATTTATTGAGAGGGCATAGGGACATCATTTATTGAGAGGGCATAGGGACATCATTTATTGAGGGGACACAGCGACATCATTTATTGAGGGGGCACAGCGACATCATTTATTGAGAGGGCATAGGGACATCATTTATTGAGGGGGCACAGCGACATAATTTATTGAGAGGGCATAGGGACATCATTTATTGAGAGGGCATAGGGACATAATTTATTGAGAGGGCATAGGGACATCATTTATTGAGGGGACACAGCGACATCATTTATTCAAAGGGCACAGGGACATCATTTATTGAGGGGGCACAGCGACATTATTTATTGAGAGGGCACAGCGGCATAATTTATTGAGAGGGCACAGCGGAATCATTTATTGAGAGGGCACAGCGGCATCATTCATTGTTTTATGGTACATTAGGTCGGTACAGGGCACAGTGTTTTTCAAAATTATATTTGGGGACATAGGGGGAGATTTATCAAAACCAGTGGACAGACAAAGTTGACTCGTTGCCCATAGCAACCAATCAGATCGCTTCATTTTTCACAGGTCTTGTTAAGAATGAATTAAGCGATCTGATTGGTTGCTATGGTCAACTTTGCCTGACCACTGGTTTTGATAAATCTCCCCCATATTGTGTGGCAGTAATATAACAGGGATATAGTGTGTGGCAGTAATATAACAGGGATATACCGTGCGGTAGAAATATACCAGGGATACAGTATTTGACACTAATATCCTAAAGCACAGCATGTGGCAGTAATATATTAGGGGCATAGCATGTGGCAGCACTATACCAGGGGAATAGCGTGTGGCAGTAATATACCAGGGCACAGTGTGAGGCAGTAATATATCCAGGGGCACAGCGTGCAGGCAGTAATATATACAGGGGCATGGCGTGTGGCAGTAATATATGCAGGGGTACAGTATATGGCAGTATTATATTCAGGGGGTACAGTGTGTGGCAGTAATATATTTAGTGGTACAGTGTGTGGCGGTAATAAATTTAGGGGTACACTGTGTGTCAGTATTATATTCAGGGTTAGAGCATGTGGCAGTATTTTATTTAAGGGTACTGTGCGGCAGTATTACATTCAGGGGCAGTATTTTATTGTCTGTGGCAGTATTATTTTCATTGGTACAGTATGCGGTAGTATTATTTTCAGAGAAACAGTCTGTGGCAGTATTATTTTCAAGGGTACAGTATGCAGCAGTATAATTTTCAGGGGTACAGTAGGCAGTGGTATTATTTTTAGGGGTACCGTATGCAGCAGTATTTTCAGGGGTATTATTTTTAGGTAAGTGGCAGTATTATTTTTAGAGAGTCTGTGACAGTATTATTTTCAGGGGTACATTATGCAGCAGTATTTTCAGGGGTATTATTTTTAGGTAAGTGGCAGTATTATTTTTAGAGAGTCTGTGACAGTATTATTTTCAGCGGTACAGTATGCAGCAGTATTATTTTCAGGGGTACAGTAGGCAGTAATATTTTCAGGGGTACAGTATGCAGCAGTATTATTTTCAGGGGTACAGTAGGCAGCTGTATTATTTTTACAGGTACAATATGCAGCAGTATTATTTTTAGAGAGTCTGTGACAGAATTATTTTCAGGGGTACAGTATGCAGCAGTATTATTTTCAGGGGTACAGTAGGCAGCTGTATTATTTTTAGCGGTACAGTATGCGGCAGTATTTTCAGGGGTACAGTAGGTAGCTGTATTATTTTTATGGGTACAATATGCAGCAGTATTATTTTTAGAGACTCTGTGACAGAATAATTTTCAGGAGTACAGTATGCAGCAGTATTATTTTCAGTGGTCTAGTAGGCAGCGGTTTTACTTTTAGCGGTACAGTATGTGGCAGTATTATTTTCAGGGGTACACTAGGCAGCTGTATTATTTATAAGGGTACAGTGTGTGGCATTATTTTCAGGGGTATAGTAGGCAGCTATTATTTTTAGAGGTACAGTATGCGGCAGTGTTATATTCAGGGGTACAGTAGGCAGTGGTATTATTTTTAGGGGTACAGTATGCGTCAGTATTCAGAAAATACAGTACATATACATCCTCCAGAGTTCAGTCATTTTACATATATCCTTCATGGCACTGCGGCCAATAGGTGTGAACCAGGCTTTAGCGCTTAGCTCAGACCTTTACTAGTGACAGACCTAGATGAGCGGACCCTCACTAAAAATAGTTGAGTACCCCTGCTTTAAGGGGTACTCCACCCCTAGACATCTTATACCCTGGGCAGAGGATAGGGGATAAAATGTTTGATCGGAGGGGGCGTGGGAACATAGCCGTGGGAACATAGCATTCTAAACATACTGATTAGAACACCGGATGCTGCATGGAGATCACCAGGGGGCACCAGCAGCAGGACCCCCAGTGATCAGACATCTTATCAACTTTTGTTTAGATAGGGGATAAGATGTTTAGGGGTGGAGTACCCCTTTAATGTGACAGGTTCCCTTCAAAGAAAATAGAGTCCACACAGTGCAACACAATCTTTCCTATTGCTGTAACAACTTGTGATTTCCCATGGAATTAGGATAAACATTACATGTTTGTCTGATTTTTACTATAAACAAGTTTATCACTCGCCACATAAAAGTAAAAACTACATAATGTAATAATCAGTCTATGGGAAAGTGCAAATTGGGGGTCACTTAATAGACACTACAGCATATTCAAAGCATTTAAAGACACCGGGGAACATATTCAAAACTTAGTGGGATTTTCATGCCATCTTTTCACCGCAATTCGCTAAATATTTGGATCCAAATGCGGTTAAAAGTAACACGAAAATCACACTCAATTTTCAAAGTTTACATCAGAAAAAAAATGTAAAAGTTTGTAAAAGTGGGTTGTAAAACTTTATCAAAGTGGTTGGTTTCACATTTTTTCTAGATTACAGGACATTTTCAAAGGCTCAAAAATTCTGGCGCAAAGTTTACACAAACTTTTGGATGGCAGAAAATGTGAAACATGTAGATTTTTTATTTCAGCTATTTTTTCCAATTTTATATATTGCCTTTTTAAGCTTGTCATTGCAAAATACGTATAACTATATGTATTTATCTGGCGCAGCTTAATTTGAACTGGAAGCATGTTGGCTATTTCTGCTTTGCTGTACTGTCACAGTATCACATGTGTTTTTGCAGCAGTTAACGGAAATGAGGGTAAAAAAAAGGCACGGCTTACTGCGCTTAGCGACACCGCCATTTCAGAAAATTGTAATAAAAACATGGCAGTGCATGGGATTTTTTTTGCATTTGCCCAGTTGTTATTATTACAGTGGTCCCTCAACATACGATGGTAATCCCCTTCCAAACAGACCATCGTTTGTTGAAACCATCGCATGTTGAGGGATCCGTACAATGTAAAGTATAGGACAGTGGTCTACCACCTGCGGACTTCCAAATGTTGCAAAACTACAACACCCAGCATGCCCGGACAGCCAACGGCTGTCCGGGCATGCTGGGAGTTGTAGTTTTGCAACATCTGGAGGTCCGCAGGCTAAAGACCACTGTCAGAGGAAGTTGTACTCTCCTGTCCCCGCCGCTCCGGACCGTCACCGCTCGTTGCAGCTGCCCTGGATGTCGCCCTCAATTGCTGTCGCTGCGTCCCCGGGGTGTCCCCGATGCTCCGGCAAGGCCTCTGCTTCCCCGGCATCGTCGCTCTCCATCGCTGCCATCACGTCGCTACGCACGCCGCTCCTATTGGTGACGGAACAGCGTGCGCCGCGACGTGATGACGACAGGGGAGCCCGAAGAGGACGTGCCGGAGCCCCGAGAACCGGTAAGTGATCGTCAGAGGACCACACGGGGCACCGTAAACGGCTATCCGGTGGTAGCTGAAGCAGTCTGCGCTGCCGGATAGCCGTTTATGCGATGGCCCCGACATACAAAAGCATCGTATGTTGATGCTGCCTTCAACATGCGATGGCCTCTTAGAGGCCATCGTATGTTGAAATGATCGTATGTCGGGGCCATCGTAGGTCGAGGGGTCACTGTATTACTTTATTATTTATTTTTTTTTGCAGATATGCAAAAAGCCCCCCAATTTTTTCACCTCTGCAGTACCCCTTTAATCCCGTAAAAGTCTAATTGAGAGATATGCACAGGATTTGGAGCTTTCTATAAAAGAAAAAACTGAGCTCCAACCGCTACAAATGAAACTTTAGCACCAAAAATTGGACCTAAAAAAGTTTTGAATGATAAATGTAAATATTTACTTTAGAATAACAATTTACATGGTGCGATTAGTCCAAAACAATAATATATTTTGCTAACTGCTCTGAGCCAAGGAAAGATCTGGGGTATGCAATCATAAAATAAATCTCCTAAAATTTCAAAGTGTGTTGTTTAGTGTGTTTAGTCTCAGTTCTTGGCACAATGATTTTTTACTTTCTATTGTCATATAAGTTCTAAATATATGAAGTGCTTGGACTATTCACTCATCTCTGAGACAAGGATTGTGAAAATGTGGGTCAGGATGACATTAGAAATATGCTTGGAACTGAAAACCTTCAGAGAAGAAATAAAGATAACTAAAACATCTGATTCATTAAACTACCTAAGAGAAAACAAAAACAATTGTCCATTTTAGTGAAACATATACAGGGATACAGTGCTCTCCAGTTCCACCCAGAACCCCTGTCCCTGACTATTGCGTAGTTGTCCTAAACGGCAACTCCACAACTTGAAGACAAACCCTACTCTGAATAAGTGCAGGGCTGTCAGAGGTCAAAATAACAAACCACAGAGACACAGTCAGGTCAGGGAAAACTGTCAGAACACAGTAGGTAATCACACACTAAAAAAACAATACTACAAGGGAGACCAACTAACAAAAAGGACTGTCAACAAGCCGAGTCAGCAATCCAAGAGGACAGCAAATGCACAGAATCAAGTATCAGAGGGTAAACCAAGAGCTGAAGTCACAAAACCAAGTAAACAGGATTAGATACAGGTAAATTCTAGCTTCAGAGAGAACCTCTTTTACAGACAAAGTCTAAGAGACAAGTGAGAGCTTAAAAAGCCAAGCTGCCTTGTGTGGACACAGATAGGACACAGCATTGGCCAGATGTCCAGACTGACTAGGGCATCGCCATAGCAACCAATAGCTTAGCCAGAGCCTACAAAGGTTTAACCCTACAGGCAAAACTGGGGGAGTCATTACATTTAGTACTGTAAAACTTAAAACTTCTATGCTAGGGTTTCACCCTTTAATAAATCCATAACCCTTTCAATTTTGCACCCACAGGCCCATATAAAGGCTCGTTTTATGCCGGACTAATTGTACTTTATAAAGGAATCATTAATTTTAACAAAAAATCTACATCAAGGCAAAAAATTATTATATTTGTGGGGCAAATTTCTGTTTCTATGCAGTGCAATTTATGGTCAAAATGACATATTATCTTTGTTCTGCAGCTCGATACGATTACAACGATAACACAGTTATATAAGTTTTGTTTTATTTTACTACTTTAAAAAGAAATGATAATGTTTTGTGAAATTTTTTTTTGTAAGCTTAACCCCTTAAGGATTAAGCTCATTTTTGCCTTAAAGGGGTACTCCAGTGGAAAACTTTTTTTTTTAAATGAACTGGTGTCAGAAAGATAAACAGATTTGTAAATTACTTCTATTAAAAAAATCTTAATCCTTTCAGTACTTTTTAGCAGCTGTTTGCAACAGAGGCAGAAGAGCAGAAGAAAATCCCCATAGCAAACCTATGCTGCTCTGCACAGTTCCTGACACGGACAGAGGTGTCAGCAGAGAGCACTGTGGACAACACAAAAAAAATTTCAAAAAGTAAAGAATTTCCTTTGTAGCATACAGCTGCTAAAAAGTACCAAAAGGATTAAGGTTTTGTTAATAGAAGTAATTTACAAATCTGTTTAACTTTCTGGCACCAGGAAAAAGTTTTCCCCCAGAGTACCTCTATAAGGATACAGACAATTTTATTTTTGCATTTTTGTTTTTTCCTCCTCGCCTTCTAAAAATCATAACTCCTTTACATTTACAGACCAATTTGAGTGCTTGTAAAGGGGTATTCCAGGATTTTTTTTTTATTTGACTATGCTACAGGGGCTGTTAAGTTAGTGTAGTTAATAATATAGTGTCTGTACCTGTGTGTGATGGTTTTCTCAAAATTTTTCTGTGAACTTCACCCCAATATTTATTTTTACCAGCATACAAAATGACTGTTGTCTCAGATTTTTCCCAGGTTGCAATGCGGCCAAGATCTGACTCACTAGTCAGCTGATGACATGGAGCCTGTCTGCTTCAATGAGTGGAGGAATCAATCTGCAACTAATGCAACAGCTGTAGGCACCCTGATTGAAAACCACAGGTCTTTTGAATGGATGCAGCTCATTTATGTTTCAATGGGTGTGGTGGCTGATGTGTGGGACAATAATGGAATTGTGGGGTTTGTAGTCAAAAAAAGAAAAGTCAAACAGGAAATACCAGTTCACAAAAGCTAGCCACAGTGTTATGGTAATCTCACAACATAGCCATTTATCCCCAAGACAAGCGCAGATCGTTCCTAAGCATGTCCATTACTGTCAGCCAGCTACATACTAAAATCACCTTATGGTGGATAACCCCTTTAATATTGTTCAGTGCTATGCATAGGCATAGCACTGATCAGTGTTATCGGCGATCTTCTGCTCTGGTCTGCTTGATCTCAGACCAGAGCAGAAGACCCCAGTAGACAGATTGATGTAGGTGAGAGGAGGTCCGTCTGCCATTTTAGATGATCGGATCCCTGAGCTAGCGCCGCGGTCGATCCGATCTTCCAATATTAAACCCGCATTGCCATAGATGCCGTGATCTGTATTGATCACGGAATCTGAGGGGTTATTGGCGGACATCATCGTGATCGCTGATGTCCGCCAATACTGCAGGGTCCCTAGCTGCTGATAGCAGCCGGGACCTGCCGTGCATGATGCAAGCACCACTTCGGTGCTTGCATCATGTATAGGACGTAAATGTATGTCCTGATGTGTTAAAGTCCCGATCAGTCCCTTGAACTCAATTCCCGGTATTAGCGCTGAGTCCTGGCTTATGAATGCAGTCAATTCTTATTATTTTAGAAGCAAGCACAGCTCCTGAGCTAGCTTCAAAGACGGTCACGTCACTATATGTTACAGGGTTGGAAAGGGTTAAAAAATCGCTGGTACACAGGTCTAAATACATCAGTTTTTAATCAGCTTTATCCCCAACTATTTAATCCATATTTTTCCCCTGGATTATTTCCTAACATTTTTCAAGCAGCTCTCCACCCAGTCAACAAGCTACTGTATACAGATACAAAGTTGTTTCTACCTTCAAACACGCCTTATCCATTATTTTATCCTACAAATCCATCATTTTATATTTTCACTCAAATGTCTTTGATTCTTGACTACTCCTTTAAAGGGGTATTCCGGGTTTATACATCTTATCCCCTATCCAAAGGATGGGGGATAAGATGTATGATTGAAGGGGTTCCGCTGCTCGGGACCCTCGCGATCTCGGTGCAGCCCCCGGCATTCTGTACCTGACGCTGCTTCCAAGACGGGGACATGCCGTCATGCCCCCTCTCATAGACATAAATGGAGGGTGTGTGACATCACTAGGGGGCGTGACCATCTTGGAAGCAGCGACCGGCACAGAATGCCTGGGGCTGCACCAAGATCGCACCAAGATTCTTTGGATAGAGGATAAGATGTATAAACCCGGAATACCCCTTTTACAGGTCACCCTGTAAAATCGAATTATAAAGATAAATATAGAAGACAGACTTTATTAGAGGCACGTCAGATAAAGTGTGTGTCAGTTTTATATTCAGAGAATACAGATGTGTGAGTAATATTCAGAAGGGGCAGTGTGAAGTGGGGTTGTATTTAGAGAGCACAAAGTGTTTTTATATTATATTTTAAGGGTACAGTGTGTGAAAGGGTTATATTCAGAGGACCAAAGTTTGGCTGTATTACTGTATATTACAGGGTTCAGTGTGTGGCTGTGGGGTGTGATTATGGGGTCTGTATTATGCAGTGGGGTGTGATTATGGGGTCTGTATTATGCAGTGGGTTGGGATTATAGGGGTCTGTATTATGCAGTGGGGTGTGATTATGGGGGTCTGTATTATGCAGTGGGGTGTGATTATGGGGTCTGTATTATGCAGTGGGGTGGGATTATAGGGGTCTGTATTATGCAGTGGGGTGTGATTATGGGGGTCTGTATTATGCAGTGGGGTGTGATTATGGGGGTCTGTATTATGCAGTGGGGTGTGATTATGGGGGTCTGTATTATGCAGTGGGGTGGGATTATAGGGGTCTGTATTATGCAGTGGGGTGTGATTATGGGGGTCTGTATTATGCAGTGGGGTGGGATTATGAGGGTCTGTATTATGCAGTGGGGTGTGATTATGGGGTCTGTATTATGCAGTGGGGTGTGATTATGGGGGTCTGTATTATGCAGTGGGGTGGGATTATGGGGGTCTGTATTATGCAGTGGGGTGTGATTATGGGGGGTCTGTATTATGCAGTGGGGTGGGATTATGGGGGCCTGTATTATGCAGTGGGGTGGGATTATGGGGGTCTGTATTATGCAGTGGGGTGTGATTATGGGGTCTGTATTATGCAGTGGGGTGTGATTATGGGGGTCTGTATTATGCAGTTGGTAGTGATTATGGGGGTCTGTATTATGCAGTGGGGTGTGATTATGGGGGTCTGTATTTTGCAGTGGGGTGTTATTATGGGGGTTTGTATTATGCAGTGTGGTGTGATTATGGGGTCTGTATTATGCAGTTGGTAGTGATTATGGGGGTCTGTATTATGCAGTGGGGTGGGATTATGGGGGTCTGTATTATGCAGTGGGGTGTGATTATGGGGTCTGTATTATGCAGTGGGGTGTGATTATGGGGGTCTGTATTATGCAGTGGGGTGTGATTATGGGGGTCTGTATTATGCAGTGGGGTGTGATTATGGGGGTCTGTATTATACAGTGGGGTGTGATTATGGGGGTCTGTATTATGCAGTGAGGTGTGATTATGGGGGTCTGTATTATGCAGTGGGGTGTGATTATGTGGGTCTGTATTATGCAGTGGGGTGTGATTATGGGGGTCTGTATTATGCAGTGGGGTGTGATTATGGGGGTCTGTATTATGCAGTGGTTTGTTATTCTGGAGTCTGTATTATTCAGTGGGGTGTTGTTCTGGGGGTCTGTATTATGCAGTGGGGTGGGATTATGGGGGTCTGTATTATACAGTGCGGTGTGATTATGGGGGTCCGTATTATACAGTGGGGTGTGATTATGGGGGTCTGTATTATGCAGTGGGGTGTGATTATGGGGGTCTGTATTATACAGTGGGGTGTGATTATGGGGGTCTGTATTATGCAGTGGGGTGGGATTATGGGGGTCTGTATTATACAGTGGGGTGTGATTATGGGGGTCTGTATTATGCAGTGGGGTGTGATTATGGGGGTCTGTATTATGCAGTTGGGTGTGATTATGGGGGTCTGTATTATGCAGTGGGGTGTGATTATGGGGGTCTGTATTATGCAGTGGGGTGTGATTAAGGGGGTCTGTATTATGCAGTGGGCTGTGATTATGGGGGTCTGTATTATGCAGTGGTTTGTTATTCTGGAGTCTGTATTATTCAGTGGGGTGTTGTTCTGGGGTATTTATTAAGCAGTGGGGGGATCTGGGGTCTGTATTATGCAGTGGGGTGAGATTATGGGGGTCTGTATTATGCAGTGGGGTGTGATTATGGGGGTCTGTATTATGCAGTGGGGTGTGATTATGGGGGTCTGTATTATGCAGTGGGGTGTGATTATGGGGGTCTGTATTATGCAGTGGGGTGTGATTATGGGGGTCTGTATTATGCAGTGGGGTGTGATTATGGGGGTCTGTATTATACAGTGGGGTGTGATTATAGGGGTCTGTATTATACAGTGTGGTGTGATTATGGGGGTCTGTATTATGCAGTGGGGTGTGATTATGGGGGGTCTGTATTATACAGTGGGGTGTGATTATAGGGGTCTGTATTATACAGTGGGGTGTGATTATGGGGGTCTGTATTATGCAGTGGGGTGTGATTATGGGGGTCTGTATTATACAGTGGGGTGTGATTATAGGGGTCTGTATTATACAGTGGGGTGTGATTATAGGGGTCTGTATTATACAGTGGGGTGTGATTATGGGGGTCTGTATTATGCAGTGGGGTGTGATTATGGGGGTCTGTATTATACAGTGGGGTGTGATTATAGGGGTCTGTATTATGCAGTGGGGTGGGATTATGGGGGTCTGTATTATACAGTGGGGTGGGATTATGGGGGTCTGTATTATACAGTGGGGTGTGATTATGGGGGTCTGTATTATGCAGTGGGGTGGGATTATGGGGGTCTGTATTATACAGTGGGGTGTGATTATGGGGGTCTGTATTATGCAGTGGGGTGTGATTATGGGGGTCTGTATTATGCAGTGGGGTGCGATTATGGGGGCCTATATTATACCGTGGGGTGTGATTAAGGGGGTCTGTATTATGCAGTGGGGTGTGATTATGGGGGTCTGTTTGTTATTCTGGAGTCTGTATTATTCAGTGGGGTGTTGTTCTGGGGTATTTATTAAGCAGTGGGGGGATCTGGGGTCTGTATTATGCAGTGGGGTGAGATTATGGGGGTCTGTATTATGCAGTGGGGTGTGATTATGGGGGTCTGTATTATGCAGTGGGGTGTGATTATGGGGATCTGTATTATGCAGTGGGGTGTGATTATGGTGGCTGTATTATGCAGTGGGGTGTGATTATGAGGATCTGTATAATGCAGTGGGGTGAGATTATGGGGGTCTGTATTATGCAGTGGGGTGTGATTATGGGGATCTGTATTATGCAGTGGGGTGTGATTATGGTGGCTGTATAATGCAATGGGGTGTGATTATGGTGGCTGTATTATGCAGTGGAGTGGGCTTTTGGGGTCTGTATTACGCAGTGGGGTGTGATTATGGTGGCTGTATTATGCAGTGGGGTGTGCTTTTGTGGTCTGTATTATGCAGTGGTTTGATTCTGGGGTCTTTATTATACAGTGGGGTGATAATGGGGGGCTGTACTATGCAGTGGTATATAATATATAAAGGGGGGGTTATACTGGGCATATAATATATAAAGGGGGGTTATACTAGGTTTATAATATATAAAGGGGGAGGGGTAATACTGGGTATATAATATATAAAGGGGGAGGGGTAATACTGGGTATATAATATATAAAGGGGGAGGGGTAACACTGGATATATGATATATAAAGGGGGAGGGGTAATATTGGGTATGTAATATATAAAGGGGGGGTAATACTGGGTATGTAATATATAAAGGGGGAGGGGTAATACTGGGCATGTAATATATAAAGGGGGGGGGGGTAATAGTGTGGTCTATATTTTGCTGGTCCCGATTAAAATCGTTTCCATGCTGAATAAATGCTTTGATTGCTGTTGTGTGTAATTCCCTCCCTCTGTAAGGTTCTGGGATCAGTAATTCTTGCTTTATCTCTCATCTTTATTTTTCCAAAATGGCGTCTGGAATGCCGTGCATGGGATTTATAAGCTTTTTAATCCCACCCCTGTGCTGTTTACTCATTGGCCTGGGAGCTGTATGTCACATAATGCAAAGCAATGATTGGATAACCTGGGATCATGTGATCTTGCTGATAGCTGTAAGGTATGCTGGGCTATGCTGACATCACCTCAGTGTTCCCAGTACGTCCTAACTTTTTTAAAGGCACCAAAACACCATGAAGGACATTTATCATTGTTGCTTTGGTAAGCGAGTTCAGTAGTTATTTTTTATTTTTTTGCTTTGGTTTTGTTCTGACACATTTATCATACTATCAGAGGGGATTGATACATTTGTCTCACATAAGCAAAAATCAATAAGTCACTTTTTAATACAATTTTTAGCACACATAAGCAAAAAAATTGTATATTTGTTTTTTACATTTTTCTTACCACCAAAGTTTTTTTTTGTATTTACTTTACAGGCTGAGTTGTGGAAGCCGTTTTATAGATGGAGCCCATTACTAAGCCGGGGCTTAGTGTTAGCCCCACAAACAGCTAGCGCGAGCACCCAATTATTACCCCGTACCAAGAGGCCCAGAGCATCAGAAATGGCGCTGCTCTGCCTAGGCGGTAACAGGCTGGCGTTATTTAGGCTGGGGAGGGCCAGTAACAATGGTCCTCCCCCACCCTGGTAACATAAGGCTGTTGCTGCTTGGTTGGTATCTTGCCATTGTTACTGCCCCCCCCCCCAGCCTTAATATCGCCAGCCTTTTATCACCTAGATCAAGAAGCGCCATTTTTGACGCTCCAGGCCTGTTGGTACCGGCTATTCCCGGCACCCCTGTGGCGGTGGGTACCGGGGTAATAATTGGGGTCTAGCGCTAGCTGTCTTTGTGGCTAACACTAAGCCCCGGCTTATTAATGGAATATGTCTATAAGACGGCTTCCACTACCAAGCCTGTAAAGTAAATTTAAAAAAAACAAAACGCATTAATATAGTTTTATTCCAAAAAACACTCCCCCAAAAGCCCTCGTTAACAATTTTATTATTATTAAAAAAATAAAAACGCTGGTCACCGATGTAGGCCACCGAATCCGAAGTAGTCCACAGGATACATGGTTCTAAAATAAGAAGGAAAAAAAAACACGGAAAATAGGTTAGTACATTTATTGTCACCTACCCGCATTTATTGTCACCTGCAGGACTACAAATCGCAGCATGATCTTACAGTGAGGACATGCTGGGAGTTATAGTACCAACAGTTTTTAGGTGGGTGGTAGATGCGGGCGGGTGCCGGGAGCAGAGCCTAACAAAAAGTTGCACAAACAGTCGCAACTGCTACCTTCTTAACCCCTTAAGGACCAAGGACGTACCGGTACGTCCAGTGGCGTTGCTAGGGTTGGTGTCACCCGGTGCGGTAGAAAATGGTGTCACCCCCCATACCTACCCCCCCCCCCCTCAGTAAGTTTTTAGCCTGTTGTGACAGACACCACTGTTGTAGCGCATTGTGAGAAATTCCAGTATAATAATCAGATATACCAGTTTCCACAGAATAGGAAAGTGTTAAAGAAGTTTTCACCATTTAAATATACAGCTCCCAGAATTACTTAAAGGGGTACTCCACTGGAAAACATTTACTTTTATATCAACTGGTGCCAGAAAGTTAAACAGATTTTTAAATTACTTCTATTTAAAATCTTAATCCTTACAGTACTTATCAGCTGCTGTATGCTCCACAGGAAGTTGTGTAGTTCTTTCCAGTCTGACCACAGTGCTATTTGCTGACACCTCTGTCCATGTCAGGAACTGTCCAGAGCAGGAGAGGTTTGCTATGGGGATTTGCTCCTACTATGGACAGTTCTTGACATGGACAGAGGTGTCAGCACAGAGCACTGTGGTCAGACAGAAAATAAATTAAAAAGGAAAATAACTTCCTGTGAATCGCTTATACAGCAGCTAATAAGTACTGGAAGGATTAAGATTTTTAAATAGAAGTAATTTACAAATCTGTTTAACTTTGTAGCACCAGCTGATTAAAAAAAATGTTTTCCAGTAGAGTACCCCTTTGAGCAGTGGTGAGGTTATGCTGGGAGTTGTAGTTTCACTGACCTAACTGTAGAAATGACAAGTGACTACAGCTCTGATGTAGAGAGGAGAATGTACAATGGTATCAGTGACTACAGGTGACGTCTTCTCTATAGTGAGGAGAATACACAATGATATCTGACTACAGGGGACGTCTTCTCTATAGTGAGGAGAATACACAATGACATCAGTGACTACAGGGGATGTCTTCTTTATAGTGAGGAGAATACACAATGGTATCAGTGATTACAGGTGACGTCTTCTCTATAGTGAGGAGAATACACAATGATATCAGTGACTACAGGTGACGTCTTCTCTATAGTGAGGAGAATACACAATGATATCAGTGACTACAGGTGACGTCTTCTCTATAGTCTTTCCTTATCTAATTCAGATGGTACATACCGCCAGGACTTGATCCAGCTAAAACTTCTCTCTGCAGAATGTGATGCCCAGACGTCTCCTCACTATGTCAGCGCATTCTCATCCTCTATATGAAAACAATTATTATTATAAACCTGCCAGACACTGTATCCTCTAAATATAATACTACTATACACTATACTCTTTGATTATAAACCTTCCATACACCATACCCACTGAATATAATACTACCACACACTGTACATTCTGAATATAATACCAACACATACTGTACCCTCTGAATATAAATCTGCCACATACTGTACCCCTGAATATAATACCGCCACACACTGTACCCACTGAATATAATACTACCACATACTGTACCCTCTGAATATAATACTACCACAAACTGCGCCCTCTGAATATAAATCTGCTACATACTGTACCCTCTGAATATAAATCTGCCACATACTGTACCCTCTGAATATAAATCTGCCACATACTGTACCCTCTGAAAATAAATCTGCCACATACTGTACCCCTGAATATAAATCTGCCACATACTGTACCCGTGAATATAAATCTGCCACTTACTGTACCCCTGAATATAAATCTGCCACATACTGTACCCCTGAATATAATACCGCCACATACTGTACCCTCTGAATATAATACTACCACCCACTGCGCCCTCTGAATATAATACTTAGAGATGAGCAAACTACAGTAAATTCAACTCGTCACAAACTTCTCTGCTCGGCAGTTGATAACTTTTCCTGCATAAATTAGTTCAGCTTTCAGGTGCTCCCGTGGGCTGGAAAAGGTGGATACAGTCCTAGGAGACTCTTTCCTAGGACTGTATCCACCTTTTCCAGCCCACCGGAGCACCTGAAGGCTGAACTAATTTACGCAGAATAAGTCATCAACTGCCGAGCCGAGAAGTTTGTGACGAATCGAATTTACTGTAAGTTCGCTCATCTCTAATAATACTACCACAAACTGCGCCCTCTGAATATAATACTACCACAAACTGCGCCCTCTGAATATAACGTTGCCATACAGTGCACCCTCTGAATATAATACCACAACCTCAGTAACACCCCTCAACATCCGTTAGCTGATGCTATTACGACGGGAGGGGGGTATTGGTGGTGTTGCTAGTGGATGATGGGGGTGCTACTACTCGGGGGGTGTTGCCGGAGGATGATGAGGGTGCTACTCTGGCCATCCCCCCTGGCAGTATCATCCCCATCATCCATCCGCAGGATCATCCTCCTGGCAGGAGCACCGCCATCATCCACCATCAGGATCTGCTGATGGAGGTGCTGCTGGGGGGGGGGGGGGGGGGGGGGTGTTTCTGGTGGATGATGAGGGTGCTACTGCCAGGGGGGGAGCATTAGGTAGGCAGCAGTTCCCCCGCATTAGGTAGGTCGCAGTTTCCCCACATTAGGTAGCATCTATTCCCCACATTAGGCAGCATAGATTCCCCACATTTGGTACCAGTTCCCCCACATTAGGTAGGTACCAGTTACCCCACATTAGGTAGCACAGATTCCCCACATTAGGTAGCAATTTCCCCACATTAGGTAGCACAGATTCCCCACATAAGGTAGCATAGACTCCCCACATAAGGTAGCATAGACTCCCCACACTTGGTAGTAGTTTCCCCACATTAGGCCGCAGGTTCCCTTGCAGGTTCCCCACAATGGGTCAAAGTCTCCCCACAATAGATTGCTGGTTATACCACCACCACCCCCACACACACACACACACACACACACACACACACACAAAACACATACAACAGAGAGAGAGAGACACACACAAACACACACAGTCAGAGAGACACACACACTCACAGTCACACACACACACAGAGTCACACAGTCACACACACACAGAGTCTCATACACACACACAGTCACATACACAAACATAGATAGAGACAGACACACACACTCACCCATCCAGCGCAGCGCTCCTTCTCACCGGGCGCCGTGCGAATGACGTAACTGACGTCCTCCTGCGCGGCCATGCGGTGTGACGTCAGGCCGGCGCAGACGTGGGAGCGGAGGCCGGGCACAATGCTGGTGAAGGTGAGGGGGGGGGTGTGATGATGGACGGGCGCACAGTGCCGGAGAAAGAGGGGGGTTGCTGACGGACGGGCGCACCGCACACACAGGGGGGGGGGGGGGTGCTGACGGATGGGAGGCCGGTCGGGCACAGATGGGGGGGTGGGTGCTGCGGAGCGTCTTGGTGTCACCCCATTAGGTTGGTGTCACCCGGTGCGGGCCGCACCCCCCGCACCCGGGTCGCAACGCCACTGGGTACGTCCTTGGTCCTGCTCTTCTGATATAACGCGGGGTTACACAGTAACCCCGCGTCATATCACGGTGGGCCCGGCGTCATAGTGAAGCCGGGACCCGCCTCTAATAGCGCGCAGCGCCGATCGTGGCGCCGCGCGCTATTAACCCTTTAGCCGCGCGCTCAAAGCTGAGCCGCGCGGCTAAAAGTGAAAGTGAAAGTTCCCGGCTAGCTCAGTCGGGCTGTTCGGGATAGCCGCGGCTAATCGCGGCATCCCGAACAGCTGACAGGACAGCGGGAGGGCCCCTTCCTGCCTCCTCGCTGTCCGATCGCCGAATGACTGCTCAGTGCCTGAGATCCAGGCATGAGCAGTCATCCAGCAGAATCGTTGATCACTGGTTTCCTATGAGAAACCAGTGATCAACATAGAAGATCAGTGTGTGCAGTGTTATAGGTCCCTATGGGACCTATAACACTGCAAAAAAAAAGTGAAAAAAAAAGTGAATAAAGATCATTTAACTCCTCCCCTATTAAAAGTTTGAATCACCCCCCTTTTCCAATAAAAAAAAAAACACAGTGTAAATAAAAATAAAAATAAACATATGTGTTATCACCGCGTGCGGAAATGTCCGAATTATAAAAATATATCATTAATTAAACCGCTCGGTCAATGGCGTGCGCGCAAAAAAATTCCATTGATCAATAAGTCCTATCAATGCAAAAATGGTACCGTTAAAAACTTCAGATCACGGCGCAAAAAATGAGCCCTCATACCGCCCCATACACGGAAAAATAAAAAAGTTATAGGGGTCAGAAGATGACAATTTAAAACTTATTAATTTTCCTGCATGTAGTTATGATTTTTTCCAGAAGTCCGACAAAATCAAACCTATATAAGTAGGGTATCATTTTAATTGTATGGACCTACAGAATACATATCAGGTGTCATTTTTACCGAAAAATGTACTACGTAGAAACGGAAGCCCCCAAAATTTACAAAACAGCGTTTTTTTTTTCAATTTTGTCGCACAATGATTTTTTTTCCCGCTTCACCATAGATTTTTGGGCAAAATGACTGACGTCATTACAAAGTAGAATTGGTGGTGCAAAAAATAAGCCATCATATGGATTTTTAGGTGTAAATTTGAAAGAGTTATGATTTTTTAAAGGCAAGGAGCAAAAAACGAAAATGCAAAAACGGAAAAACCTCCGGTCCTTAAGGGGTTAAACTGCTGTCACAGGCAAGTTTATAGTCCAGGTCTGACCAGGCTTACATTTGTGACTTTTTGAAGGGGGTTTTCGACTTTTTATTTGCCTACATGTGACTTTCGTACTTGATAAATTCCCGAACACTGCAAAGTGAAAACTGAAAATTACTTAGGTAAGGCTTACCCACATGCCTTACCAAGCCTGGCTGTGTATGAAAGTTCTGTGAGACACTGTCACCCCAAAGAGATCAGGGTTTGCCATATCGGCTCGCTCATCTCTAACCAGCTGAAAAAACTTATACCAGAATTTCCATTTATAGTATTATACTAAAAGAGAAAATATACTAAGAGGATAAACAATTATTATTACTATAGTTTTTTTTTTTTTTTTTATTGGGGGTGGGGGTGGGTGAATAGGGTAGGGTAATTGGGAAAGATGGGGAAAGGGAAAAGTTTAGAAATTCTTTTATCAGCAGATCATCTAGGGCTCACTAGGCAAAGTCTGCTTTGGCACATGCGGCAAATGGCTTTATCCGGTGGAATTTCTCTGAAACGTCCAACGCTACGAAAAAAGAGAGAAAATTATATTATAGGCAGGAATTGGTGAAGTCAGTACAGGATAGACACAGATTGTAACAACTAAAGCAAATCATAACCAATATATAAAAAAACGCTACATGAAGCGATCCCGGCACAATAACATGCAGCACTATTACCCCTATTACCCATAAGGGGCCCCAGATACCAGTCTATTATGGTAGTAGGTAACAAATAATAACCTAACACTAACAGTATCAGACAGAAGTCACTCCAGAGTTATTTTGCTTCATGTGCATGAAAACATAATGGGGTCATTTACTAATGTGATCTGACCTTTTTTTCTTGGGTTTTACACCCAAAAAATTCTAAAAACCCAATCAACCATCAGTTTAACTCAGAAAATCCAAAAAAGAAGCATTGCCGTTGGGTCAAAAGGGGGATGTACTCTACAATTTTGAAAAATCCCAACAAATATACTTATGTGCCTACATAAAATGTGGTGGATTTGGGCTCTTGAAAACCTGACAGGTCAGAGCAGGTGTAAAATAAAAATGCAAACGTAGGGAAAATCGCCAAATTAGTAAATACCATAGAAAAAGCCCCAACAAAGAAAACTACCCTCAACTATTAGTAAATCAGGGCCAATAATTACTTACGTTTTATTACAAGCATCACAACGATAGGTGAATGTATAGTTGATGGCGTAGTCATGGCATATTGTCACCTTGGGCAGCTCGGGGTGTATTTGGGTGACTCTATCTGCATGGGCCTGCCATAGGTCACCATGACCATCAGTTTTGCTGCCATCAATAATCCACGTGGCCGCATGGCACATCTCGTGTGCTAATATGTCCCTTACGCGGTCTATAAAGAAAAGAAAAGATATGTACAATGAGTATAAAGACATAATACACCCCAATACCAGCCTGTTACTCTACGATGGATGAGATGTGAAAACTACCTGCAGAATCGCAGACCTTGTCCGATAGCTCTATTCGGCTATATCGCTCGTCATCAGAAATGCAATAAAAGCACTGGCCTCCTGTGGATGTCAGTCTCTTATTCCATGTGATCTTGATTTTAGGAAGCTAAAGAGGATGAAGAAAAGACACATTAAAGTCCATAAAATCATCATCAGATTCATCAATGATAAACAGTAAAGAGGTAGTCACCCCATCCCAGAGCCGCCCACATAACTATACTGTGGCTTCCCACCCATCTGAGGGCCTCACTCCACACTCCTGGGCCCCAATAACAAGGCACCCAACTCTTATGTGTGGTACAGGAGCTCAGCGCCATTCACTTCAGAGGAGCCAAACTGCAATACCCAACACAATCTGTGGACAGGAGTGGTGCTGTTTTTAAGAAGTGCAGCCTAATTCTAAACAATTCCTATAAAACATGTATAACCCAGATAGTGATCATACATACCTTATTGCCGAAGATGGTCTTATTATAAAAGGCAAAAAGCCTTTCAGCCAGGTCCATTTTAGTATTCTTAAAATCCTTAACATATCGGGATCTTTGTGATGTAATGGAAGCAAGGAAATAAGAATTCCGCTTCTTTCTCTGATGAAATAGAAAGAAAGTAAAAAATATTAATATAAAATCTAGAAACATGTCTAACTTTAACATCTCTAACCTCCATCCCTATTCCCCTTACATGAAGGCACCCTTATGAATGTGTTTCCCATCATCCTATGCCATGTGTAGGGTATGGAGGGTGTGAGGGCTCAGGTATGGTTACGCCATACATAGGGCTGGTGAGGACATTTACGTGGCTTCCTACAATATTAATATCTTTCCTGTATATGGAGACATTGGGCCATATTTATTAAGACCTTTATGCCAGTTTTTAGCATAACCGGTGACAAAAAGTTGAAAATGATGAAATGCTACAATTCTGCACAAAATATTGGGCCTATTCTAGATGTTGTCAAATAAATGACAGTTTACTCTAAAATTCAATAAATAGAAAACCTGAAAATGATGAAGAATTTGGAGCAAATCTTAGATTATAAATTGTGGGAAAAAAAGTTTCTTTTAATAATGCCAAATGTGCCACATTTATTAAAATCTGACACCAATCCCTTCCCCTTCCTCCAGTATTTATGTGCCAATAGATACTCCAGTCTTATAAATTCGGTCATTGATCCCAACTGACGTCAATCTGCAAACATCATCCAAACCGTCGGCCATTTTCCAGAATTTACTTATTGGCAACCTTCCCCAAATGTATAATAATGACCAATAACAAGTGACCCTCACCTGAGGTAAGTCCTCATCGCCCCCGTCCACTTCTCCTCCTCTCTCACGCTTTCTTTTTGTCATGTTTATCAAAATCGCACAGAACAGTCCTCGCTCTGCCAACTCCTACACACACTCTCAACGTAACATTGGGTGATCGGAGTATTGGTAGTTTTCACCATTGTGACATCACACATGTGACATCAGAGGGACATTACTGGTCATGTGACCTCTTCTTTGTAGAGCTGTGACTTTGGTCTCCATTTGATAATATACATATCATTTATACAGGCACGTGTGTGATACTTGGCGTCATATAAGGTCACATGCACCATCACAAATGAACTTTTTATGGTTTCAATGTATATAAAAAGAAATATGAAGTTTTTCCCAACTGATTTTTTTCTGCCGCTCTTATGCAGGTCATGCGTCTCCATGGTAACAGACAACAAACTGTGTAGTCTGCTCCTGCAGTCATATTCCCTTCTATCTGTCCTCTTTATCTGGCTATCCTATCAAACATACTGTATATTAGAACAATGTAGGGGACACATGGAAGTAAATATCAGACTACAGGATTCTAAACAGATTTTTATGTCTGTACCATGGAGACACATAGTCAGCTCTATAGACACTAAAGAAATAATATTAAAGGGAATTGTTCAGTAAGATCTATTGTAAAGTTTTTTCATTTTTAGAGGAGGCCATAGGCTTTAAAGGGGTTTCCAATAGCTTAAAATAAAATTCTCACCTAATAAATGCCCCTCTTCTCCAGGGCCGATGCCCCTGTGGTCGTCTGCCAGTCCTTGTATACATGAGGGATGATGGCAGTAAGTATGGTACATGACCATCAGAGAGGAGACTAGATCACTTCTCATTCACCATAAACTGCTTTTCATAGAGGAGATGTCTATATGACCCTATTGTAATAAACATATAATATATGTATTATTGATATTAGTACTAACAAATCTTTATACAAAATTTTCTTTTCTTTCATGTTATTACAGCATAACAGGACGCAATTCAGATCCTCCCAAGACAAGAAACAAAATCATTATATGGTCACATTCTGAGGATGTTACTATGTAACCATTATAATATGGACAGAATCTATAATCATGTGTTATAGATAAGAAGAAGCAGCACTCCAATGGATAAAGTATCATGTGATATATAATATAGATAAGAAGAAGCAGCACTCCAATGAATAAAGTATCATGTGATATATAATATAGATAAGAAGCAGCACTCCAATGAATAAAGTATCATGTGATATATAATATAGGAAATGTAAAATATGTGTAGCTCACTTAGGATAAAAGAAATAATGTGCTTGAGGTTAAAGGTGTTGCCTTCACCCAAAAGGCCTAATGTAATGTGTAGAAATTATAAATAAAAAATATTTATGTGAACCAGTCCTCAAAAGCACAGGGGAGAGAAAAAGGAAAAGACTTGTGGAGATGGGATCCAAGAAATGGTCTTTATTATATAAAAAGGATATATATGACCAATCGCCTAGCAGGGCCCTTGCTAAAGGCGAATGGAATATACTGGGTAAAAAATAGATATAATAAAAAATACAGAATATAGTAGGATTAAAATGAGATAAATATGATGGGTAAGTAGCACCAAAGAAAATTCATTAATTAAATATCTGCTGCATATATCAGGAGAAAACGTTCTCAGTCCATATAATTCATAGGGATATTTCAATGAAAAATCCACAAGAAATGTCCAGAATGAAAAGTCACAATTAGTTTGGGTGTATCTGGAGTAACGGTATATGGTAGTGAGTGTAGCCACAATAGCTACAATAGGAAATTCATGGACAGGTAATGCAGACAATGTGGCAAACACTGTCAGCAATGAAGATGTCAAGTCTCGGTGCACAGCACCACTCACCCTCCTTTGGAGTCCTCAGGTCCGGGCTGGCACGGCTGAGTCCGGCACTCTGGATATCAATGCCCGCCTGGGTGGTATGCTGGGTGAATGGCTGAATCTCCGGGGGTCCGAGTGTCCTGGGCTGGCACGGGAGGCGTCCGGCCTTGGGGAGGATGATGTCCAGGAGTAACTCTGCCGACCGGGGCTGTGAGAGGATGCAGGTAACAGGTGGTGCGGATTGCACGTATGAATAAGGTGCTAACAGCGCGCATGCAGCAGTGGTCCCGGAATCGCGGGCATCCAGCTGTTGCAATTGGAATATGGCAGATACAGTCTATTTGAAGTGATATACACTTATGGATAAGGTGCAGATAATGGGCTAGACGCGTTTCAAGGCCGCGGGCCTTTTCTTCAGTAGCTATAGTTGTGGATAAAGGGTGGAAATGCTGGTTTTATATAGTCTCCATATAGTGATGATGTAATACTAATTGGAAAAGAGGAAAAAGTGGAGACTGGAAGTTTCAGGTATGTTGTAAAATGGGTAATGGATCCAGATAGAAAATGGGAATAGGGAAGAGAAGAAAGAAAAGAAAAGAAAACATAGGGATGAAGATGGTGAATTAGATATGAGTGTGAGTCAGGAGAAAAAATAAATAGATAAATAAATAAAAAAAATAATGGTCATTGGGTATGTGTAGAGATGCACTATGGATCAAGACTATAGTGGAAATCATGAGAAAAAATATGAATAGTAAAATTCTTAAAAGGTGTGTGAAAGAAAAAATAAATAAATGAATAAATAAAAATAAAAATAAATAAATATTTTGATAAAAAAGTGAACAACTGCAATGCAAGATATGATAATGTATGATAATGATGTAAATGGTACATATGTAGTTTATGGTGTGTATAGAAATTAAAATTATATAAAGTTAAGCCACAGTGGGAATGGATTAATTGATGAAATTTAGTAAAAATGTATATAAAAATTAATTGATAAAAGATAGAAATTAATTAATAAAAAATATGAAAATGGATGAATATGATATAAAAAAATATAAAAATGTAAAAAAGCAGGAGGAGGGCACTTCAAAGGAGAGGTCCATAGACATGTTCTGTGGATAGTCTTGGGGAGGCTCACCCCCAAGGGCCGTCACTGGGTCGATAAACGGCCAGCCAGTGACGGGTCATGAGGGAGAGCCACGCTACAAGATAAGATCAAAGGAACCCAAAGACTTCAAGCTCTGCGTTCAATCCTCTTGGAATTATGGTGTCAAAATCAAAAATCTTTCTTGATTCTGCTTTGGACATCTTCATAATGTAGTCACCACCTCGCCAACATCTTCTTACATTTTGGATGGCTAGAAAAAAGAGATCTGATGGATTTTGATTATGATGTTCAATGAAGTGGAGGGATAATGGATGTGTTTTTAACCCTTTTTTTATATTGTAGATGTGTTCTGAAATGCATATTTTTAATTGTCTCTTTGTGCGGCCTATGTATTGTTTTCCGCATGTACACTGGATTAGGTAAATTACTCCCTTGCTGTGGCAGGTAAGACATTCAGATATTTTGTGTGTGTAGTTGTTGAATGTAGAAGTTATTTCAGTGATTTTTTTGGGAAAGTTGGTGATTTTACAAGCTGAGCAACTTCCACATCTGTGGAATCCTTTAGTTTGTAGCCATGTGGATGATGTTTTGGGATTGGTTGGTTGTCTGACAGTGGGGGCGACTTGGATGCCCAAATTTGGGGCTTTGGTGTAAACTATAGGTGGGTGTAAGGGGATATTTTGACCGATGATTTTATCCTTCATTAAAAAATGCCAGTTGTTTTTGATGATCCTCTCAATTTTTTTATAATCTTTGTTAAATGGTAAAATTATTTTTGGATCATCGGTTTGTGATAGTGGATCTCTTTCTTTAGGAATAAAAATTGATGATCTGTCTAAAATACGAATTTGATTAAAAGATTTGTCTAAAATGTTTTTTGGATAGTTTTTCCAAGAAAGATTTTTGATTTTGATACCATAATTCCAAGAGGATTGAACGCAGAGCTTGAAGTCTTTGGGTTCCTTTGATCTTATCTTGTAGCGTGGCTCTCCCTCATGACCCGTCACTGGCTGGCCGTTTATCGACCCAGTGACGGCCCTTGGGGGTGAGCCTCCCCAAGACTATCCACAGAACATGTCTATGGACCTCTCCTTTGAAGTGCCCTCCTCCTGCTTTTTTACATTTTTATATTTTTTTATATCATATTCATCCATTTTCATATTTTTTATTAATTAATTTCTATCTTTTATCAATTAATTTTTATATACATTTTTACTAAATTTCATCAATTAATCCATTCCCACTGTGGCTTAACTTTATATAATTTTAATTTCTATACACACCATAAACTACATATGTACCATTTACATCATTATCATACATTATCATATCTTGCATTGCAGTTGTTCACTTTTTTATCAAAATATTTATTTATTTATTTTTATTTATTTATTTATTTATTTTTATTTTTTTTTTCACACACCTTTTAAGAATTTTACTATTCATATTTTTTCTCATGATTTCCACTATAGTCTTGATCCATAGTGCATCTCTACACATACCCAATGACCATTATTTTTTTTATTTATTTATCTATTTATTTTTTCTCCTGACTCACACTCATATCTAATTCACCATCTTCATCCCTATGTTTTCTTTTCTTTTCTTTCTTCTCTTCCCTATTCCCATTTTCTATCTGGATCCATTACCCATTTTACAACATACCTGAAACTTCCAGTCTCCACTTTTTCCTCTTTTCCAATTAGTATTACATCATCACTATATGGAGACTATATAAAACCAGCATTTCCACCCTTTATCCACAACTATAGCTACTGAAGAAAAGGCCCGCGGCCTTGAAATGCGTCTAGCCCATTATCTGCACCTTATCCATAAGTGTATATCACTTCAAATAGACTGTATCTGCCATATTCCAATTGCAACAGCTGGATGCCCGCGATTCCGGGACCACTGCTGCATGCGCGCTGTTAGCACCTTATTCATACGTGCAATCCGCACCACCTGTTACCTGCATCCTCTCACAGCCCCGGTCGGCAGAGTTACTCCTGGACATCATCCTCCCCAAGGCCGGACGCCTCCCGTGCCAGCCCAGGACACTCGGACCCCCGGAGATTCAGCCATTCACCCAGCATACCACCCAGGCGGGCATTGATATCCAGAGTGCCGGACTCAGCCGTGCCAGCCCGGACCTGAGGACTCCAAAGGAGGGTGAGTGGTGCTGTGCACCGAGACTTGACATCTTCATCGCTGACAGTGTTTGCCACATTGTCTGCATTACCTGTCCATGAATTTCCTATTGTAGCTATTGTCGCTACACTCACTACCATATATCGTTACTCCGGACACACCCAAACTAATTGTGACTTTTCATTCTGGACATTTCTTGTGGATTTTTCATTGAAATATCCCTATGAATTATATGGACTGAGAACGTTTTCTCCTGATATATGCAGCAGATATTTAATTAATGAATTTTATTTGGTGCTACTTACCCATCATATTTATCTCATTTTAATCCTACTATATTCTGTATTTTTTATTATATCTATTTTTTACCCAGTATATTCCATTCGCCTTTAGCAAGGGCCCTGCTAGGCGATTGGTCATATATATCCTTTTTATATAATAAAGACCATTTCTTGGATCCCATCTCCACTAGTCTTTTCCTTTTTCTCTCCCCTGTGCTTTTGAGGACTGGTTCACATAAATATTTTTTATTTATAATTTCTACACGATATATAATATAGATAAGAAGCAGCACTCCAATGGATAAAGTATAATGTGATATAATATAGATGAGAAGGAGCAGCACTCCAATGAATAAAGTATCATGTGATATATAATATAGATAGGAAGAAGCAGCACTCCAATGGATAAAGTATCATGTGATATATAATATAGATAAGAAGCAGCACTCCAATGGATAAAGTATCATGTGATATAATATAGATGAGAAGAAGCAGCACTCCAATTGATAAAGTATCATGTGATATAATATAGATAAGAAGAAGCAGCACTCCAATGGATAAAGTATAATGTGATATATAATATAGATAGGAAGAAGCAGCACTCCAATGGATAAAGTATAATGTGATGTATAATATAGATAAGAAGAAGCAGCACTCCAATGGATAAAGTATAATGTGATGTATGGAAAGGCCTGCGCAGCTGGCCTGTAATTGTGGGAGGAGCGGGATGACCATAAAACCCACGGCTCTCCCCCCTTCATTGACGCCGTGGGTTCTTCGCTTGAGGGTGTCACGTGATGTCGGCAGGAAGTGGAGTCACGTTCCCACCGGTCAGCTGACTGCACGAGTGCACGGAACCTCGCTTCAGCCGGCATGGTGGGGGTAAGTGGCCGTGGCTGACCGGGGGTAACGCCGGCGGTTCCCGGACTCCGGAGGTGAGCCGGAGTTCAGGGAAACCCTTGGTCAGCCCGGCCCCAGGTTATCGTATTACATGTTGGCATTCGGCATTCGCCGGTCGCATTATACGGTTTTCGGCTACATATATTTACTTACGGCTTGCTGCGCATGTATATGGATACTTTGTATGCGAACAGCCTCCTGCACGTGCATATCATTACCGCACTAGGTGAACGGCTTGCTGCGCATGTATGTGTTTACTTATGGCTTGCTTTATTATGTGATGATTACTTTGTTATGCGAACTGTCTCCTGCACATGTATTTCATTACCGCACTATGTCATCAGTCTCCGGCACGTGCATATCATTACCGCACTATGTCATCAGTCTCCTGCACGTGCTTATCATTACCGCACTATGTGATCAGTCTCCTGCACGTGCATATCATTACTGCACTATATGATCAGTCTCCTGCACATGTATATCATTACCGCACTATGTGAACAGTCTCCTGCACATGCATATCATTACCGCACTATGTGATCAGTCTCCTGCACGTGCATATCATTACTGCACTATATGATCAGTCTCCTGCACATGTATATCATTACCGCTCTATGTGAACAGTCTCCTGCACATGCATATCATTACTGCACTATGTGAACAGTCTCCTGCACATGTATATCATTACCGCTCTATGTGAACGACTTGCTGCGCATGTATACCATTACTTTGTTATGTGAACAGTCTCCTGCACATGCATATCATTACCGCACCATTTGAACAGTCTCCTGCACGTGCATATCATTACCGCACTATGTGAACGACTTGCTGCGCATGTATACCGTTACTTTGTTATGTGAATAGCCTCCCGCACGTGCATATCATTACCGCACTATGTGAACGGCTTGCTACGCATATATATGATTACTGCATTGTGCGAACAGTCTCCTGCACATGCTTATCATTACCGCATTATGTGTTAGGCCTCTTGCACATGTATTTGATTGCTGCATTGTGTGAACAGTCTCCTGCACATGCATATCATTACCGCTCTGTGTGATAGGCTTCTGGCTGATGCATATCATTACCGCACTGTGTGAACAGTCTCCTGCACATGCTTATCATTACCGCACCACGTGAGAGGCTTCTTGCACATGTATATCATTACCGCACTATGTGGTCAGCCTCCTGCGCATGTATATCATTACCGCAATATATGAACAGTCTCCTACTTATTTTATCATTTCCGCACTATGTGAACAGTCTCCTGCACACGTATAACATTACTGCACTATATGAACAGTCTCCTGCACGTGCATGTCATTGCCGCTCTATGTAACAGCCTCCTGCACATATATATCATTATCACATTTTGTACTTCTGTGCTGCTGGGAGGATCTATATGTGTCTCCCGTATACTGAGACTCGCACACCTTTACACTCAATCGGACTCACCGCTCCGCCTCACCCTGTGGCCTTATGCTTCACCCCCACAGCTGCCAATCTGGTCAGTCTTAGGCACGCTACACCAACAGCTGCGCTCACCTCCAACCTTTGTCTCTTAACTAACTTCCTCACAGTTTTCTTTTCATTTATTTTATATTTATACTTCTGTGTTTCCGGGCGGTGTGCCTCCAGCTGTTGTGGAGCTGTGATTCTCACTTATAGGAATCATGCCGTAGGGTTCATGCTGTACACATCCTGGTACCCATACACGTTGGTAGGATTCATGCCGGTTACATTTATACACACGCTTGTACATAATTGTAGCATTATGCTGCGTACACACTTATAAGATTCATGCCGTACACAGTACACACTGGTAGGATATCCTGTACACACGCTTGTTGGATTCTTACTTACACGCGTTAGGATTATCCAGCACATTCGCCGGTAGCATTTATACGGTTCACTTGATCGCATAATTCATAAAGTTCATGCGGTACATACCATTGTAGCATCCATACTGTACACTTGCTCGTAGGTTTACGTAGCATACACGCTTGTACTCGCTTGCAGGGTTCATACTACACACACTCTTGTAGGAGTCATGTTGTACACACTCATAGGATTCATACTTTGTACACGCTCATACGAGTCACACTGTACGCACGTTTATAGTATTACATGGTCCACGCTCGTAAGATTACTACTGAATATGCACTCATAAGGTTGTGCTGCACTCCCGCTCGCAGGACCTGTATCACGCGTGTTTGTAGGGTTATATTACTCGGGTGCACGCGGGAATCAGGCTGCGTGTGCACCCGTGGCATGTGTTCTGTACATGCACTTGCGCTATTTGTGAAGTTCGTACGCCCGCAGTTTAGTGCAGCGCACATGCTCATACAGCACATGGGGTGTGGCCCTGTACGCAGGTATGTGGTTATAATAGTTACTACTTCCCGGCATATTCTCTGCCATCAGGTCGTGGTTAGCTTCAGGCATTCACTGGTGGTCTATACGCGTATATGGTTGGCCCGAGTATAGGTTCATCAAGTTGGTGGTACAGCCATGCATAGCGGTTCACGACAGTTTCACACGTAGTCGTTCTGCACGCATCTTTATATAGACAGAGTGATACATAGCAGTTGTCGCTGCTGACACATATTCAGAACGTCAATTACACGACGCACAGGCGGGGCTTACCCAGTAAACCGTTGCAGACGGGGTATGTCTCATTATCGTTGGTACTGACATGCCTTCTGAACGACACTGACATTACGCATAGGTGGTATTTACCTGTTAAGCCTGTCATGTTACAGGAAGGGTACGTCGCATAGTTCTTATGACTGTCACGCCACACATAGGTGATGTATACCCATCATGCCTGCCACGCCTGCAGGGAGTACGTCGCACGGTTGTTACTGACACGCCTTCAGAACAGCAATAACGCCACACATAGGTGATAAGATTTGTTTTATTATCCAAGTAATCACCTCATGAACCTGACACGTCTTCAGGTTGTGTTTACTTGTGTCGTCGGTGCACCTCTTTTACGATATAGTCACGTTCTCAAAAAACGGAATTCACGATGTTTTGGGTTGTCATGGTACTCGTATAAACTTTCGCACTTACCACTGGGCACACGCTTATCTAGACTCAGTTACGCATATAATTCTCGTCCGACATGTCTTCGGACACTTTCCCTCTGTTCTGGTTTAAAGTGTCGTACATTGTTCTCAAGTAATCACCTCATGAACTTGACACGCTTTCAGGTTGTGATTACTTGCGTTGTCGATGCGCTCCTTTCTCTGTGTAGTTATGTCCTAAAAATGTACTTCATGGTGTTCTAGGTTGATTTGGTACTCGTATAACGTTTCGCACTTGTCACCGGGCGCATACTCGTCTAGACCCGGTTACGCATACAATTCTCGTCCGACACGTTTTCAGATACTTTCCCTCTGTCCTGGTTTAAAGAGTTGATTATTATTGTCCAAGTAATCACCTCATGAACCTGACACGCTTTCAGGTTGTGATTACTTGCGTTGTCGATGCGCTCCTTTCTCAACGTTTCGCACTTGTCACCGGGCGCATACTCGTCTAGGCCCGGTTACGCATACGATTCTCGTCCGACACGTTTTCAGATACTTTCCCTCTGTCCTGGTTTAAAGAGTTGATTATTATTGTCCAAGTAATCACCTCATGAACCTGACACGCTTTCAGGTTGTGATTACTTGCGTTGTCGATGCGCTCCTTTCTCTGTGTAGTTATGTCCCAAAAATGTACTTCATGCTGTTCTAGGTTGATATGATACTCGTATAACGTTTCGCACTTGTCACCGGGCGCATACTCGTCTAGGCCCGGTTACGCATACGATTCTCGTCCGACACGTCTTCAGATACTTTCCCTCTGCCCTGGTTTAAAGAGTTGATTATTATTGTCCAAGTAATCACCTCATGAACCTGACACGCTTTCAGGTTGTGATTGCTTGCGTTGTCGATGCGCTCCTTTCTCTGTGTAGTCATGTCCAAAAGTGTACTTCAGGGTGTTCTAGGTTGATATGATACTCGTTTAGCGTTTCGCACTTGTCACCGGGCGCATACTCGTCTAGGCCCGGTTACGCATACGGTTCTCGTCCGACACGTCTTCGGATACTTTTCCTCTGTCCTGGTTTAAAGAGTTGTTTATTGTTGTCCAAGTAATCACCTCATGGACCTGACACGTTTTCAGGTTGTGATTGCTTGCGTTGTCGGTGCATTCCTTTCTCTGTGTAGTCTCGTTCCTAAAGATGCTCTTCAGGGTGTTCTAGGTTGTTAAGGTACTTGTATAACGTTTCGCTCTTGTCAACGGGCGCATACTTGTCTAGGTCCAGTCACGTATACAATTCTCATCCGTCACGTCTTCGGATACTCTCTCTCTGTCCTGGTGTTAGACGGTCAGCTATGTTATAGATAAACGAGCTTGGCTAGATGATTAGTTTGGCTGTCCCTACTACATATATTTACTCTCACATGTGCTCACGTTGAAGGAGTCCAGAATATTGCAGCAGATGCCTTGTCAGCAAATACGCAAAAAATTTATGGTACGGCGTGGAACTCATTTCCAAATCCAGATCCAAGCACGCCGAGGGCGACAAGATTTCAGTTCCCTTCCTATTTGCATATGTCGGGTTTTGCCATATCACACTGCATTTATCCCACAATACTATTAAGAGTTATCTAGCCGGTATCCAACACCATCTATCCTTGACCAATACCCGTAGTTACTCTATACTCTCTTCTCGCTTGGTGAAGTCCGCTCTGAAGGGCATCCTTGAGCAGGAAGTCCCTCGCAGCCCAGTCAGACAACCAATCACAGGCAACATGTTCAGGCAGTTGTCCGACTTGTTAGACTCCACACCATTGGGTATTCGTGATAGCCTCACATTAAAAGCGGCCATGTACCTTGCCTGTTATGGGTTTCTCAGACCGGGTGAGTGTACTACTCGGACCATTAACACGCCCTTTCCTTAGGTCAGTCAGCTGTCACATGTCTCTGATCATTTCCAGCTGTCCCCCAGTCAGACCAAGACCTCGTCTCCGGGTCATACGGTGGTTGTCCGGTTTTCCCACCGTGCACAAATGGTGTCCTGTCACAATCCTCCGTGAATTGTTGAATGCCTGTGTTAACCTATCAGCTGACGACCCTTTACTCCATTTCAGATCCAACCCGCTAACTACTTCTCAATTCATCAAACATTTACGCATTTCGGTCAGGTCGCTGGGAGGAGTCCCGACTTCATTATCCGGTCACTCCTTCCGTATTGGCGCAGCTACAGCCACTTCTAAGCACGGGGTCCCGACCCATGTAATCATGAAATTAGGATGTTGGAAATGCGGATGCTACATGCTGTATTTCCCTAACCCTCGCAAAGAAATGGCTAGCGCATTCCAGTCTCTTGTGTTGTAATCTGCAATAAACAAATGTTTGTTTAAATCCGGGTTTTGCCCTCTTTTCCAGGCATATTCTTTACGCCGCAGTTATGGCACACCTCAGACTGCTTAGTTGAGGTTGATAGATTATTGGTTACAGTTGGTTGTTAGGTTAGTATTAGGGTTGTACGCATTTCAGTCATGTAGCAACGACCACAAATGGAAAGGCCTGCGCAGCTGGCCTGTAATTGTGGGAGGAGCGGGATGACCATAAAACCCACGGCTCTCCCCCCTTCATTGACGCCGTGGGTTCTTCGCTCCCACCCGCCCCCCCTTCTTTTCATTCCATCACACTTACCACAGGGTATGCCCTCTTTTCCAGGCATATTCTTTACGCCGCAGTTATGGCACACCTCAGACTGCTTAGTTGAGGTTGATAGATTATTGGTTACAGTTGGTTGTTAGGTTAGTATTAGGGTTGTACGCATTTCAGTCATGTAGCAACGACCACAAATAATATAGATAAGAAGAAGCAGCACTCCAATGGATAAAGCATATTGTGATGTATAATATAGATAAGAAGAAGCAGCACTCCAATGGATAAAGTATAATGTGATATATATTATAGATGAGAAGAGGAGGAGGCGCTACAATGTTGTCATGTGACAATAAGGAAATATATGTAAGATTTCTCTGTATCCATAGGATAGCTGCTTCTTCTTCTCTACCATAGAGGATCCATTGGAGTCGGGGCCCTTGCCGTGTTTGCGCCCATACACTTTATACAGTGGCATCTACTGTACTGATCTGTTCTCTTCTATGACTGTCATATTATATATTCACAAATATTGACATAAATATTGTTACAACGTTTCCTTAATACTTAGATCACTTAGAATGGAAATAAAAACTGACGAAATTCCTCCTCTTCTCGTTCTTGGCATCTCTAGGATTGTGTCTATAAGACAATACAGGACAATGATTACCGTATTTTTCGCCGTATAAGATGCACTTTTTCTTGTGGGGGAAAAGTCGTTGCGTCTTATACGGCGAATACACACCTATCGGGTCGGTCCCTGCGGCCGTCAACGTCTGGGACCCGCGGCTAATACAGGATATCACCAATCACGGTGATGCACTGTATTAACCCTTCAGATGCGGTGATCAAAGCTGACCGGCGCGTCTGAAGCGAAAGTCGGGCTGTTCGGGACCGCCGCCGTGAAATCACGGCATCCTGAACAGCTTACAGGACACCGGGAAGGACCTTACCTGCCTCCTCGGTGTCTGCTCCGTGCCGGGATCCCCTGCATGGCCTGCGCTCTCCTTCAACGTCATCACGTCGTCGCGCACGCCGTCCCGTCATCCAATATGAGCGACGTCCGGAGCGTCGGGGACACCACGGGGACGCGGTGACAGCGATGGAGCGACATCCAGGACAGCGGTGACGAGTCCGGAGCGGCGGGGACACGTGAGTATTACCTCCTATCAAGTGGTCTTCAACCTGTGGACCTCCAGATGTTGCAAAACTACAACTCCCAGCATGCCCGGACAGCCGTTGGCTGTCCGGGCATGCTGGGAGTTGTAGTTTTGCAACATCTGGAGGTCCGCAGGTTGAAGATCACTGTTGGGTTCAGAATCATTTTTTTCTAGATTTTGCACCTTTAAAATTGGGTGTGTCTTATATGCCGGTGCGTCCTAAAGGGCGAAAAATACGGTATATTCCTGCAGTCCATCCTCTCTATATACCGCACAGTTCCAGTGTTTGGAGCTTATGAATCCAATCCCCTTCCCTCCTGAGGAGGATCCTGCTCCTGTCACCGCTCATCATATCTCTTCTATTATTTGGGATTTTAATGGAGAGATTGAGTGATGTGTATTACAAATATGATGTAGGTCAACAAGGAGAGATTGTTTACACCGGTGCAAAACCGTGCACAAAAACATAAAAAAATCAGAAGACCATTGGAGGAATTCCTGCCCACATTGCGGATAAGTATATGAAGTCAGAGAGGGTCCCCCACCAGCCCAGTAAGTAGTAACCTGGGCAGGAGCTATACTTACCTAGTCCCGTTTGCTGCGCTGTAATCTCCCCCCCGCTTGATTGACAGCCTAGGCTTAGCACCTGTCTGCTTAGAGAGCAGGGTGCTAACTAGAGGTGTCAATCATGAGGGAGGGGCATCATTAAAACCAGATAAGACGGGACTATTTATGGAGCCTACGGGGGAGATTTTCAAACATCATATTGTTATCTTTGAGGGCAGGAATGTCCTCAGGGCAAGGTAAGGAAGAAGATTTTACCATCTATAACGAATTGTCACCTATTATATATGATTAAATCTTATGATTGGTTCCTTTTAAGCAGAGACAAGTTCAGCTGCTGGCCACAATGATCAGGTAATCTTAAAGGGGTATTCCAGGCAAAAACTTTTTTTTATATATCAACTGGCTTCGGAAAGTTAAACAGATTTGTAAATTACTTCTATTAAAAAATCTTAATCCTTTCAATAGTTATTAGCTTCTGAAGTTTTCTGTCTAACTGCTCAATGATGATGTCACGTCCTGGGAGCTGTGCATGATGGGAAAATATCCCTAGAGATGAGCGAACTTACAGTAAATTCGATTTGTCACGAACTTCTCGGCTCGGCAGTTGATGACTTATCCTGCGTAAATTAGTTCAGCTTTCAGGTGCTCCGGTGGGCTGGAAAAGGTGGATACCTTCCTAGGAAAGAGTCTCCTAGGACTGTATCCACCTTTTCCAGCCAACCGGAGCACCTGAAAGCTGAACTAATTTATGCAGGAAAAGTCATCAACTGCCGAGCCGAGAAGTTTGTGACGAATTGAATTTACTGTAAGTTTGCTCATCTCTAAATATCCCCATAGGTAATGTACAGCTCCTGGGATGTGAGTCATCAGAAAGCAGTTAGACAGAAAACGTCAACTCAACTTCAGAAGCTAATAACTATTGGAAGGATTAAGATTTTTTTTAATAGAAGTAATTTACAAATCTGTTTAACTTTCCAGAGCCAGTTGATATATAAAAAAAAGTTTTGGCCTGGAATACCCCTTTAAGCTTTAGTTTAGTGTTTCCCAAACAGGGTGCCTCCAGCTGTTTCAAAACTACAACTCCCAGCATGCCTGGACAGCCTTCGGCTGAGAGTTGTAGTTTTGCAACAGCTGGAGGCACTCTGGTTGGGAAACACTGCCATAGTGGCTAACTGATAAAAGCAGCTGGTACCTGGACCTAAAGCGCCATCTCCAAGTGTTGTCTACAATATAGGGCCCAGATAAGTGATTTCTGACCTTTTGGAAGGTTCTCCCATCTGCGCACAGGAACTTTAGAGCTCAGCTAGAGAGACCATTGGGTCATTTGTCACCTTTCTTACCAAGGCCCATTTACTCTGATTACTCTGTTCGGTGGTACGGCAGCTCTAGGAAGAGTTCTGGTTGTTCCAAACGTCTTCTATTAAAGAATTATGGAGGCCACTGTGCTCTTGGCAACTGAAATGATTTTGTATTCTTCTCCATGTCTATGCCTCTACACAATCCTGTCTCTGAGCTCTACAGGCAGTTCTTTCCACCTCATGGCTTGGTTTTTGCTCTTGTATACATTGTCAGCTGTGAGACCTTTATATAGACTGGGCTGTGTGTTTCCAATTCATGTCCAGTCATCTGAATTTACCACAAGTGTCTCAGAGATGATCAAGAGAAAAAAAGAGGCCTCCAGAGATAAACTTTAATTGTCATAGTAAAGGGTCTGAATACTTATGTCCATGCAAAATGTTATTTTTTCCTGTTTGATAAATTTGTAAACATTTTTAACATTTTATTCTCACGTTCTGTTTATGGAGTACTGAGTACAGGATGATGGGGGAGGGGAAACTTGAACATTTTTCTGGACCATTTAGTAAACAGGTCCCGTAATAAGAACATAGAAAGCGCACAGCGCATGCGTCACTCAGGAAGCAATGCGCATGTTATCCATTTTTACAATAGTTTTTATTGGGTTTTCACAAACAACAAGGTACAGCCATTACCTAGAGTATATTAATACATCTCATCGTTTTCTTACACAGAGAATTAAATGACAACACATTCTTGTCTGGTCTCGTAGGTTATATAAGAAATTTTTCCATATACCACATGCTGATATATAGCTGTACTAACATTGACAGAAATAACATTTAGGTCCAAAGGGGACCATAATGTAGTAAAAATATACGAAGGTAACAACAAGTAACAATACCGTATTTATCGCAGTATAACGCACACTTTTAAAACTTAAATTTAAGGCAAATTGACATAACACTGCCTGCGTGTTATACGCCGATAAGTCTTCTGGTCACTGATTTAAATCGGCCGCAGCAGCGGCTGCTTGTTAAGTATTAACAGCACGGCTGCGGCCACTTTAAATCAGTGACCAGCGGTGTCTCCTCCCCGCACTGTCACTTGTTTTCTCCCGCACTATCCACAGGTACTGGTGTGGTGGATAGTGCGGGAGACGCTGAGCCCTACCGTGTCCGGATCTGCCCTACCTTTTACTCAGCGTCTCCTGCACTATCCACCACACCAGTACCTGTGGATAGTGCGGGAAAACAAGTGAGTTTCACTTTTCATTCCCCTTTTCCCTCCCTCTTCATTCCCCTTTTCCTGGCTTTTTATAGATTAGTTTCTTTTTCCTTACCTGTCTGCGCTTCGGCAGGTCAGGTCAGGTGGGGGGGTCTTGTGGGCTGCGGTCAGTGAAGCTGATGAGTGACTTCCTCTGCCGGCTTCTCTGCGCGGCATCATGGATCTCACTTTTCATTTCCTGTAGTCGCCGCCAAAAAGTGAGATCCATGATGGCGCGCAGAGAAGCCAGCAAGTCATTCATCAGCTTCACTGACCGCAGCCTGCAAGACCCCCCCGCCTGACCTGACCTGCTGAAGTGCAGACAGGTAAGGAAGGGGGAAGAGTGGTCTTCAACCTGAGGACCTCCAGATGTTGCAAAACTAAAACTCCCAGCATGTCCAAACAGCAGTAGGCTGTCCGGGCATGCTGGGAGTTGTAGTTTTGCAACATCTGGAGGTCCGCAGGTTGAAGACCACTCGGGGGATGATGCAACGGTTAATGATGAGGGGGGGGGAATGATGGGGGTGATGAGACAGGATGGGGGATGATGAGGGGGAAATGATGGGGACATGATGAGACAGGGGGAAATGATGAGGGGGGAATGATGGGGGGGCATGATGAAACAGGGTGGAAGATGATGAGACAGGGGGAAATGATGAATGATGAGGGGGGATGATGGGGAGGATGATGAGACGGGGAAATGATGAATGATGAGGGGGGATGATGGGGAGGATGATGAGACAGGGGGAAATGATGGTGGGGGAGGCACTAAAGGCTTAATATCTGTATGGCATGTGGTGGTCTATGACAGGGGGAGATGATGAGACATGGGGGGATGATGAGACATGGGGGGATGATGAGACATGGGGGGGATGATGAGACATGGGGGGTGGCGATGAGAGGGGTAAATGTGGCATAGGGACTGATAAAAGGGAAGGAATGATGTGGCACTGGGGGGGACGGGACCAAACTGCGGTGCAGAAGAAAACTAAGTTGGGGGGATGATGTGGCATTTAGTCCAAGTCATTTATTTTACATTTTATTTTTTTTACTTAAATTTCCCTGTTAAAATGGGGGTGCGTGTTATACGCCAGTGCGTGTTATACGCCGATAAATACGGTAAATAAGAAAGTAACAACAAGTAAACAATTAGGTAACAACATCATATGTAGATTTCTCCAAATACGTCTGTGTTGAATGAGACAAATGTTATGATGTAGGTTCGGTCTGGTGATAATCTGTTTGTAGTCTAGCTGCAGGTCCTTTTGGTATAGTCTGACCTCCAGGGCGCCACTCCTCCAGTTAGGGGGGTGAGTAAACCGTTATTGTCAACATCCTAAACTACCACATTTATTCATATCCCACTATCCAATCTGCAAAACCTTGTGTTGTATTTAGGGAGTCTCATGGGGTTTGTAATGTTTTATCTATGATTCCCACAAGGAGATGCATTTGTCCCTGTTGCCTCTTTGGCCAGCTAGGACCAGCTCATGGTTATAGTTAGGGATGAGCGAATTTAATCTGACAAATCTGAATTTGTTACGAATTTTAGGCAAAAATTTTTTCACAACAAATCCGAACATCGCCGAATATTTCGGGAGGAAAAAAAATAATAATGTTTTACATTTTTTATTTTCACGTCCAACTTTAATGAAAATTTGTCAAAGACCTGTGGGTTGTTAAGGCTCACTATACCCCTTGTTATGTTCCGTGAGGGGTGTCGTTTCCAAAACTGGGTCATATGTGGGTGTTTTTTTTTTTTTTTTGCGTTTATGTCAGAACCGCTGTAACGATTAGCCACCCCTGTGCAAATCACCAATTTAGGCTTCAAATGTACATGGTGCTCTCTCACTCCTGAGCCTTGTTGTTCGTCCGCAGAGCATTTTACGTCCACATATGGGGTATTTCCGCACTCGGAAGAAATTGTGTCACAAATTTTGGGGGTCTTTTTCTCCTTTTACCTCTTGTGAAAGTATGGGGCAACACCAGTATGTTAGCGTAAAATATATATATTTTTTTACACTAACATGATGTAGACCCAAACTTTACCTTTTCATAAGGGGTAAAAGGAGAAAAATCCTCCCAAAATTTGTAGTGCAATTTGTGGAGTGTGGAGATACCCCATATATGGCCCTAAACTGTTTCTTTGAAATATGATAGGGCTCCGAAATGAGAGAGCGCCATACGCATTTGAGGCCTAAATTCTGAATTTGCAATAGGGGCGGACCCGGATACAAGGATTGGGCAGTGTTTCCCAAACTGGGTGCCTCCAGCTGTTGCAAAACTCCTGGGTGTTGCTCCATCACATCAAGTACCAAAATGAGTCTGTAATCACGTTCACTGTTATTTCCTGATGCTTTACAGTTGGCTAACACTTTGTTATAACCTCCTGAGAACACAGGGTTAATACGTTCTATTAAAGGAAAAATAACAAGAAGTATTCATGACAACAAAAATAAATACAGAGAAGTAAAGCCAACTAAGTGTCCTGGCTTGATCCTGTGACAAACCTACCATAAAGGGTAGACTCGGGGCTCAAGTCCTGCATGGGAGCGGAGTTCCTGCACTTTTTCCACAGCAGGAACACTGTTCCTATTAGCAGGAGTCCTGCAGGACCAGCCCTTTAGTGGATATCTTTGGTGACCCCTGGTTAGACTCTTCTGTGATATGGGGCTCTAAGTGGTAGGAATCCAAGCCTTGAGTTGCTTCACAGCATGTGCTTACATCAGTGATTCCCAACCAGGGTGCCTCCAGCTGTTGCAAAACTACAACTCCCAGCATGCCCGCACAGCCTTCGGCTGTCCGGGCATGCTGGGAGTTGTAGTTTTGCAACAGCTGGAGGCACCCCGGTTGGGAATCACTGGCTTATATCATCCTCTAGGGGAACTCATTGCATACAAATGTGACCTGTTTTAGTAAATACATGTACTACATATAAAACAACAATTCTGGAGCATCTTTTCTTCATAGAAATGTATAAGTAAATTAATAACTGGGCATCACCATTCACAGTGTCATAGGTATGTGTCCCTGTCAGCACTGATTGGACAATGTCAGACTAGGTGCAGAGACACCCCCAACTGGTGTCACCCATTTATCAATTTATTCATACACTTCTAGGAGAAGATACAGAGGAACATCATAACATAGTTTTGATGTTCATGGGAAATATATTTATTTGCTAGAACAGAAAGGTTAGGACAGGCCTTTTAAGATCTTGATATCAATCATATCCATATAAATATCAAGTAGTAGGGCGCATGTGCGCGGCTCGCTAGGAAGGACGTGTTCCCTGTGAGCTCCGCGCCACCTGCCGAGATTTAGCTACAACTAGCGCTGATTTTTCAGCTCCATGACGGCATCGCGAGCACTTAAGACAGGCTGACCCTACGGAGATGGAGAAGAACCGGGCAGGAGGTTCGCAGAGGTCTCTCTCACAGACCATACCTGAGATATTCCGCTCTGGCCAGAAATCCAATATGGCGCAGACTCCCGCGCGCGCTTCCAGTCCTGTAGTCCCTGAGGAGGAAGACATAACGGACGAGTCGCCGGCTCCTATTCTTCCAGCGGATCCCATGAACCCGGCTGAACTGTACCGGTCCATTCAACTTATGTTCAAGGCTGAACTATCTAAGGCCGTGGTTGACCTCTCCAAACAGGTGGGTGAACTGGGCAACAGGGTCTCCGATATGGAGCTGAGGGCAGATGATTTGTCGGAAGCTATTGAGGCTGATTGAAGTCTCCTCTCCGACCACACTGACAAATTAGACTTGTTGGAACTTAAGATCGAGGATCTTGAAAACAGATCCAGGCGGGCTAATGTTCGCATTCGTGGCTTGCCGGAAACGGTCACTGAACTAAACACTACTATTCTGAACCTGTTTGCTGCGCTATTACCACAAATGGACCGGTCCTATCTGCGTATGGATAGGGTCCACAGAGCACTTGGACGTCCCAAAAACCCTGATGTGCCGAGAGATGTTGTCCTACGCATGCATTATCCTGAAATGTGGGACAAAGTTCTGCAAGCCGCCCGCAATGTTTCACCACTACCTGACATGCCGCCTTCAGTTCATCTATATGTGGACTTAGCACCCTCGACTCTGGAAATAATACACCATATGAGACCCGTTACCTTGGCGCTACAGAAGGCCCAAATTAAATACTGCTGGGGATTCCCCTTTTCACTACAATTTCAAATACGCTCTCGCTCATATGTTGTTCATACTCCCTCAGAAGCTATGGAGATCCTGCATCGTGAGGACATTCCTTATGACGAACATGCTACTTTGCCCTCCCGATCTCCGACCCTTAAGAGGCTATGGCAGAGAGCTGAAGTTCCACACAAGCGCCATCAGAACCAAGCACACAAGCCTGGATGAACTCCGTTTTATTTTATTTTTCTCTCCACTCCTCTACTATTGAGGTCTATGCCTAACCCTTGTTTATTATGGGTTTTGCTGGCTACAGTGGATCCTGGACTCACGCAGGTTTTGTTTTGATTGTTCTCCTCTACACTGTGGATGAGTACACTGTTTTTTTGGCTTCCTAATGATAGCCCTGTTTGTTTACAGTTTTTAAGCACTATATAGGCATAATTGCCTTTGTCTTTTTCTACTTTTTACCTCTTCCCTACTTCTCTCTTTTATAACTCGTGACTCTCTTCTGGCTCTTTATTGGTCCCTTCCTTTATTGACAGCTTTGTTCTCTGTTCTCTGTACCCCAGTACTCTCTGATACTGCTTCTTCCCTCCATTGTCTACCTAATCTGATCTTAGCCTGTTTTCTATCTCATTATTTTCTATATCTGTGGCGATGCCCCTCTCTAGGGGATCTCGGTGGGGGTGGATTATCTTGCTGCCCTATCTCCCGGGTTACTTGTGATGTTGAAATGGCAGAAAGATTTGGTTCATTTGTTTTACACAATCTTATGCTACTGTGAGTAGCTAAATTCCCCTAAGTTCACATGGAGCGTCTTACCTTATGTTTCTCCCTTTTCAGTTCTGGTCTGTCCAGTCGCCCCTCTGTTGATGTCTGCCGTGGTCAATGCATGTTCTTCCCAGAATGTCCCCCTCTTTCCTCATGTGTCGTGTCTTATCTCATAATGTGAGGGGCTTCAACTCCCCAGTAAAGAGGAAAAAGGCATTTGTAGATTACCTCAAACACGATCCTGATGTCATTAACCTACAGGAATCTCATTTCACCCCTACCTCTTTTCCGTAATTCTTACATAAAAACTACTCCAGGGTTTATGCTGCTTCATACCAGACAAAGACTAGGGGAGTGGTAGTTATTTTAAAGAATTCCTTCACATTCACCCCTACAAATACCTATAGCGACCCTGAAGGTAGATTTCTCATTCTTGAGGGGGATTACCAGGACAGGAAAATGTGCATTGTAAATTCCTATGCCCCTAATGAAGATCCCCTTACATTTTTTGTATCATTGGCGACCAAGCTGCAGTCTCTCACATATGATTTTTTAATTTGAAGTGGGGACTTCAACATGGTCTTCAATGGCGTACTGGACAGGTCTAATACCTCATCTTTTCGACGTACAGGAGCTCAGCAGAGGAGGTTGACCCACACCTTTGCTGACCTTGAATTGATTGACACCTGGAGGGAGCATAATTTGCAACAAAGAGGTTACACATATTATTCCCCTTCCCATGGCCTGTACACACGCATTGACTGGATTCTAACCAACTCTTCCACTCTCGCCCACCTTCTGTATTCTGTATGCACGTCATATAAACTGTGTCTATCTGAATTTAATATTGGTACCCGTTGTTCTACTCCCTTCTCCTGGAGACTGAACGAGTCTTTACTTTGTAGACCTCATGTTCGCACCCAGCTTGAATCCGACCTCTCTGACTACTTTTCTTTAAATTCTACTTCCTCTAATGATGCTGGATGGGTCTGGATTGCACATAAAGCCTATATCACGGGTAAGATCATTTCTCTAGCCTCCCGTTTGAAGCGAGATAGATTGAAAGCTCAGACTATGCTTGAAAATAAACTGGCAGGATTAGCAACTGCACATCAGCTGAATCCCTCTATGTATCTATTTCATGCTTTGCATACCACTAAATTACAATTAGATGCTGTCCTTTCAGACCGTACAGAGAAGGCTTTGCGCTGGACTCAGGCTACCTATTATAAATGGGCCAACAAGCCTGACCACCTTTTGGCCTCTATGTTGCGGCGTAGACAGAGGATCAATAAGGTACATAGGATACAGCTGAGACCCGGTGTGCCTACCTCGGACCCATCCCGCATCTACTCTGTCTTTCACTCCTTCTATGCTATATATGTACTATATGGTACGTGCCCTGCTTCCTCCTCCCCAACTGCTATTTCCTCGTTTCTATCTTCTGTGTCTCTTCCAAAGCTCACCTTTTCTGCGAGGGACTCACTTAATGCACCTATCTTGGCTGAGGAGGTGGATACAGCAATCTCCGGCTTGAAATTGGGAAAGGCACCAGGCCCTGATGGCCTCTCTGCCTTATACTACAAAAATTGTGACTCATTGTAATAAATTATTGTCCGGTTCCCCCATGCCCCCAGAATCCCTACAAGCATATATTGTAGTGATACCCAAACCTAATAAGGACCCTCTATTACCTTCTAATTATAGGCCCATTTCACTTATTAATCTAGATGCTAAATTATTTACCTCCATATTAGCTCGGCGCCTCAACAATCTATTACCCCACCTTATCCATAACGACCAGGCAGGCTTTATCCCGGGCAGACAGGCCCCCGACAACATACGGAAGGTTCTATCTATTATTCAATGGGCCTCAGTTACTAAGACGCCTTTAGCTCTGTTAGGCCTTGACATAGAGAAGGCCTTCGACACTGTTTCTTGGCCGTACTTGCTCGGGGTCCTGTCTGCTATGGGCTTTTCTGCTCCCTTTGTGAAAGCCATACATGCACTATACTCTAATCCTGTGGCATATCTTAAACTTCCGTCCCCTACTCCTTCTCCAATACCCATTCTGCAGGGTACTCGCCAGGGGTGTCCCCTTTCCCCAGCTCTTTTTGCTTTGGTTATGGAGCCCCTGGCGAGTCTCATCCGCAATCACCCGGACATTACTGGAGCCTGTATTGGCTCATCACAATACAAGACTAGTTTATTTGTCGACGATTTGTTACTCACCCCAACCAACCCTCTTGTTTCACTTCCAAATTTATTCCCTTTACTTGACCGTTTTTCTACAGTTTCGGGCCTGGTGATAAATAGATCCAAATCGGAGATCCTTTTTTGCAACACACCTCCTCAGATACGTGACTCCATATCCAATAGTTTCCATCTTAATCCCTCCTCATCTTTCCTCCCGTATCTCGGTATCTCACTTCCATCTACTCTTATGAATCTCTATAAGCTTAATTATCTTCCTCTCTACAAATCTATTAGGGAGGACCTAGTCAGGTGGAACCTTCCACATATCTCATGGCTTGGGCGTATCCATTCTATAAAAATGGTGGTACTTCCCAAACTTCTTTACCTTTTCAGGTCCTTGCCTATTCCTCTTCGGATGGCAGACCTTCGAAAATTACAGCGAGATATTTTTGAGTTCATCTGGCGAGGTCTTAAACCTAGGATTCCTAGAACTATTATGTTCTATCATAAAAGGCTAGGAGGCCTGTCTGTACCTCACCTTGTCCATTATTATACTTCTGCACGTCTGGCTCAACTGCTTCTATGTAATGCCCCTTTTTCTTTTCCTCGTTGGGTGACCTTAGAGAATGACTTGCTTTCACCTTACACGCTGCAATCTCTTATGTGGTCTACCCCTTTGATCTCCTCTTATGTGCCCTCCTCGGCTATTCTCTCACTTCATTCTCTTCTTCTTTGGCGGTCTGTCCGCTTCAAGCTTAAGCTGCAATCCCCTGTTTCTCCTGTCACTCCTCTGCTTGCTAACCCCTTCTTTCCCCCTGGTCTACAGAGGTCGGATTTTTCTTGGTGGCTGTCTCAAAAACTATATCTGCTCCAACATTTCCTTATACATAAACAATTGATTACCCAGACTATATTTATTGATAGATACAACCCTCCCCCGGAGGAATTATTTAGGGTCTCCCAGGTTTTCTCTTTTTGGCACTCCTTAACCATTACTTCTGGAGCTATGGACAACTCCTTCTTTGAATCCATGGCCCTCTATTCTCCACTACGCACTGGAGCGCTCTCCCTTATTTACTCAGCCCTTAATCATCCACCTACAGAAAATAAGTTACTGTTTATGTCCCAATGGGAAGAGGACCTACACATTTCTTTGACACTCTCACAATGGCAAGAATGCTGTGTGCAATTAAGTAAGGGTAGTTGGCAAACTTCCCTGATGGAAACGGCCCTTAAGATATTACATAGAACATATTATGTGCCCTCCAGGTTACACGCTATATATCCCTCAGTCTCTCCTCTTTGCTTTAGAGGTTGTCCAGAAACTGGTGATATGTTACACACCTGGTGGACCTGTCCGTATGTTTTAGTTTTTTGGTGTCACATCAGAGATCTAATACTCTCTATTTTACAATTCTCCTGTCCATTAGACCCAGCTGTTTATTTATTGGGCCATAAACCTCAAGGTCTACCTTATGTCAAGTTTAGATTACTTCAATTTATCCTTTTGGCGGCAAGAATTCATGTTGCATCCAAATGTAAAACCTCGGTACTATCCCCCACTGCAGTTATAACTAAGCTTAACGATATTATGTTATCTGAACGGCTTAATGCGATCAGAGGGGATGAAATGCAGCATTTTGACAAGGTGTGGGGCCCCTGGATTAGTTCTTCATATGGCACGGATCTTTCTTACTATCTTTCTTTATAAGCCTGTTTAGTTTGTCCTGGCCCATTTGCATTACGCTTTTTTCCTCCGTTAGTAATGAATTGACCATGCCTTGTATTTTTCTTGCTGTTAGTATAATATGCTGATGATGGACGACTGATACTGAATATGTATTACCTGCTCCGTACACTTCCTGGATTTATCCATTGTCTATCGCTCCATGTTTCCTCCCCTCCCTTCCCGCCCCTTTTTCCCCTTGGAGCTTTCACTTTGTATTGCTCTCATTTGGGCCTCGACCCTTGTACCCTTTGTTGTATTTCCACTGCATTTATTATATCCATGCTGTACATTTTATGTTTGAGTTTTAATAAACTTACTCCGTTTGATACTAAATATCAAGTAGTTGTCTGGAAAGGAAAAAAGGTCCTACCTCTTCTGATTCCCAGCACTCCACTTCCACTCCTTTCAATGTCCAATAGATGCATGATGTTACCCATGATGCAGCAACATCATGCATCTTTTGGACTTAACCACGCCCAAATGCAATGTCCAATAGATGCATGGCATTGCCACAACATCGGGAAAAGCACCTGCCTCTTCCCATCTCAGAATAGTAAACTATCTAGACGACCAGGCAGTGGAAGTGGAGCGCAGGGGAGCAAAACAGGTAGGGCATTGGTTGAGCTCTTTTTGGATGGGGCCCTTAGTGAGTTCATCTTTGGGGCCCTGTGATTTCTATATACGCCCCTAGTTTTACGTCTTACTAACTGACTAGCTGTCTCTTGTGTAAATACCAGTATTATTAATAAATTATCAGCAGTGCTCTCTAGTTCTACCTAGAGCCACTGTCCCTGCCTATTGCATAGTCCCCCTAAACAGCGACTCCACAAATTAAAGACAAACCCTAATCTGAATAAGTGCTGGGTCATCACAGGTCAAAATAACAAACTACAGCAACACAGTCAGGTCAGGCAAAACAGTCAGAACACAATAGGTAAACACGCACTAAATAAAATACCACAAGGGAGGCAAACTAACAAAGGATTGTCAGGGAGCTGAGTCAGAAGCCAAGAGGACAGTTAATGTACAAAATCAAGTATTAGAGGGTAAACCAAATATAGAGCCAAAGTAAAAAAAAAACAGGTAAAAAGGATAAGATGCAATTGCAGGAGAACACTAGCTACAGAGACAAGCTCTTTCACAGGCAAAGTCTAAGGGACAATTGAGAGCTTAAATCGCCAAGCTGCAGGGTGAGGACACAGAGAGGACACAGCATTGACCAGATGTCCACAACTCTAGATTGGGTACGGCATCACCACAGCAATCACAAGCTTAGCCAGAGCCTAGAAGGGTTTAACCCTTTGAGCAAAACTGGATCGAGTAATTACATTCACCACTTAAGGATGCAGGGCATACCTGTAAGTCCTGAGTCCCATTACCAGGGTTTAAAGCGTTCTCACAAGTGGAGAACACTTTAAACCCGGTGGGTCCTGACTGCTATCAGCAGCCAGGACCTGGGGTTAATGCCGGGGATCACTGATCGGGTCGATTCCCGGCATTAACCCTTTAGATGCCGCAGTCAAAATTGATTGCGGTGTCTAAAAGGAAAGTTATAGTGTTATAGGGCGATGGTCAGACCACGTTATAGCACCTATACTAGATGAGAACACTAAATGTAAGTTAGGCTGTTCTATTAAAAAAAATATATATATATATATCCATGAATATATCCTATGAAGTGGGGAATTGAAGGTGTAGTCCCGTTCACCGGGGTGTGAGACCCTCCAGGGGTAAAATAGACAATGATTACTAAGCATTTTAGCATAGGGCAGGGGTTCTAAAGTGTTTTTAGGATTGGTTGAGTCCATGGAGGGCCATGTAGCCACATTAAAGTTGCCCAATAGTAACAGTAAACCTTGGTGGACTTTAGGTATTATTTTTTAAGTGTCTTAAGAAAGCTGTGTTGTTTGGAGTTAGGGCTATATAAAGAGACTATGGTGTATTGTATGTTGTTAATAAGGCATATAATAATTACATTCCGTCCTTCTTTGTCAATAATATGGTTTTTATAGAAACGGAAAGGGTGACTTTAAAAAGCATAGAAATTTACGCATCGCTGGCAATGATATAGATATAGGGTATGTCTTATTTTCAAAACAATATAGGTCGGCTTCATTAAGATGGGTTTCCTGGAGGCTACAAATATCTGCTTGATGTAAGCGAAGCTCCTTATATAATAAGGACTGTTAAAAAGGGGAGTTTAAACCCCTTACATTAAAGGAGATAAATTTAAGTACCATAGTGGACAGTAATAAGGTATTCATTCCGGTGGTGGTGTACAAAAAGAAAAAAAAGGTTCCAACAGCAAGTGATTTATTGTGTGTGGTTTAAGTAAAGCAGGTTTGTTGTATGCCTCCAACAGGCAAAATGTTTAAAACATTCAAAATACCCATATACCAACCCCCCAAAAAAACGAAACAAAAATCTCTCAAACACTTCATACACTGACTCGATGGACGCATGCTATACTTCCAACCGGGGATGTGTTGGTTAACCTCCAACACGCTTATACTTGAGCTAACCCGACAATCCTAAGGGACAAGAGAGAAAAAAAAAAAGAAAACTAGGAAATACAAAAGGAGAAAAAAGTAAAATGGGGAGAGGGACAAAGAAAAAAAAGTTTGCATTTAAAGCAATACATTCAAGTGTTTCAACAGATGTCTCTTTAAATTCCTCTAATTTTGGAGTTTTTTTTATTACTAATAGTCACCCATTCAGTCGATCCATGAGGGAGATCCCTAATCCCCACTCCTGGCATAGGCATATTAATGCCTGTGGAGAGAATGCTACTTGTTTGTCCTCCTTGTATGTGAATAAGACTCCAACCCCTACATACGGTATTTCATTATCTCGGAGGATTCGGGTTCCCAGAGCAAATTCCCGACATCGTTCCATTGTGACGGCTGAAAGGTCCATAAAATAGAGAGACCTCCAAACTTTTTGGGTAACAATATCCTCTCTTTTACATGAGAAAAATTGATCCGTGTTATTGTATCTCTAGGGGAAGAGGATTGTAAATATTTAGGCTAAGGGAGTCTATGCATCCGGACCAGAGTTAAGTCCAGAGTGGAAAGTTGCGGCATCACCATGCTCAAGTATTCCACTAGAAAATCTTTACATTCTTCTGCTTTTATGGACTCGGGGATCCCTCTTATCCTAAGATTGTTCCTTCTGGAACGGTCCTCTATGTCTGCCATTTTTATTTTTAAAGAGGCCACTTCTTCCTCCAGCTTTTTAACCAATTTTAGTGCTATATTATGGACTGTGCTTAATTCCTCCACTCTTTGTTCAATAGGAGAAGTGTGGTTACCTAAGGTATGTATTTCCTCCTGTATGCTTGTAAATGCACCTTGAAGTGCAGTAGTAAATGAAGTTTGCAGTTCTGCTAAAAGGGATCTTATGGATGCCTCAGATACTGGTGCAGCAGGATAATATGGTGGAGGTATTGGTTCACTGTTTTTTTAAGTTGGTTAGATCCCTGAACACCTACTAGTGATTTAGGGGGAGATCTTGGCTGGGCGTTTTGGAGTGACTGTCTGCGGGCTGCAGGTGCAAAGGCCGCGGGGGCTGACAGGCTAGCCAAAGAAGGAATTTCACATTGTTGAATCGATAAGGGGCATGCTGGAGTGCATTGTAAATGTTTAATAGGCAATTTTTTTGCTAAACATTCTGATATTTAATGCCCTAGCCTTAGATTACTTTGCAGTGATACAGGATTCTCCATTCCTGGTTTCTTCTGGTTAATTCAATTCGGAGACCGCTCAGGGCTAGTTGCTGAAGTCATCTCTAAGTTTGGTCTGGGGAGCGGTGGCCAGTCGTCTGTTGGTGCTGCTCCTTCACTCCAGATGCTAAGGTCATCTCCGCAAACAAGAGAGTGCGTGCGGATGTCGGCATTTCCTCCGCATCTTCGTGCTCTGCGCTCGCCGCCAGAAAAGAGTCTTCTTTTGTTCCTACTGCGCAGCTTCCGGCTTCAGCAGCACTGACTTTGGGCGAGGATCCACTGCCCAAGCCTGTCAGCACTGCCTCCCAGCGTCTATCAGCTGATCTCTCCTGTGCTCCAGTTTGACGTGCAGCTCCCGGCTCTCTGCTCCATAATGTCGCGCCACTGCCTTTCCTCTCCCCCTAACCCTCCATGGGTGCCTAATATGCTGTAAGTTTGGTTGGGCTTTTCTTCTTGGATCTTGTCAGTTTCATAATTTCTTTTTGCTGCTGTAGAAAAAGTCCCTTGATGCCGTTTAGAGCTGTGTTAAGGCCAATACATTAGCGGAGCTACCCAGCTCAGGTAACCACCATCATGCTCATCTAGCTCCACCCCTACTCTACAATATCCTCGATCTTATGACTCAGTATGGCGCATGAATAAATATATGTCATCACCCCACCTATGCAGCTGCTACTATAGAAACATTAAACTCCTATTTTCAATTAAACAACAATAACTAAGGCCACTATGAGAGGTCATTTTATTAAACAATCCACACATTACAAGAAAACTACTACAAAAACACTGATAGATGTCAAGATACAATTGTTACATTTACATGGGTTAAATAAGATGTCTTATGATCCTCAGAGGGCTAGTGAAATATGACAACTTACTGACTATATGCATTCATTACAGGCATACAAATTCGACTTGGCTATGCGTCGATTGAAGCTTCCTCACTATTGGCATAGCAGTCGCCCGGGGCACTTCTAGTCAAACAGTTTAAGGTGCAACAGACAAAGTCACGAATTCCCTACATTTATGATAAATGTAAAAATATGATTCTGGATCCTAAGGGAATTGCCAATGTATTTGCAGAGTAAATAATATAATTTGAAAGAAGACCCTTCTTCCATGTACAACCAAACCTGAGAGAGATTTCAACCTTTCTTGACAGTGTGCAACTACTCCAGGTGACCCCCGCTCAATTTAGTACTTTATCTGCCCCTATAACACCCAGCAAAATTCTTGCTGTAATCAAAACCTTAAAACTAAACAAATCACCTGGCCCGATGGTTTACCTAATTCATATTCATATTTTAGCTCTGTTTTTGGTCCGGCTATAAAATGAAGCTATTTGTAAAGTTTTTTTTCCGCCTGAGATGCTTAACGCCTTGGTTATTACTATGCCAAAACCAGGGAAACCTCCGAATGAACCATGTAATTTTAGACCCATTGCATTAATGAACACAGATTTGAAGATATTTGCCTCCATGTAGTCCTTTTGACTTAACACTGTACTCACCCAACTAATTGCCAACGATCAGGTTTGGCTTTATAAAGCTATGTCAGAACCTGGATGGTACACAATGGTTCTTAGACATTATTTTTGTACTAGAACAACGAAAAAGCCTTCTCTGCTCCTAACATTGGATGCAGAGGAGGCGTTTTATTGTGTACATTGGGGATATATGGAAGCAGTACTCCATAAGTTTGGCTTGACAGATGATTTTGGGAGAGGAATGTTAACAATGTATGCTGGTCCATCAGCATATGTGTACACATCTGGGACAAAATCCAGGGAGTTCCGAATTTCAAACGGGACTAGGCAAGGATGCCCCTTATCCCCGCTAATCTTCACTCAAATCATGGTACCCTTGGCTCAAAAAACTTTGAGCTTCCAGGGACATCTTTGGAGTGACTACTGGCCAAAAAGATCACCATATAGGCCTCTTCACCGAGCCTCACAGATCCTGAACAATTGCTTGCCAGTCTGTCCTCCATCCTACAGGAATTTAGTAACATAAGTTACTACAAAATTAATGCTTCTAAGTCTCTCATTTTAGATATTCATATTCCTTCAGATGTCAGTGAAAAGCTGACCTTAATACACCCATACAAATGGTCTAATGGACAAATTGTATTTGGGAAATATTTTAACAACACCTTTATCTAAATTAGTCCCAATAAACTATGCGACATTAGTAACCTCTCTCGCCCTATGTCATTGGTAGGACACATATCATCAACTATTGAAATTATGTTATTGCCTAAAATATTATGTTATTTTAAGAACCTACCCATTAGAGTGCCCAAGCATAAAATTAGATCTATACAACGCTTGCACAATGTATTTGGAAACAACAAAATGCAAGGGTGTCTCTTAAATTGGTATGTCTGCCGTTCGGGAGAGGCAACTTCGACTGTCCAGACCTACAGAGTTACCACCAAGCAGCATTGGTGGATCAACTACGATCTTGGTGGGTTGAGATAGAAACTGAAACTTCCCTGATTTCCACAAACTCCTTATCTAATATTTTTGAGGTCACTCCGCTGAACCAATAAAAAACCCGACACAGTACACAAAACTATTCTTGCAGCTTACCAAACATGGTGTCATCCAACTGTTAGAGAATATTTGGTCCCACTAACTTTAAAAAAAATACCACTACAAGCGATTCAGACACAGATACCAGATATTAACCTCATGTCTTGGAAATTACATGGGATTAACACTTATTCTGATATGAAGGACGAGACAGGACAAATGTCATTTTAACAACTCTCTTCTGTATACAACCACCCAAATACTGATTTTTATAAATTTCTTTAGGCGTGACATTACATCTTATCTCCTAAACCTGCTCTTTCTAAACCTAAGTCTTTACACTGTATATATTTTGCTAATCCCCAAAGTCCTAGTTAGGGAATCTCCAAAGCCTACGGTGCTCTTTTACCTGTGTCTGACCCTATTTCATTCTGTCAGAAATGAGAATGAGATTTGGGTCTTTCATTTTCTAACCAACAATGGTCCCACGCCTTCAGCTTACCCACTAAGATTTCTCGCAATGCTGCACATCTGGAGACAACTAGAAAATGAATGTGAATTCGGGTAGAAAACAGACATGGTGCACATTTACAATCTTGTATAATGATCTAATTGCTTCTCGGCATAATATCAAAAACTAACAGGTTGCTAGTATACATTTTTGATCAAAAAGTACAAGCCCACTCGCCACGTCAAGGCCACCTATTTAGAGTGGGTCCCTAACGTCCCTAGCATAAAATGGCGTAGCACTGGGCGGCAACCACCACCGCGGCGACACCAGTGCCCACGGGGGGGAAACGACCCACTGGCAGAGCGGCCCCAATGCCACTCAAACCAGTCTATGGGTCGCACCACCCCCCCCCCCGCAGACACAGCGCCATGGCAGCAACGGACACCGCACAGCACCACATCAGTGTGAACAAGGTGTAATAGCTCACTTACCATGCTCTCCCAGTCAGACTGGGAGGCTGCTAGGAGTGAAATGGCCCTAGTGTAGCTAACTACTACTTATATAGGGTTGGGCTGAGGGGGTGGGGAAGAGTGCAGCACATGTTAAAAAAAAAAAAAAAGGAGGGGATAGAAAACACAGTGTGAATTCGGGTAGAAAACAGACATGGTGCACATCTACAATCTTGTATAATGATCTGACTGCTTCTCAGCATAATATCAAAAACTAACAGGTAGTTAGTATACATTTTTGATCAAAAAGTACAAGCCCACTCGCCACGTCAAGGCCACCTATTTAGAGTGGGTCCCTAACGTCCCTAGCATAAAATGGCGCAGCACTGGGCGGCGACCACCACCGCCGCGACACCAGAAAATGAATGTACCGCTAGTATTTAACTCCATAAAGAATCTCTAAAACTTTTCCGGGCAGCACTACACAATGCTGGCGGTGTAATGTAAAGGTAGGGACTCATCCACATATGGTGGAAATGTGAAAACATACAGCCCCTCTGGAGTAAAGTACACAGGGGGATATTTATTAAAACCAGTGTAGAGGAAAAGTGGTGCAGTTGCCCATAGCAGCCAATCAGATCACTTCTTTCATTTTTCACAGGCCTCTTTGAAAATGAAAAAAGGGATCTGATTGGTTGCTATGAGCAACTCAACAACTTTTCCTCTAGACAGGTTTTGGTAAATCTCCCTCACAATTTCTTGAATAATAGGCCACTCTATTCCTTGGGGCCAAAAGACTTCTACAGCTAGGTTTGGAAGATCTTCCCTTGTCAGTAGCTACTATTATTGTTCACTTTCTGACTGTTACTAAAACGGCTATTGCATCTAAGTGGAAAAGCATGGAGGTACCTGCACTTTAACATTTAATAAATTAAAAACACACTTTAATTATATTATGAAACGATCCATTGCTTCAGCCTTAGGCCATTTACATAGATTCTAAAAGACATGGGTTAGGTGGACTGAATTTAAAGCAACAAAGTAATCCTGGAATCAAAATAATACAGCAACTCCTATGTTTTTTTCACACTGTATGATAGTTCTGTTAGGTATAATGTTTTGAATTTGTTTGAACCTGTATGTCTTTTGTGTCATTACGTAATACTTTTGCTCAATAAAAAAGAATTAATCATAAAAAATTATAAATAAATTGAAAATAAAAGTGAGATAAAAACCCTGATGTCCTGATCAGCTGAGAGGATGGCGAGAGGGCACTTGCCGGCTGGTAGGTGTTTTATTGCTCCAAGTCTGCCATGCAAGCTGGAGCAGCAGAGCACCGATAACATGATCAATGGCATAGCATTGATCAGTCAGAATATGCAATCAGAAGATTGCATGGAATAGCCCCCTGAGGGGGATAAAAAAAAAATAGTAAAAAAGTAAAAAAAAGTTAACAAATGTGAATAAGCCCCTCCCCTAATAAAAGTTGAATTACCCCCCCCCCCCTTATATTTCCCTTTTTTTTTTTTCAAATAAAATAATGTAATAAAAAATAATCATATGTTGTACTGCCACGTGTGTAAATGTCCAATCTATTAAAATATAAGGTTTAACTAAAGCACTCAGTTGATGGCGTACATGTAAAAAAAATGTGCATTTTTGGTCATTTTATATTCCATAAAAATATTAATCAAAAGCAATCAAAAAGTCCCATCAAAATAAAAATGGTACCGATAAAAACTACAGACCACAATGCAAAATATGAGCCCTCATATAGCCCCATTTGCAGAAAAATAAAAAAGTTATAGGGATCAGAAGATGACAATTTTAGAAATGCTAATTTTGGTGCATGTAGTTATAATTTTTTAAAGCAGTAAAATTAAATAAAACCTACATAAATTTGGTATCCTTGTAACTGTATTGACCTACAGAATAAAGATAAGGTGCTATTTTTACCAAAGAGTGCACAGCATAGAAACGGAAGCTCAAAAAATTAGCAAAATTGTGTTGTTTTTTTTCACACCACAAATAAGTTTTTTTTTTGTTTCACCGCAGATTATGTTATAACATAAGTGATGTCATTACAAAGTACAATTGGTAATGCAAAAAAACAAGCCCTTATATGGGTCTGTAGGTGCAAAATTGAACGTGTTATGATTTTTAGAAGGGGAGGAGGAAAAAACGAAAGTGCAAAAACGAAGATTGTTTTGAGTCCTTTAGGTGAAAATGAGCTGAATCCTTAAGGGGTTAAGATAACAAAAGCAAGAGAAAAAAGAATTTATGGAAAAAAATTACAATTTACACATATACATATAGATAGACTTTAAAGGGTACCTCTCATCAAAAAAACTTTTGATATATTATAGATTAATGTATGCAGAATAACTTTACAATTGCATGTTATTAAAAAATATGCTTCTTTCTATTTAATTTTCCACTTTGAAGAAATGACCACTAGGGGTCTCCCTACCAGTCCCGTCAGCAAGCATTTCAGACTCATGCTGGAGTCCTAAACACTACGAGCTGTCAGTCTGCTTTGTTCACAAAGGAGAACACTCAGAGCTGCCAGCCTGCTTTGTTCACAGCCTGTTTGGCTGTGAACAAAGCAGGCTGGCAGCTCTGAGTGTTTAGGACTCCAGCATGAGTCAGAAATGCTTGCTGACAGGACTGATCGGGAAAAATACAATAGAAAGAAGCATATTTTTCATTAACATGCTATTGGAAAGTTATTCAACATTCATTAATCTAAAATATATCAAAAGTTTATTTGATGAGAGGTACCCTTTAATGACACTCGTTAATACTGCAGCCCTTTTAACACAATAGGGTTATGAACTATATTAGGGTGGGTTCACACAACGGTCTGAGTGTTTGCTCGGAAATGTTTCTGTTTTGTCTTTTGCCATTGTGTGTTGCTTTTTTCTTTCCGCATGAAATTGTGAGTCTCCAAGACCAAGCGGAATCCCCACTGTGACATATACGTCCATTCAGAGAAATGCAGACAGTTGAATTCCTGCTGGTCGGGAAAGGAACGGTATATCCAAGAAGTTTGTCATCAATTCTAATAATGGGAAACAAGAATAGAAATAGAATAAATAAAATTCTGCATCAATACCAACCCCCATTTTCTCAGAGATGTATTTCCTTTAAAACAATGAGTTGGAGTTTCACATCTTAAGATATAGCATTGTGGTCAGCAGAAGTATTTTTCTTCAGATGCACAGCATTGCTCTCATAATTCTACAAAGCCACATAGTATCAAGAACGGAAAAACCTTTATATTTTGTGATAACACCATCGGATATAGATCAGTAATAGGTGTTTATACACTTAAGTGTCATAGTTTATTTGTGGTATTACTAAGGAAGCTCACAGCGAGCACAGCTAGCCGAGCACTTCTCCCCTTCCTTCCTTATTTTATTATTTTGCTTTCTGCATAAAAAAAGACACACAAAAAATGGACAGTGTAAAGGGCTTCATGTAGTGGAGATAAACATTTTGTTTCTCAGTTAGGAAAAAGCACTCTAAAACCTCTTATATTAGTAACTAGAGATGTTTTGAAATGTTTTATTAAGTGTGGTAAAGTTTCATAGTAAAAGGTAATTACTGTCCAAAGAAAAACAAAAACAACATTTAGAATCATTTATTTTGAGAAGGTCAGCGCAGAGTGGGCTGAAATGTGTTGCTACAAACTATACATATCCTTTTTCAACTATGAATTATTTTTCTTTTTACTCCTTATTTTTACACCTCCTACCTGGGGAAAATAAAAGGAAAAATACAGAAAAATGCTACAAGTGGCACAAAACACGAACCAGGTTTATTTATATGAATTCATGTTGTAACATTACTGATATTTATTGTCACGATTCGGCTGGCAGGAGGTTGATCCTCTGTGCCAGAGAGGGATTGGCGTGGACCGTGCTGGTGGACCGGTTCTAAGTTGCTACTGGTATTCACCAGAGCCCGCCGCAAAGCGGGATGGTCTTGCAGCGGCGGTAGCAACCAGGTCGTATCCACCAGCAACGGCTCAACCTCTCTGACTGCTGAAGATAGGCGCGGTACAAGGGAGTAGACAAGAGCAAGGTCGGACGTAGCAGAAGGTCAGGGCAGGCAGCAAGGATCGTAGTCAGGGGCAACGGCAGGAGGTCTGGAACACAGGCTAGGAACACAGAAGGGAACGCTTTCACTGGCACAATGGCAACAAGATCCGGCGAGGGAGTGCAGGGGAAGTGAGGTATAAGTAGGGAGTGCACAGGTGAGAATACTGATTAGGCCTGCTGCGCCAATCAGTGGCGCAGCGGCCCTTTAAATGGCAGAGACCCGGCGCGCGCGCGCCCTAAGGAGCGGGGCCGCGCACGCCCGGACAACACAGACGGGGAACGGGTCAGGTACGGGAGCCGAGATGCGCATCGCGAGCGGGCGCGTCCCGCATCGCGAATCGCATCCCGGCTGGGAGTAATATCGCAGCGCACCCGGTCAGCAGGTCTGACCGGGGCGCTGCGAATGAGAGAACGCTGCGAGCGCTCCGGGGAGGAGCGGGGACCCGGAGCGCTCGGCGTAACAGTACCCCCCCCTTGGGTCTCCCCCTCTTTTTGGAGCCTGAGAACCTGAGGATAAGACTTTTGTCCAGGATGTTGTCCTCAGGTTCCCAGGATCTCTCCTCAGGGCCGCAATTCTCCCAGTCGACCAAGAAGAATCTTTTACCTCTGACCGTCTTGGATGCTAGAATCTCCTTCACAGAAAAGACGTCAGAAGATCCGGAAACTGGAGTGGGAGAAACAACTTTGGGAGAGAAGCGGTTAAGGATGAGTGGTTTAAGGAGAGAGACATGGAAGGCATTGGGAATACGGAGAGAAGGAGGAAGAAGGAGTTTGTAAGAGACAGGGTTGATCTGGCACTTGATTTTGAAAGGACCAAGATAGCGTGGTCCCAGTTTATAACTGGGGACACGAAAGCGGACATATTTAGCGGAGAGCCATACCTTGTCTCCGGGAGCAAAAATGGGGGGAGTTCTTTTTTTATCAGCAAATCTTTTCATCCGGGATGAAGCCTGTAAAAGAGAATTTTGGGTCTCTTTCCATATGGTGGAAAGATCACGAGTCACTTCATCCACAGCGGGCAAACCAGAGGGCAAGGGAGTAGGGAGGGGAGGAAGAGGGTGACGGCCGTACACCACGAAAAATGGGGATTTAGCAGAAGATTCGGAGACACTGAAGTTGTATGAGAATTCGGCCCATGGTAGAAGATCTGCCCAGTCATCCTGGCGAGAGGAAACAAAATGCAGTAAATAGTCACCCAGGACCTGATTAACTCTTTCTACTTGCCCATTGGATTGGGGATGATAAGAAGAAGAGAAGTTTAATTTGATCTTGAGCTGTTTACAGAGGGCCCTCCAGAATTTAGACACGAATTGGACGCCTCTATCTGAGACGATATGCGTGGGCAAACCGTGAAGGCGAAAAATGTGTACAAAAAATTGCTTTGCCAACTGAGGCGCTGAAGGAAGACCAGGAAGAGGAATAAAATGTGCCATCTTGGAAAATCGATCAACGACCACCCAAACAACTGTGTTGCCACAGGATGAGGGCAAGTCCGTAATAAAGTCCATACCAATCTGTGACCAAGGCTGTTCAGGAACAGGCAGAGGATGAAGGAGACCAGCAGGCTTCTGGCGAGGAGTCTTATCCCGGGCACAGACCGTACAGGCCCGCACGAAATCAATAACATCAGTCTCCAGAGTCGGCCACCAATAAAATCGAGAGATGAGTTGCAAGGATTTTTTGATGCCCACATGGCCTGCGAGGTGGGAGGAGTGTCCCCATTTGAGAATTCCGAGACCCTGGCGTGGAGAAACGAAGGTCTTCCCTGGAGGAGTTTGCCTGATGGAAGCTGGAGAAGTGGAGATCAGACAGTCCGGAGGAATGATGTGTTGCGGAGAGACCTCTACTTCTGAGGCATCAGAAGAACGAGAGAGGGCATCGGCCCTAATGTTCTTGTTAGCAGGGCAAAAATGGATTTCAAAGTTAAAACGGGCAAAGAACAACGACCACCTAGCCTGGCGAGGGTTCAGTCGTTGGGCAGACTGGAGATAGGAGAGATTCTTGTGATCAGTGTATATGATAACTGGAAATTTTGATCCCTCCAGCAGGTGCCTCCATTCCTCAAGCGCCAATTTAATGGCCAGTAGTTCTCGATCCCCGATGGAATAGTTTCTCTCCGCCGGGGAGAAGGTCCTAGAAAAAAAACCACAGGTAACAGCATGCCCGGAAGAATTTTTTTGTAGAAGGACAGCTCCAGCTCCCACTGAGGAGGCATCTACCTCCAATAGGAAGGGTTTAGATGGGTCAGGTCTGGAGAGCACGGGAGCGGAAGAAAAGGCAGACTTGAGATGTTTAAATGCGTCTTCCGCTTGGGGGGACCAGGACTTGGGATTGGCATTTTTCTTGGTTAAAGCCACGATAGGAGCCACAATAGTGGAAAAGTGTGGAATAAACTGTCTGTAATAATTGGCGAACCCCAAAAAACGTTGGATAGCACGGAGTCCGGAGGGGCGTGGCCAATCTAAGACGGCAGAGAGTTTATCTGGGTCCATTTGTTGTCCCTGGCCAGAGACCAAGTATCCTAGGAAAGGAAGAGATTGACATTCAAAGAGACATTTCTCCATTTTGGCATAAAGTTGATTGTCACGAAGTCTCTGAAGAACCATGCGGACATGCTGGCGGTGTTCTTCTAAGTTGGCAGAAAAAATCAGAATATCGTCCAGATAAACCACAACACAGGAATATAGGAGATCACGAAAAATTTCATTAACAAAGTCTTGGAAGACGGCAGGGGCGTTGCATAGGCCAAAGGGCATGACCAGATACTCAAAGTGTCCATCTCTGGTGTTAAATGCGGTCTTCCATTCGTCCCCCTCCCTGATGCGGATGAGATTATAAGCACCTCTTAAGTCCAGTTTGGTAAAGATGTGGGCACCTTGTAAGCGATCAAAGAGTTCCGAGATAAGAGGTAAGGGGTAGCGTTTTTTTACCGTGATTTTATTAAGTCCGCGGTAATCAATACAAGGACGTAGGGAGCCATCTTTTTTGGACACAAAAAAAAATCCAGCTCCGGCAGGAGAGGAGGACTTGCGGATAAACCCCTTTTTTAAATTCTCCTGGATGTACTCCGACATGGCAAGAGTCTCAGGAGCAGACAGAGGATAGATTCTGCCCCGGGGTGGGGTAGTATCCGGGAGGAGGTCAATAGGACAGTCATAAGGCCTGTGAGGAGGCAAAGTCTCAGCTTGCTTTTTGCAAAAAACGTCAGAATAGTCCATATAAGCCTTAGGAAGACCGGATACAGGGGGAACCACAGGGTCACGGCAAGGAGTACTGGGAACCGATTTAAGACAGTCCTTGTGACAAGAAGTACCCCAGTTCTTGATTTCTCCTGTGGACCAATCAAGGGTTGGGGAATGGCGTTGAAGCCACGGTAATCCAAGAAGAATTTCAGAAGTGCAGTTGGAGAGGACCAAAAATTAAATTTTTTCGTGATGAGGTCCGATGCACATTAGGAGAGGTTCCGTGCGGTAACGCACGGTACAGTCCAATCTTTCATTGTTAACAGAATTGATGTAGAGGGGTCTGGCGAGACTGGTCACCGGGATGTTGAACCTGTTGATGAGAGAGGCCAAAATAAAATTTCCTGCAGATCCGGAATCCAAGAAGGCCGTAGCAGAGAAGGAGAAGGTAGAGGAAGATATCCGCACAGGCACAGTAAGGCGTGGAGAAGCAGAGTAGACATCAAGAACTGTCTCATCTTTGTGCGGAGTCAGCATACGTCTTTCCAGGCGGGGAGGACGGATAGGACAATCTTTCAAGAAGTGTTCGGTACCGGCACAGTACAGGCATAGGTTCTCCATGCGGCGTCGTGTCCTCTCTTGAGGTGTCAAGCGAGACCGGTCAACTTGCATAGCCTCCACGGCGGGAGGCACAGGAACGGATTGCAGAGGACCAGAGGAGAGAGGAGCCGGGGAGAGAAACCGCCTCGTGCGAACAAAGTCCATATCCTGGCGGAGCTCCTGACGCCTTTCGGAAAAACGCATGTCAATGCGGGTGGCAAGATGAATAAGTTCATGCAGGTTAGCAGGAATTTCTCGTGCGGCCAGCACATCTTTAATGTTGCTGGATAGGCCTTTTTTAAAGGTCGCGCAGAGGGCCTCATTATTCCTAGGATAATTCGGAGGCAAGAGTACGGAATTGGATGGCGTACTCGCCAACAGAAGAATTACCCTGGACCAGGTTCAGCAGGGCAGTCTCAGCAGAAGAGGCTCGGGCAGGTTCCTCAAAGACACTTCGGATCTCCGTGAAGAAGGAGTGTACAGAGGCAGTGACAGGGTCATTGCGGTCCCAGAGCGGTGTGGCCCATGACAGAGCTTTCCCAGACAGAAGGCTGACTACGAAAGCCACCTTAGACCTTTCAGTTGGAAACTGGTCCGACATCATCTCCAAGTGCAGGGAACATTGCGAAAGAAAGCCACGGCAAAACTTAGAGTCCCCATCAAATCTATCCGGCAAGGATAATCGTAAGCCGGAAGCGGCCACTCGCTGCGGAGGAGGTGCAGGAGCTGGCGGAGGAGATTGTTGCTGGAGCTGTGGTACTAGCTGCTGTAGCATCACGGTCAGTTGAGACAGCTGGTGACCTTGTTGCGCTATCTGTTGCGACTGCTGGGCGACCACCGTGGTGAGGTCGGCGACAACTGGCAGTGGGACTTCAGCGGGATCCATGGCCGGATCTACTGTCACGATTCGGCTGGCAGGAGGTGGATCCTCTGTGCCAGAGAGGGATTGGCGTGGACCGTGCTGGTGGACCAGTTCTAAGTTGCTACTGGTATTCACCAGAGCCCGCCGCAAAGCGGGATGGTCTTGCAGCGGCGGTAGCAACCAGGTCGTATCCACCAGCAACGGCTCAACCTCTCTGACTGCTGAAGATAGGCGCGGTACAAGGGAGTAGACAAGAGCAAGGTCGGACGTAGCAGAAGGTCAGGGCAGGCAGCAAGGATCGTAGTCAGGGGCAACGGCAGGAGGTCTGGAACACAGGCTAGGAACACACAAGGGAATGCTTTCACTGGCACTATGGCAACAAGATCCGGCGAGGGAGTGCAGGGGAAGTGAGGTATAAGTAGGGAGTGCACAGGTGAGAATACTGATTAGGCCTGCTGCGCCAATCAGTGGCGCAGCGGCCCTTTAAATGGCAGAGACCCGGCGCGCGCGCGCGCCCTAAGGAGCGGGGCCGCGCGCGCCGGGACAACACAGACGGGGAACGGGTCAGGTACGGGAGCCGAGATGCGCATCGCGAGCGGGCGCGTCCCGCATCGCGAATCGCATCCCGGCTGGGAGTAATATCGCAGCGCACCCGGTCAGCAGGTCTGACCGGGGCGCTGCGAATGAGAGAACGCTGCGAGCGCTCCGGGGAGGAGCGGGGACCCGGAGCGCTTGGCGTAACATTTATGTTGGGAGTATATATTTTAATAAAACTGAATTGTCTGTCTGTAACTATTGCTGTGACTAACGCTGTCTTATCTTGGCCTCCAGAAGTTAGAAAAGGCAGCAGGGAGCCCATTCTGATGGAAACTATGGTGAATAAAATGGTCTTCCTGCTGCCTTATCTATTGAATCATTAATGTAATAAGCAGCAATACCAGTTCCCTCCTTCCCATCACTGGTACAATATCTGTCTCATCTTGGCCTCTAAAAGTACAATAGCAGTAATTTCTTAATCTCTTAGACAGCTCGTTAAAGAAGTACTCTAGGATATGAAAACTTATGCCGTATACTAAGTATAGGGGATACGTTTCAAATTGCGGGGAGGCCTAGAATGCTGAATGCAGTACTCCAGCTCTCCCATAGATATGTATTGAGGGGGCATGTTGGCTGCCGCATCATGCGGTGGTCGGACACGCCCCCTTCCCACTGACTGCCGGGGCCGGCATGGGAGATCACAGGGGGGCCCCAGCAGTTGAACCCCCCCCCCCATATGAACTGAAAGCTATGCATTAGAATTCTGTTGGAAACGATTCCAAAAAGTACAGTACATGGTGTTATTTTGTGTTCTAAAAATTAATTCCTACAAACAATGATGCACACTATGCACCCAAAATAAAGCGCAAGTGCTGTCACAGTAAACCTCGTCCACCTCAACAAAACCCCCAATTTAGATTTCGCGTAAAGGTTCATCAGGGGATGAATGTTTACAGACATTATGATTGTTATATGGGATTCTTTTTTTCTGTTTTTATTTTTATTTGGTAGAAATTCTCAAGGTGCATAGTTTTGATACATGCTTTATACTTTAATGAGGTATATGTATTTGCCCTGTACTATGACTGTGTTTATTTTACCAATTGATTTTACTACTTTGTATATTCATAAATTAATTAATAAGGATTTCATATTATAATTAATACTTTGATTTGGTCCTCATTACCAGCATATCATTTTTGTAGGTTTTGTCTGTAGAAATAGGGCGTCTTCACAGGGCCTTATATAATAAACCTCTCCAGATTCTTTGGCTATTATGAGTGTGAGTCTCTCTAGAGTGACAAGACTCGCACCAGCTGACAGCAAAAATCCTCTGTAAATTCTTGCAAATGTATTAAAAAATAAAATTTCCCATGGACATAAGTATTCAGACCCTTTACTATGACACATGAAATTTATCTTTGGAATCTCCCATTTCTCTTTTCTATTGATCATCTCTAAGATGCTTCCACACCATGACTGGAGTCCCCTGTAGTAAATTTAGCTGAAATGTATGACGAAACAAAAAAAAAAAGTATATTGTTTTTACGCAGTTTTACACAGTAAAACTGACTATTTATTCTGTGGGTCATCACAATGCCATATTTGCATAGTTTTCCATATTTTTTTTTTACATAAAGTTGCCCTGTTCTTACCCCTATTACTTTTTTATTTTTTCATATACGGGGCTACAAGAGAGCTTCTTTCTTGTAGTTTTTATCTGCACTATTTTTGTTTATCTGGGATTTTTTTTTATCCTTTTAATTATTTTTTTGGTGATATGCCCAAAAATCTGTAATTCTGCAATTTGAAATTTTTTTTTCTATTTATGTCATTCCCCATGTGGGATCATAAACATTATGTTTCAATAGTTCAGATATTACACCACACCGCGATACCAAATATGCATTAAAAATTTTTTCCTATTTTGAAAATGGAAAAAGGGGTTTTTAGTTTTTATTAGGGTGGGCTTTTTATATTTTTAAAACATTTTATTTTTTATTATTTAATTGATGTGTTTTAAGTCTCCATATGCAATCATCACATTGATAACACTGAATAATTCTATGCTATTGCAAAGCATTAATTAGTGTAATCGGTGATCTACTGAGTTTGCTGAGGCAGATAGTTTGCCCTGGGACCTACACCTCCAAGTGATTATACCTCTGGAGGCATACAACTGATCGGACCCAAGAATATATACTCCAGGGGGCCAATTGGCAGGGGGCAGTCATTAAGGCTCTTAAAGGGTGTACTCTGGTGTAAAATGTAATTGTGAATTACTTCTATTAAAAAAATCTTTACCCTTCGAGTACTTTTTAGCAGCTGTGTGCTACAGAGGAAATTCTTTTCTTTTTGAATTTCTTTTTTTGTCTTGTCCACAGTGCTCTCTGCTGACACCTGATGCTTGTATCAGGAACTGTCCAGAGCAAGAGAAAATTCCCATTGCAAACTTATACAGCTCTGGACAGTTCCTGACAAGGACAGAGGTGTCAGCAGAGAGCACTGTGGACAGGACAACATTTCCTCTGTAGCATACAGCTGCTAAAAAGTACTGGAAGGGTAAAGATTTTTTAATAGAAGTAATTTACAAATCTCTTATCTTTCTGGCACCAGTTGATTTAAAAAAAAATGTTTTCCACCGGAGTACCCCTTTAAGTGCTGTGATCACCTCAAAAATTACACTCTTTCACCTAAAAAAGAAAAACTCTCACATTTCAACAGAAAATGGGAAGCTATTTTTTCACATAGTTCTTGTGCTCTGAACATCCCATTGAAATTTATAAGATTTAGATTTTTGCTCATGTGCATAGTATATACAGCTTAAAGAGGTGCTCTAGGGAAGTACATATAAAAAAAAGCTCCAAAGTCACCACACTACCTGGATATGTGCCCTGTAAATGATCCTGCCTGATATACATGGCTCCTGGGGCCCCTGTTGTCTTCTCTGGCTGCTTCATATTCTTTGCCATCCTTCCCTCTTTCTTTCTTTCTGTTCCTAACGGAAAGAGGGGAGAATGCTCTATATAGCTGATGAATGATATTTAGACAATTAAATAGCCTAGTGAGAGGGGAAGGATGGGCTATGGGTTTAGTTCCCCCATGGTACCCTTGTAATATTGGCTCTATAACTGACTAGATAAGATGAACCACACTGATGCATATCGCCCTAGGCAACCAAGCTTCCTTCCTCTAGCCACTCACTTATACAACCTTTCTCATCTACGGAGCTTCCTATTCACAACTATCGTATCTGCTACTAGTGTTGCTCGCGAATATTCGCAATTCGAATATTATTCGCGAATATCGCATATTCGCGAATTCGCGAATTTCGCGAATATAGCGCTGTATATTCGTAATTACGAATATTCGTTTTTTTTTTTTTTTTTTTTCTTCACAGTACACATCACAGTGATCACCCCTCTCTGTTTCCAGCTTGTGTGGTGTAAAGAAGGCTGTAATACTATTGTGTGAGACTGGCGTGCGAAAATTCGCATATGTTAATTTTCGCATACGTGTATTTTCGCACACGCGAAAATAAAACGAGAATATAACGAATATGCGAATATTCGCGAATATATGACGAATATTCGTCCATATATTCGCGAATATTCGCGAATTCGAATATGGCCTATGCCGCTCAACACTATCTGCTACCTTCTTTTTGTTCTCTTAATATAATAAAATATTATATAATATATGGCGTGTAGAGAAGTAGGTACTTGGCACTGTGCACCCACTATTAATGTGTACTATACAAGAGCTGTGGATGAAACACTCAGTGTGCTTTTGGGGGGGGGGGGGTAACAGCCCGCAGTGCTACTTTGTATATCCAGTATGTGAAGCAACAGTCCATAAGAAAAAATAACTCACCCTGCTGCTGAATTCCTGAGATACCAAGAACAAAAAAATCACAAAAAAAAAATCACATGCAAACTTGCTCCCCCATGTGCAGAGTGCAGAGCGGAGTTAGCAGAGACGTCTCACATGGGCAACAGCAGCCGTTTCATGCCCGTCTGCGTTTTCTCCGGCCCCCTGGTGATGACATCACCAAGGAGCCTTAGGAAACGCCGACGGGCGTGAAACAGCGGTCAGTAATCTAATGGGAGGGTGGTATGATATAATTAATACAGAAATGGTCCCCAAATTGTAAACCTTTAGATGTTGCAAAACTAAAGTCAACCGCTATACCCCCTAATAAAGCCCTTGATGGAAACGTACATTGGGGTATGTAGGTGCTGTAGTTTCAGGTAGCTCACATGGCAGGTATCTATGTAGGTCATTCTGTACTATGTGTTTTATCTTTCTATATGATATGTTGAACTTTCTTTTTATTCATGTAGCGGTTCCTTCATAGCCTTTTCTTCTGTCTAGTATATCTTTGATACTGTGATACCTTTACCTGTACATCTCCATGTTGGGTGCCCTGTGGCCACCACCTAGTCTCATGTTTGTGTAGTTTTAGTGTCTTGTCTCCTATGTATGCTTTTTAATGCTTTATCTATAAGTTTTATGCATAGTGACAAAAAAAGTTTTGTATCTTTTTGATTGATACCTAGTGACTGGTGTCTTTACTTTTTAGGGTTATAATGTGACATGTCCCAGACTCGGTTGTATTCAGTGCCATTGTTAATTGTGTTTGGAGTAATAATGTTTTATAGTAAATCATTATTTCGTATATACTATAAAAAAAAATGTATCTCCTTTTCATTCAAAACATGGCTTATAAAAAAAAAGACCACTAGAGGTCCCCATAACATCCAGAACATTATCCTGTCCGGAGGCAGCATCTTTTTTTTGTCCCAGCTAAAACACAAGCAAGGACAAAGTCCAGTAAGTGAGGGAGGGACTAGCACTCTTCTGTGCTCACTCCTGTCCTATCAGACGGCAGCATGAAAACAGTGAGGAGGGGGTTACAGAGCAGCCTGCAGTGATTGGATGAAGAGACACAGCACAGTCTCAGGGAGGAAGAGAATGTATTGTGAGTGAGGGCAGGCTAAGTGCTTGCCTCAGAAATGCCCCTTAATGAGCAGTGGATGTCAGAATAAGTGAGCAGCAGAACGGAGGGTTTTGTGAGCCAAATACAGTAGCTAAACACATAATAAAGACATATAAAGAATCTGCATGACCTAGTGAGGAACTTATAAAAGCATTATTTTTCTCTGGGGTATGACAGATACGCTTCATATTGGCTTTAGGCTTCCTTCAGACTTTTTGCAACAAATTTTTTTGGCCTAAAAAAAAAAAAAACAACCACAACAAAATAGTGTGCATTATTGTATGTCTTAGCATGTTTTTGGACAATATTCTTAAGTGTTGTGCCTAATTTTTGTTTCCAGTTTTTGTTCATTTTGTTATTTTTGTATTTTTGTACATGGAGGGGGTGGCTTAGGGTGCATAAACGGATATGTTGCATTAATCATGATTTTTTCACAAAAAAGTATACTTTATGCCCTTGAATGCTGTAGGATGTGGGAAGTTTATTGCTGCGTCTTTTTCCCTGTTGTGCGAATTTTCTCACAGATGATAAATCTCCCCTGTATATGTCACCCATGGTGTTTTTTAAATTTTTTTTTTTAAACATTGTGTGAAACCACCCTAAGAGTGAAAAATAGATTGTGAGCCCGGTCTAGTGTGAGTGATGACAATCTCGGAACAACACTGCAGAATCTGCTGGGGCTAAATAAGCAATGCAAGTAAATAAAGAATAAAGCATAAACAGGATGTTTTCTTCACCTTACTTTCTTATCGAAGCAATAGTTTTCTACCAGAAGTTAATTTAAGAAGGACAACGAATATGGATGCAACTTTTGTTGTCACCTAAATATTCCTGTCAGAGAAAACAGTCATGCCCCAGCTAATAAAATCTGTCTGCTTAAACCTCCAATTTATTTATATACAATGAAACCTCTCCAGAATTACATGCTTCTTAGGGCTCGTTCGCGTTAATGTCAGTCCCCGTTAATTCATGCCCTTTCTCAAATCCGGCTGTAAAAGGATCGCATTGATGTTAATGTTTTTTTTTTTTTTTTTTTTTACAGTCCTTTGTCACCCATCTGCACTTGTTTGGTTCCTATTCCGTTATTTTTAGCGCCAAAAATAATACATTACTCAAAAAAATAAAGGGAAAACTAAGATAGCAAATCCTAGATCTGAACTTTCGTCTTTACATGGTTGAATGTGCTGACAACAAAATCACACAAAAATTATCAATTGGAATCAAATTTATCAACCCATGGAGGTCTGGATATGGAGTCACACTCAAAATCACAGTGGAAAACCCCACTACAGGCTGATCCAACTTTATGTAATGTCCTTAAAACAAGTCACAGTGAGGCTCAGTAGTGTGTGTGGCCTCCACGTGCCCGTATGACCTCCCTATAATGCCTGGGCATGCTCCTGATGAGGTGTCGGATGGTCTCCTGAGGAATGTCCTCCCAGACCTGGAAGAGCACAGGGTGCCAGTGGCAAATTTGCCAATCTTGGTGTTCTCTGGCAAATGCCAAACGTCCTGCTTGGTGTTGGGCTGTAAGCACAACCCCCACCTGTGGACATCAGGCCCTCATACCACCCTCATGGAGTCTGTTTCTGGACACATGCACATTTGTGGCCTGCTGGACGTCATTTTGCAGGGCTCTGGCTGTGCTCCCCCTGCTCCTTCTTGCACAAAGGCGGAGGCAGTGGTCCTGCTGCTGGGTTATTGCCCTCCTACAGCCTCCTCCACGTATCCTGATGTACTGGCCTTTCTCCTGGTAGCACCTCCATGCTCTGGACACTATGCTAACAGACACAGCAAACCTTCTTGCGACAGCTCGCATTGATGTGCCATCCTGGATGAGCTGCACTACCTGAGCCACTTGTGTGGGTTGTAGACTCCGTCTCATACTACCACTAGTGTGAAAGCACTGCCAGCATTCAAAAGTGACCAAAACATCAGCCAGGAAGCATAGGAACTGAGAAGTGATCTGTGGTCACCTCCTGCAGAACCACTCCTTTATTGTCTTGCTAATTGCCTAGAATTTCCACCTGTTATCTGTTCCAGTTGCACAACAGCATGTGAAATTGATTGTCAATGAGTGTTGCTTCCTGAGTGGACAGTGTGATTTCCCAGAAGTGTCATTGACTTGGAGTTACATTGTGTTGTTTAAGTGTTCACTTTATTTTTTTGACCAGTCTATATATATATATATATATATATATATATATATATATATATATATATATATATTAAATTTAACATTGAAGACTATGGCAAACAGATAAGTCTTTATGGTCATCCGTTTGCACCCGGTTTTTAAAATCCATTTTTGAACCGTTATTACTTTTGAGCATGCTCAGAAGTGAAAGCAGCGGACTCCTACAGTGCTGCGCTACTCCATTACTCCCATCATGGAACAGACTCATTTCCATGATGGTAGTAGTAGTTCCCCCAGCTGCGGGAGTCTGCAGGTGGCTGGGGAGACTACAGAAGTGCTTGTACATGATGGGAGCTGTAGTAGGAGGGAAGGCTCCTGCCGAAGAAGGGAGCGGTATTGCGTCGCTATCCCTGACTATCCGGCTTAATGTCAAACACCAGGGCTCATATACATTCATCCTCAATGTTGAATTTTAAAAATCCTGCCGACAGCCCTGAATGGCCACTCGGTACCAGTCATTCAGGACTACCGGCGGAAATTTGAAAATTAAATTACGGACAGTATATACATCGCAGGGGAGAGGATAGCTTATGATCACATTGGGTCTCAGAAGGGAGACATTGGGTCCCAGTGCGACCAAGACTCTGTTCCTTGATGGGGGTTGTAGTGCAAGCGCTAATGTAGTCTCCCCAGCTGCCCGCAGACACCTGCAGCCGGGGGAACTACTACTCCCATCATGGAAACAAGTCTGTTCCATGATGGGAGTAATAGAACCCGTGGCTGCGGGAGTCTGTAGGCAGATCATTTTTTCTAAGTTAATGGATTGACTTAATGGCATCCCTTTTGTATCCATTTGGGCAGCATTGACGGGAGAATAGCGGGACGGGAAAGAACAGCCATGTGAACCTAGCTGTACCTGTCTGAGGTCCAGCATTATCACTGGGGTAATTATTTTAGAAGACTTATTTCAGAAGCAGGTAGACAGACAATGTAATAGAGTATAAGGAAATGCTAGCAGAATGCTTGGATGTATAGGGAGAGGTATAAGCAGTAGAAAGAGAGAAGTGCTTATGTGTGTATAGGGAGAGGTATTTTCAGTAAAGGGAAGTGCTCATGGAGGACACATGTTTTATATTAGAGGGGAAAGGTTTATGCAGTAATATCAGGAAGTTTTACTTTACTGAGTGATTGGTGGATGCATGGAATAGCATGGGGGCAATTCCTCCATAAGTGGGAGCTGCAAATAGAGTGAAGGTTAAGCATGCATGGGATAGGAATAAGGTTATCCTTCATATAAGATAGAGATAGGTATAAGCCTATCCTTCATATAAGATAGGGATAGGCATAAGACTATGCTTCACATAAGATAGGGCCAGGGACTATTCATAGAATTTAGGATGTTGGGCAGACTAGATGAGCCAAATGGTTCTTATCTGCAGTCTATGTTTCTATGTTTCTCCAAAAGGTCGAATATTTAAAGTAGAGTCTTTTAGGTTAATTCCCTTCACTAGCATTCTTTATTTCCTTGTGTTCCTATTGTTGTTCTGACCTCCTGTGTCCTGCTTGTGCTCTGACCATTCTCCTGTCTTCTAATTTTGAACTGCGTCACTGTATAGGATATGACCAATTGGCTGTCCTGACTTTGTTTTGCCTCTGTTTTATACTTTGCTGCTCTCTTAGTTCCCTGTTTGTTCCTGTTTACTCTGTTTCTGATGATTTTGTACCATATTTGACTGTGTGTTATTGACCTGAACTGTGCATCTTGCCACACCTAGTCCAGCATAGGGACTGTTGTCCAGTTGGGGGTTGCCATTTAGGGTGGAACATCTAAGTGGGTAGGGAAAGTGCTATGGACAAGAATTAGTCTGCACTTATCTCTACCAGATGACCACCTCTTTGAGAAGACTACTCTCTTATCTAGACCAGATTTCATTTGACAGATTTTCAGTCCACCAGACTGTTTTCAAAGTAATGTTTTCATAGTGACCACTATTCAAAGCAATTTTGGGTGGTCTTCACTGTCAACCATCAATAATAGGACTTAATAGGAGCAGGAGTAAAATAGCTATTTCTATTATTATTTTACAACAATGGTGGTTGTTGATTGCAGACCCTATTAGTCACAAGCCCGAGGTTAACCAATAGGTAACCAAGGTGTGAGAGCTCATGCATATTGCTTACTTCAAAAAGAAATTAATGCTGAAATGGACCCGCATGTTTCAGTGTGCAAAATTCTGGCCAGGTTACAGACTAACAATTGTAATGTTTATTGTCTGCTCATTCCCTAATGGTGGCATTGGCAGAACTTTTATTATAAACTGTCACATATAAAAAATATCCCAATGTGACCTTGGCAAAGAAATGTTTCTATAATTGTTGTGTGTACTCTATTAGCTCCAAATCCATCATCTGTCATTAAAACGAAGGAGACTAAAAATATATCAGTTCAAAGTGTCTTTTAATGGGGAAATATATGCTAAAAGAATGAAAAAGGGCATAGAAGCGCTGTACAGGAAGGCTGATGCATAGGGATTTATGTAAAAGTGCACGCCTCTACTCAAGTCCTGCAAGCCTATGCACTGGTGTGGCATTTGTTTAGACTGGCAGAGGAGATGGCCATCTTGAAAAATGCCTCCCTTTCCCCTTGTCTCTAATGGTGATCGCTGGAGGGCTTAAGAGACAGACCTCCTGGTGGAAATCATAGGGGGTCCAAGCTGACAGGCACCCTATGATCAGACACATCCTGTGGACTGGGAAAAAGTTTGCATAAAAGGAATATATATTTCATTTTTTTTCTGCCTTTTTTTAGTCATTCCAGGTGGGACATACAAAGAATGTGTTCTAGTAGCCGGCGATAAACAACAAGACTTCAAAATTCCTCATGTTGGGTAGCACAATCGTTTTCTCCAAAAAAAGTTGGTGATATCTTTGATATCTGGCAGCACCTGTAGGCAGGTTTTTTGCAACTGGTACATAGACACCAATGGTTGTTGCCCAGTCTCCCCTTCGTGTCTTCCATAGGCTGACGGCATACTTCCTTGGGGTCCCATCTTGGATCATTCTGAAGGGAGGATGGCTGAAGCCGATTTGCCTCAGCAATCCTATGTTGTAGTCTTTGTAACGATTGCCTAAAAGTCTATTACACAAACCATAAAAAAATTTGTCATTTATAAATAATTAATTATTATTATTGTTATTATTATTATTAATAATAATAATAATAATAAAAACAACAACAATAATATTTTTGCCTATTCTAGCTATACTTGTACAGAAAAAACTGACTGCTGTATACTTTCAAAAGGTGGTTCTGTTATTGTAATTCAAAGGAATCCTCTTGCAAAATAATATGTATCCCCTATACACAAGATAAGGCACAAGTTTCTGATCGAAACCAAGTCCAGCTCACCTCCCTGTGTGTTTTCTGCACGGATTGGGCACTCAGACTCAGGTGTCTTGTAACAGCAAAAACGAAGGAATAATCCAGAAGTTTCAAAAGAACAGGCTTTATTTCCAAATCTTGAATAAAATCTTCAATAAACAAAAAAGAGGAAACAAAGCGTATATAGATCAGGATCCAAAAATAATTTTATTAAACATAACTGTTTCATAGACAAAACATTTAAAAACACAAAAAATTACCGAACATAGTCAAATGAAGGAGCAATTAGAGATTAGTCTGCTGAGTACAGAACCAAAGGTCCACTATATAAACCTGCATAAGAGCATATCTTTTTTGGAACTGTAATTTTTGTTAAATAATTTTCATAGGTACAAATTCAAACAGAAAAAGACATAGCAAAAATATTATATGGGCTTGAGCCCGTTGACAATCTATGCTAAAAAAAAAACAAAAAAGCTTGCAAATGAACGGGCCAGGATAGGCTAATACCGTAATCAAAATCGCTCCGCCAGCCCCCACTACCAACATGTAGATTCGGAACTGTAACATCAATTGGCATGTATACATAAAGAGAACCATCAAGCAAGCAAATGTCGATATGCCAGCAAATATAGGAAAAAGGCCTGAGCCCAAAACCAATCGAGGAAAGGGAAAGGATATACAAACAGGGGGAAGCACAAAGACTTACAAAAAATGACATGACCACACATAGGGAAGCAGATATGAAAAATAAGAGAAAGAGAGAAAAGGGAGAGGCGGTTGCCTATCAGAAATAGGATCCCAGGGTCCCCAGACTGAAAGGAAGGAAGGGATAGAATTATTCAAGGTAGCCGTTAAAGATTCCAGAGAACGAATTTCACGTATGCGAGATAACAGGTCAGACTCGGAGGGAGGGAGGGTCCTCTTCCAGCATTTAGAAATAAGGGTTTTAGCGGCCAAAACTATGTGCATAAAAAGCCTAAACATCTTCCTAGACAGAGCAGGGTGAGAAAGTTGAAGAAGGTATATAGGAGGGTCAAGGGGGACCGGCACTCCCAGGACCTCAGAGAGCAGTCCCGCACTCTATTCCAGTAGTCCACTATGAGAGGACAGGACCAAAATATATGAAATACTGTGCCCAACCCCACAACACGCAAGAGCCTATCTAAGCCCCTAAAGGGGTATTCCAGGAAAAAAAAAATCCAATAATTATTAGCTGCTGAAGTTGAGTTGTTCTTTTCTGTCTGGTAACAGTGCTCTCTTCTGACATCTCTGCTTGTCTCGGGAACTGCACAGAGTAGAAGAGGTTTGCTATGGGGATTTGCTTCTACTCTGGACAGTTCCTAAGACAGGTGTCATCAGAGAGCACTTAGACAGAAAGGAACAACCCAACATCAGCAGCTCATAAGTACTGAAAGGATTAAGAAGTAATTTACAAATCTGTTTAACTTGCTGGAGCCAGTTGATATATAAATTTTTTTTTTTCCAAGATAACCCCTTTAATGAAACTATGAAGTGCTAAAATTACAATAAGCCAGTACTGAAACAAACATGTGTAACACGCACCCTAAAAAATGCTGCAGTGTAAACAAAGTAAACAATCCTAGGTATGCGCAGTATACAATAGGGTACAACAATATTAACCTCTCCATTTTACTGAGAAAACCCGAAAAAAGGGCATGTCTGTCGGGAAAAGGGGACGTGGTCACATAAAAAGGGTGTGTTCCTGAAATTTTCACAAAAACCCTACTATTTACTAAGGTTTCCATAGAACATGTGGTGGATTTGACCTGAGGAAAACCCCACAGATCAGAACATGTGTAAAAATACGATAGTACTGATGAAAGGTATTTAGATTGTTACTGGACTTTTTAAGTACTGAAATACTTTTCTGTCTATATTTACTTTAGCAATTAAGCCGATACTGTATTTTCCTTTGCTTCATACCAATATAAACAACTTGTCTTCTTCTCCTTAATAAAACTTGGTTTATTTTCATTATTTGCAGTTACTTGTAAACTAGCACATGAAGCTCGATTCTTCGGAAGTCTTTTATCTACCCATTCTGGTAGACAAGTAATTTGGCACAAACATCCTCATTTCCCATCATTTCCCATTTCATTCCTAACATAATTCTGCATCTTACGTGACACTTATTTGTGTATCGTAGCCGATGACCTAATGCTTTAAGCTAGAATTTGCCACAAAGGTTTTTTTTTTCAGGAATAGAGTAGCAGCATTCCCCATCCCTTCTTACGAAAAATTGATTTGATTTGCTGAAATCCAAAAATAACAATTTTTTTAATGTTATTTCAAGATTTTTATTAATTTATGAGAAACACTTGGATACAGCTGTATGGAACAGGACTGTCTCAATTAGATTGTGGACCCCAACCATTGCACTGCCATGAGCTACTTACTTGTGCAAATATTTTACCAAATAAACAAGTCTTTTTCTCATGTTTTATTTTATTTTTATTTTTAATACTCACTGCTGCAATCCCCTACCAATGTTGCCTGGGTTCCCCTTGCTCCCCATTACCTGGTCTTTGTGGTCACGTAGTCAAGCACTGAGTGCAATGGGCCACTGGGGACCAGAAAATAATGAGTAGTAGAGATTAGTGTTACGCCGAGCGCTCCGGGTCCCCGCTCCTCCCCGGAGCGCTCGCTACACTCTCGCTACTGCAGCGCCCCGGTCAGATCCACTGACCCGGTGCGCTGCGATACCGCCTCCAGCCGGGATGCGATTCGCGATGCAAGTGGCGCCCGCTCGCGATGCGCACCCCGGCTCCCGTACCTGACTCGCTCTCCGTCGGTCCTGTCCCGGCGCGCGCGGCCCCGCTCCCTAGGGCGCGCGCGCGCCGGGTCTCTGCGATTTAAAGGGCCACTGCGCCGCTGATTGGCGCAGTGGTTCTAATCAGTGTGTTCACCTGTGCACTCCCTATGTATACCTCACTTCCCCTGCACTCCCTCGCCGGATCTTGTTGCCATTGTGCCAGTGAAAGCGTTTCCTTGTGTGTTCCTAGCCTGTGTTCCAGACCTCCTGCCGTTGCCCCTGACTACGATCCTTGCTGCCTGCCCCGACCTTCTGCTACGTCCGACCTTGCTTCTGTCTACTCCCTTGTACCGCGCCTATCTTCAGCAGTCAGAGAGGTTGAGCCGTTGCTAGTGGATACGACCTGGTCACTACCGCCGCAGCAAGACCATCCCGCTTTGCGGCGGGCTCTGGTGAACACCAGTAGTGACTTAGAACCGGTCCACTAGCACGGTCCACGCCAATCCCTCTCTGGCACAGAGGATCCACCTCCTGCCAGCCGGCATCGTGACAATTAGGTTGTATGGCAGAAGATCTGCTCTGGTAAATTGTCTGTATAATGGAAAACACTAATAATAAGATTTGTATGAGACACACTAGACCAGTGGTCTCCATCCAGTTCTCAAGGCCCAACAACATTCTAGTTTTTTTCAGTTACTCCATTGGAAAAGAACAGGGAAGAAATCCAATTCTGGACTGTTGGTGGTGGGCCTTGATGACTGGGTTGGGGAGCTCTGCCCTGGACCACTAGATAATGGCTGCTACCATTAATCCATCATATACTGTAGACCACCAGACCACAAGATTTTACCACTTACTGGTACCCTATTTATTCTGCCCACTCACTGTAAACTGCGGACTGCTGGAGGGGGAATTCCCCAGCAGACGTGATCTCACACTTCTATGCTGTGCTCAGGCTTGGGAATCGCCCCCCTCTCTGTTTTGCTCTGCACAAGGAACATAGAGCAGAGGGAGATAGGAGCCGACTTGCTGCAAGTGATCGTTCTAACCTGCTTGATTGACAGGCAGAGAGCGAGTGCTGTGGAGAGCCGCAGTGTCTCCTCTGCTTTCTGACTTTTGTCTCCACCAGGTTGCTGCAGGAGACAATCCCCTGGACCACTAGATAATGGCTTCTACCATTAATTCCTCATATACTGTAGACAACCAGACCACAAGATTTTACCACTTACTGTGGCCCTATTTCTTCTGCCCACTGACTGTGAGCTGCGGACTGCTGGAGGGGGCATTCCCCAATAGACGTGATCTCACACTTCTATGCTGTGCTCAGGCTCAGAGTTAGAACACCTAATACCCGGAATATCAGTGCTTTTTCAGACCAAAAACTTCCAACATTTTTAATTGCAGTAAATTAGTGTGATCCCTCAACTTACAATGGCCTCAACATACAATAGTTTCAACATACAATGGTCTTTTCTGGACCATTGTAACTTGAAACCAGACGCAACATACAATGCTATGAAATCTGCGAAATGTGTCATTGGCTGGAAGAACCAACCAATCAGAATGGGCATTCACTGGTAAAACCCCTGTATTCCTAAAGTGCATGCACTGACTGGTGTCTGGTAGCGCCCCCTACAGTACAGGGAGGTATTACATGTTCTGTACTCTTTACCTGTACCAGGGTTAGCTTCTCCTTTGGACATCAGGTGAGGGTGACTCAATTTTCCTTTTTTTTTCGGACATTGCGTGTTCTGTACAGGACCCTGAAGAAGCTCCTGTCCTCTACATAGACCAGTGTTTCCCAAAGAGGGTGCCTCCAGCTGTTGCAAAACTACAACTCCCAGCATGCCCGGACAGCCTTTGGCTGTCCGGGCATGCTGGGAGTTGTAGTTTTGCAACAGCTGGGGGCACCCTGCTTGGGAAACACTGACATAGACAGTGATTTACAGCTCCCAGCAGATCTTTCTTACTTTTATATATAAGGACTTGCTTTATCTGTATTAGTTATCTACTTATTTTTCTTTAATCCTCACTTTTTCCTATTTTTGGATGACATTTTGGTGGCTTCAGAACCAATTACCAGGTTTCCATAGAGTTATGGTCTCAACACACAATGGTTTCAACATACAATGGTCGTCCTGGAACCAATTAATATTGTAACTTGAGGGACCACTGTAGTTTATTATACATTAGCTTATCTATAATATATTAAATTTCCTTAATGGTGACAGGTACCATTTAAGTCCCAAAATAGGTTGGTCCTAAGGGTTAGATATTCAGTCAGCACTAGGGATGATCCAGCTGTTATGTTGCAAACAGGGCAAACCTTTACATTGAGGGAAGTCAAGATCCTTCTTAAAGGGAACCTTTGCTGATAGACATCTTATCCTCTATCCAAAGGATAGGTGAAAAGATGTCTGATCGCAGGAATCCCACTGCTGGGGACCCCCATAATCTCCCACAGCACCCGGCGTTCTAAACAAATGCCGGGTTACTGCGGCAGTGATCGTGATGTCGTGGCCATGGCCCTTGTGCCGTCACTCCACTTCCCCTCTATTCTCGCCTATGGGAGGGGGCGTGTTGGCCCACACACCCCCTCCAATATACATGAATGGAGGTGGCGGGGTCGGACGCCACGATGGGTGTGGCCGTGACGTCACGATCACGGCCTCCTGCTCCAAGCGTTCTGAACAAAACGTTCAGAACGCTGGAGCACCGGAGTACCCCTTTAAAGGTGTATTCCAGGAAACAGATTTGTAAATTACTTCTATTAAAAATCTTAATCTTTCCAATAATTATCAGCTGCTGAAGTTGAGTTGTTTATTTCTTTCTAGCAACAGTGCTCTCTGCTGACATCTCTGCTTGTCTCGGGAACTGCACAGAGTAGAAGAGGTTTGCTATGGGGATTTACTTCTACTCTGGACAGTTCCCGAGACAGGTGTCATAAGAGAGCACTTAGAAAGACAAGAACAACTCAACTTCAGCAGCTCATAAGTACTGAAAGGATTAAGATTTTTTAATAGAAGTAATTTACAAATCTAACCTTCTGGTAGATGTCAACTGGCACTACTTTCACTTCTCATTCCCTATATATATATATATATATATATATATATATATATATATATATATATATATAGTGCACAATATGGTGGTGCTAATCGTGATAGTCCAATGCAATTGGTAAATCAACTTGTAAGTAGAATAGAAGACAATTGCACTCACCAGTCTTCGTTTATGTGCTTTTATTCTTCAGAACGAGGGGTACAGTTTGCGGGTGCAGGAGTGAGCGACACGTGTTCCGACTCTCAGAGGATACGCTGAATAGCGTGAAACACGTGTCGCTCACTCCTGCACCCGCAAACTGTACCCCTTGTTCTGAATAAAAGCACAAAAACGAAGATTGGTGAGTGCAATTGTCTTCTATTTTACTTACAAGTTAATTTACAAATCTGTTTAACTTTCTGGAGCCAGTTGATTTATATAAAAAAGTTTTCCCCTGGATAACCCCTTTAAGTAGGAATTGTGAAGTAAATGCTGAAACATATACAGGAACTTTTCAAATGCTTAGTAAAAGAGGAAATGTTTCTAGCTAAATAAATAAATAAATAAATAAAAGTGAGGAAACATGGGTTCTAGGAAAGCCTGCTGCTTATCTCTAAGCCACAATTGACTCAGTTCTGGTTAGACTGGGACGCAGAGTCTAAAGAATTTCTCTGTTCTTCCCCCCCATTCCAAGAGAAGCATGGATTTTTTTGGTTGGATTTCCAGGTGGTGGTCCCCAAAAAAGTCAGAAGTAGACAAGGGTCCTTATCAGGAGAGCGGTCAGGAGGCCACAGGTTTCCACGCCCCATAGACTTGAGAGGGGGCGGACCGTGACGCAGGGTGCTGCAAGAGAGATCGTAGGGGTTCCCAGCGGTGGGACCTTTGCGATCAGACATCTTATCCCCTATGCTTTAGATATAGGGGATAAGATGTCTAGGGGCGGAGCTCTGTATCTAGGAGAAAATATCTCAGTAACATGACAATACTTGGAACAATATTTTTTCACATGCTGTTGTGCCTTAGTATAGAGTCAGAGCCATACAGCGATACAATATTAAAGTGGAGTATTAAGGAATCTGTACAACACATGTTTGAGTCCATAGGGCAGTGATTCCCAACCGCGGTGCAGCGGCACACGTGTGTGCCGTTTGGCACTGCCCGTGGTGCCATGGGATTTTGCTGTGATTTTTTTTATTTTTAAATGTCCCGCCCCGACCTTATGACTGTCGGCACAGGGGGGGGGATGGGAAGTCTGCATGCGCACTGCCCACACAGCGTCCCCCTGTGTCCCCCTCTCTCTTGCGGCGCAGTGAGACGAAAATGGTGCCCTGGGGCGGAACGAGCTGCATCTGCGCCAGACTCCCGTGCCTGCTGTGGAACTGCAAGCTGCGCAGGCCAGCTTGCTTAAGGTACCGTACCCTTTCCACCCCTCTGTTACCCCTTCTCAACCCTGTCCAACCCCCCCACCACCACCACCACCGTCACCCAGGACCACCCTTTACCCCCCCTCGTCACTCATGTCCACCCCCCCTGTCATCCATGTCCACCTTGTCCACCTCCCTGTCCATTCCTGTCACTCATGTCCACCCCCCCTGTCACCCATTTTTTTTTTTTTCTCATCAACCTCGGTAGGGGTGCCCCACGGGAAAAAAAATTTCCGAGGTGTGCCCCGACCCAAAAAAGGTTAGGAAACACTGCCATAGGGCAATAAAATCGATAGGGCAGCTTTGAAATGTTCTTAACAGAACAGAAGACCCTCAGAAGCTTCACAAGATATTCAGGGCTAAAACTGTCTAAGTAATAAACATCCTGTATACAATTCACTTACAGTTAAAGTGTCAGGAACCATTCTATCAATTTCCTCTACCGTGAACACAATGAACATATTACAGATTCCCAGAAAATCAAATGCAGCTGCTTTACATAATTTCTGCTAAATATCTAATATATATATATATATATATATATATATATATATATATATATATATTTCTTTTTTAAACCTTTCTAATAAAATCTATAATGCATTACATAGTGCTGGACAAGGTGTTTTGGCTCTCCCCCCCCCAAAAAAAAAAATACACAAATGCATACACCTTTAAGACTCCATAACTAGTGACAATTTTGTATGATAATTTACTTGTAAATACTAGTTTGCAGCATTAGTTAGGAAGGTGATGGGATGCAGGATACTTCTATCACCATGGACAGTTGTTATCCCGTCCACAGAGTCAATGGTCACAATAAGAGGTGTCAGTGGAAGGATTAACTTGTGCTGTGCCACAACAGTTGATTCAATCAGTCTGGCTTCAAGGAGAACGCCGGCTCCATGTGGCGCAGGATACAAAAGAAGATCAGATAAAATCTAGGTAATTTATTTCCCAAGATTTTTTTTTTTTTTTTAAAGAGCCGAGGCAAGTGTTCTCTATCACCCAAAGTGTAAGAAAAAGTGCAAACGTGTCACACTAAAAAAACGTGCACAAAGGATGCGGTCTATCGCTAAGCCCTTCTCCAACAGGAGAGAGGCCCCCCAACAATCCTAACCTTGACCAAGCCACCCTCCTCAAAGATCGTTTTCTTTCCAAGGGTTATCCCAATTCATTACTCACTCAAGCATTCCATAAAGTAGAAGATAAAAAACTATTACATCTGATTAATACAGTATAGAATAATGGAGCAGAAATATATCCAGAAAAAGATAAAAACAGAAAACATACAGACAATTCATTTAAGTATAATTTTATTACCAACTACAATAGAGCATCAAAGGAGATCCAAAATACGTTAAGATGACATTGGCACATTATTTTGAACGATCCCATTTTGAAAGACTTAGTTCCCAATATACCGTATATACTCGAGTATAAGCCGAGTTTTTCAGCACGATTTTTCGTGCTGAAAACACCCCCCTCGGCTTATACTCGAGTGAACTCTCCACCCGCAGTGGTCTTCAACCTGCGGACCTCCAGAGGTTTCAAAACTACAACTCCCAGCAAGCCCGGGCAGCCATCGGCTGACCGGGCTTGCTGGGAGTTGTAGTTTTGAAACCTCCGGAGGTCCGCAGGTTAAAGACCACTGCGGCCTTCGACATCATCCAGCCCCCTCTTACCCCCTTTAGTTCTGTACAGTACTCGCCTCCGCTCGGCGCTGGTCCGGTGCTGCAGGGCTGTCCGGAGGTCGTCCGGTGGGATAGTGGTTCCGGGCTGCTATCTTCACCGGGGAGGCCTCTTCTAAGCGCTTTGGGCCCGGCCCCAGAATAGTCACGTTGCCTTGACGACGACGCAGAGGTACGTTCATTACCAACGTACTTCTGCATCATCGTCAAGGCAACGCCTCTATTCTGGGCCCAAAGCGCGGAGAAGAGGTGCCCCCGGTGAAGATAGCAGCCCGGAACCACTATCCCACCGGACGACCTCGATGGCCGATGGCTGCCTGGGCTTGCTGGGAGTTGTAGTTTTGAAACCTCTGGAGGTCCGCAGGTTGAAGACCACTGAGGGCGGATGACGACAAGATGATGATGAAGGGGGGTGGGGATGATTACAAGGGGATGATGAAGGGGGGTGGGGATGATGACAAGGGGATGATGAAGGGGGGGGGGTGTGGGATGATTACAAGGGGATGATGAAGGGGGGTGGGGATGATGACAAGGGGATGATGAAGGGGGGGTGTGGGATGATTACAAGGGGATGATGAAGGGGGGGTGTGGAATGATGATGAAGGGGGGTGGGGATGATGACAAGGGGATGATGAAGGGGGTGTGTGTGTGGGATGATTACAAGGGGATGATGAAGGGGGGGGTGTGGGATGATTACAAGGGGATGATGAAGGGGGGTGGGGATGATGACAAGGGGATGATGAAGGGGGGGGTGTGGGATGATGACAAGGGGATGATGAAGGGGGGTGGGGATGATGACAAGGGGATGATGAAGGGGGGGTGTGGGATGATGACAAGGGGATGATGACAGGTGATGATGATGAGGGTCTGGATGATGACAGGCGGTGATGATGATGAGGATGTTAATGACGGGGGTCTGGATGATGACAGGGGGGGGATGTATTTCCCACCCTAGGCTTATACTCGAGTCAATAACATTTCCTGGGATTTTGGGTTGAAATTAGGGGCCTCGGCTTATACTCGGGTCGGCTTATACTCGAGTATATACGGTACCCGGTATAACATACAGGCGGGCAAAAAATCTACAGAACATGATCGCTCCAAACAGATTTAAAAAATATAAATGTTACCAATTCACCTATGTTTTCTCCATTAAAAGGTTGTTCACCTTGTAACAAAAGTCGCTGTCTCTGTTGCAGCATGATCAGCAATTTTTCCGATAAATTTACCTCTCATCATACCAAAATTTTTTTCTCTATTAATCTTTCTAAATTATTGCTGACATTATCTTTACTTTTCACTTTTGCTAAACTCTACTCCCTACACTCAGATACACTGGATCAAATATATGTACATATCACTTCTACATTTACATCCTATATATTTACACCCTTTACTATTTAATTCATTTTATTTTATTCTTTTTTTTATTATTTTCACTATTACCTGTTTGGTCTACATATTTTTCTATTTTTACACCTGGTTAATCAGCATTTGCAGTGTGAGTGTATATGCAAATTATTATTATTATTATTTTTTTAAAGAGCCGAGGCAAGTGCTCTCTATCACCCAAAGTGCAAGAAAAAGTGCAAACGTTTCACACTAAAAAAAAACTGCACAAAGGATGCGGTCTATCGTTAAGCCCTTCTCGGACAGGAGAGAGGCCCCCCAACAAACCTACCCTTCACCTCTGGGCCAAAAGGCACTTGCAAGGATTCAGGTTCGATGCCCCTTTTCGCCGAAGCTACTAAGAGGCAGAAAATGCTCCTGGCTTCAACCCAGGAGTTAGCCAAGGTATCAGCCGAGGAGCCGTATTGTTACGCCGAGCGCTCCGGGTCCCTGCTCCTCCCCGAAGCGCTCGCGGCGTTTCTCTCCCTGCAGCGCCCCGGTCAGACCCGCTGACCGGGAGCGCTGCACTGACATGGCCGGCGGGGATGCGATTCGCATAGCGGGACGCGCCCGCCCGCGAATCGCATCCCAGGTCACTTACCTGTCCCGGTCCCCGGCTGTCATGCTCTGGCGCGCGCGACTCTGCTCACTAGGGCGCGCGCGCGCCAGCGCTCTGAGATTTAAAGGGCCAGTGCACCAATGATGGTGCCTGGCCCAATCACCCTGATTAGCTTGCACCTGTTCCTTGCCCTACTTATACCTCACTTCCCCTGCACTCCCTTGCCGGATCTTGTTGCCTTGTGCCTTGAGAAAGCTTTACTGTGTTACCTATACTGTGTTCCAGACCTCCTGCTATTTCACCATTGACTACGAACCTTGCCGCCTGTCCCGACCTTCTGCTACGTCTGACCTTCCTCTTGTCTACTCCCTTGTACCGCGTTTATCTCAGCAGTCAGAGAGGTTGAGCCGTTGCCAGTGGATACGACCTGGTTGCTACCGCCGCTGCAAGACCATCCCGCTTTGCGGCGGGCTCTGGTGAATACCAGTAGCAACTTAGAACCGGTCCACTGACACGGTCCACGCCAATCCCTCTCTGGCACAGAGGATCCACCTCCAGCCTGCCGAATCGTGACACTTATACTGGTGGCATCTTGATCAAAGCCAAGATGCCCAGGGGTTGCAGGGAGGTGAGGAACCTAATGGCCACACACACCTCCCCTAGACCGCCAGGAGGGACACCCAGAAGGGCTACCGCATCCTGACAATCCTGTGTACAAATAAAGACACAAATGGGGCACAGTGATGAACATAAAAAAAATAATAAATAAGTGGACGAGTGCTGATGTACTGCCCGGTCATCCGGCAGGATCTATAAAAATTTCCCTGATCCTAGCCGGAAGGCCGGGATACCAAGGGTAAGTGCCAAAGGTGAAGAGTATGGTGCAGTGCGTTTTTTTAAGAGCCGAGGAATGTGCTCTCGAATCACCCAAAGTGCAAGAAAAAGTGCAAACGTGTTACACTAAAAAACGTGCACAGAGGATGCGGTCTATCGCAAGCCCTTTTCCGATAGGAGAGAGGCCCCCCAACAAACCTTACCCTTCGCCTCCGGACCAAAAGGTACCTGCGAGGTTCCAGGTTCGATGTCCCTTTTCGCCGAAGCTACTAAGGGACCACAAATGCTCCTGGCATCCCCCTTGGCATTAGCCAAGGTATCTGCCCACAGAGCCGATAACGGTTGGCAGGAGTACCCAGGGTGTTTGCAGGGAGGTGCGGAACCTAATGGCCATGCACACCTCCCCTAGACCACCAGGAGGGACACCAAGAAGGGCTACCGCATCCTGACAAATCTTCTCCATTTTGGAAACTGCACCCCTGCCACCTCACTCCTATCCCTTCAGGGGAATCGTGGGTGTCTTGGACAACACCGATCCCCCTTATTTTCTGAGCAGTGTTATACAGGGCTTTATAAATGTGTTTAGGGGTTTATTTCATGAAAATCCCATTTAACTTAGGAAGTGAATAACTTTTCTTTAGAGATCAAAAACATTATAATTTAAGTGATCTCATCTTTTTTCTGCAGATATTTCCATGAAATTTCCTGATTTTCCCCAGAGAACTATCCTTAAAATAAAATTTTGTATCCTTGTGTATCCCCCCCAGAGGGGAGGTTACATGCGCAAGTGACCATAACCAAGGCTTACAGTTATTTTTATAGTAGGTGCCTGTAATTCTGATTTATTTTGGTTAATTAAAGGAGTACTCCGATGCACCACAAAAAAAAAAATGCCACAATGTAGCCCATTAACTGTAGCCCATTAACTTCCCTGTGCAACGACCCCTCAATCTTGTTAAACGGCCCAGCCGTTCTCCTGTTACGGCCGCCCGAAGACCCTGGCCTGCGCTGCATGTCCCAGCATGCCCGCTCCTTACATCCGGCCAGCTCCTGCCCTCCCCCTGATTGAATGACAGCACTTAGGTGGGCGTTTGCAGAGGTGAGACTATGGCAGCTCCGCTCAGCGCATAAATTAATAAATTAAGTTAGGGGGAGTAGCCGACTCCGGGCTGGGAGGCCGGCACAGCCCGCAGTGACTCATGGGATCGATGAGTCACCGGGCGAAGATGGCGCAGGATCATGAAAAAAAGGCAGTCGAGCGTCATCAAAGGCACCAGCTTCCGGCCTGATGGAAAACCTAGGAGAAGTCCAGGAAGAAGCCGATATGGACAAGGTGAGTACATTACAAAGTAATATAACTTTTATTCATGCTTCTTTTCACAGGTAAAAGTTTTGCGTTGGAGTACTCCTTTAACTTGCCTTTTAACTTGCGGTGTTATATTCTGCCTTAAGGGAATCATCAAAATAGCCGAATGATCCTTCTGAAACAAAGAATAATGAGCAGGAAGAAAACTTATGTCTCTGTTAAGAAACAATGTGGACGCTTATAATTCAGAGATACGGAGCAGACAGAGAAGACAAGGTCACAGTGGGTGATGCCAGCACAACCCTCATTCTAGAATATAATGGCATCTTGCTTGTTCACATCCCCCTCAAGTGATAAGGGTAGCATAATTTTAAGGCTGCTTTTTAGTGGTTAACAACTTAAAGAGGGCCGGGGTGGGGTACGGGGGGCAGGGGTGGGCAGGCGATGGGGTGGGAGGGGCAGGGGAGGGACGGGACGGGGCAGGGATGGTGGCTTTCGCCTTCTTACCCTCCTTGGTCGGCTTGGCCATCCGTGCTGCTGGCTCCGGAGCTGGGGCTGGCTTCGGTGCTCTCGCTGCTACAGATGCCCATGTTCTCTCCCTACGGGGGCAGTCCTTGTAGCTGTGGGCCGCCAATCCGCAGAGGTTGCCGGTCTTGCTCTTGGGGCAATCCTTGGTCGTGTGACCTGTCACACGGCAAAACCTGCAGGCATCCTCCTTACAGTCCTTGCCCTCGTGGCCCACCTTGCCACATCTCCTGCAGGTCTGCGACATGTCCGAGTCGAAGATAAGTCCTGTGGAGTTGCCCAAGGAGAATGTCGGTGGCAGGTGCTGTAGTCCATCTGGAGATGCAACGTTCTTGTTCAGTCTGACGACCACAGACCACTTGCAGGTCCAGTATCCGAGGGAGTCCAGGATGCGGGTGGGCTCCCTCACCACGGTGCAGAAGCGCTTAAGGAAGGTCGAGATGTCCGTGCCTGGGGAGTGTGGGTTCGGCATTGAGACCGTCACCCGCCTCTCCTCTCTTTGAATAGGGCAGTTGCCCACAAAGCGAGAGAAAGAGGATTCGGGACTCGCCGCTTTCACCGCCTCCCAGTATCTTCTACAGGTTCCAATGGTGGCAAAGGTGATATAGAAGATTCCGGACATGAACGTTGCTATTCCGAGGGTATCAGCCGTGGAGAAGCCTTGATCCGCCAGCATCTTCTTGCCGAACACGTCGTGGCACATGTCCGCCACCCTTCCGTCCACAGGCTTCAGCTTCAAGGCAACAGTCCGCCTCATCCAGGGCTCCAGGGTTGGAGCTTCTAGGTTGGGGATTCTGCCGCCCTTCTGCCTTGCTGTGGTTGGGCTGGACCTCCAGGCCTTGCCCTGTAGCCTCCTGGGTGGACTTGCTGGTTGAGACCATGGCTTCTTCTAGCAGGCTCTTTTCCGCTTTCTTGCTTGTGGAGATTCTTCACAAAGTCTTCTTTCCCGGGCGGGAGGAGCTATGCAGATCCGGTCCCGGTGGGATGAGCTATGCAAATATTTTCCAGAGGCAGCGAGTTTCTTCGAAAAGATTCTGCGCCGCCTTCGTCTTCGCCGAAGTTCCGAAATTCACCGCCGATTCCCTTCTTCCAAGTTCTTCGTCAGCTTCTTCCGGAGCTGCAGTCTTCCAGATCTTCTCCTTCTTCAGATGTTCCGAGGCAGGAAGGAGATGATCTTCAGGTGGTATGCTCTCGAGAATTGCAGTTCTAATAAGAACGAAAAGTACTGCAATCGTACTACGCAAAATCTCTACCACAATGCTGGGAGTTCTTCAGATCACCTTGGTGATCATAGTATCTCCCCTGCCAGGTAAGTAACAGAACTGTCAGGTGATTTAATTAAAACACCCACACCATCACCTCTTAAGGGGCAGAGGTGCCTGGGCCCCCTTAGTCACCAATTGCCCAGTGCGACTGATACCTCTGCACCCTCTATGGATATGCCCCTGTGGCTGGGTCTTCTTTATCCAAGGGCCCCACAATAGCCATAATGTCTGCCTCTCGCTGGTTCTCTTTTTTTTTTTTTGTAAGTTTGATTTGACTGTATAGAGAGAATGTTCAGGTTCACATCATCCAAGGGGAAGGAAAATGGGGCTAAACTGGGCTGCTAGCCCGATTTTCTTCCTACTCACTATTTATTAGTAGGGGTTAAGGAACACCCCCAGTTCACTGATTGCCCTAATTTGCATATTTATACTAATTTATTTTTACTGAATAATGGCACATCGGGGACCCTCACTGTACAGTGCCCTATTAGCCCATATCAGCAGGTTAGGATGGTCTACCCTACTGATAGATTCCCTTTAGGTGGAAATACAAGACATCATACTTACCTCCTTAGACAAGACAGCAGCGATGCACATATTATAAAGCATGCTGGTACTTAAAGGGGTATTCTGGCTTTATACATCTTATCCCCTATCCAAAGGTGTACATGCATACACCTTTAAGATTCCATTACTAGTGCCAATTTTCTATGTATGATAATTTACTTATAAACAATACATTTTTGTTTTCCATTAAACTTGCACCCCCCTCCGTGTGGAGCCCAAGGCAGCTTCCTAACCTTCCTATCCCTCTATCCGGCCCTACCTTCATAACTCTGATTTTACAAAGAGGTTCCTTTAAGCGGATTGTTGCATGTTCCCTCTAAAGCCATATTACGGCATCACGTGATGGTGTAATATGCTGCCACATGGATAATATTGTGATATATTGATGAAGCAATATGCTGCCATATTCTGAGATCTCTAAACCAATGTGAAATGCCCATAAAACTACAACACTTCACAAGAGGAGCAGGCTCTTATTTTACACTAAGCAATGATGCGCTCTGCATTGCTGCTTACTGTATTCACTGAGCAGGAGGCATACAGCGTGCCATACATTTTCAAGAATTCTGTGGGACCCAGTATATATTGTACCCACCAAGCTTCTGTACCCACAAATGTAAATAAGGAAGGAGTGAATGAAAGAAAAGAAAGAAGAGTAAGAAAGATAAGAATTTGACTTTGTACATGTATATTGTATATTTTTTAGTGCAAGTTTTTTTATTTTATGTTTCATGTGCGGTATGGGACTCTTATCTAAAGGTTTAAAGGGGTACTCCTGTGGAAAACTTTTTTTTTTGTTAAATCAACTGGTGCCAGAAAGTTAAACAGATCTGTAAATTACTTTTATTAAAATGTTTTAATCCTTCCAGTACTTTTTAGGGGCTGTATACTACAGAGGAAATTATTTTCTTTTTGGATTTCTTTTATGTCACGCCCACAGTGCTCTCTGTTGACCTCTGCTGTTCATTTTAGGAACTGTCCAGAGCAGGAAAAAATCCCCATAGCAAACATGGACAGTTCCTAAAATGGACAGCAGAGAGCACTGTGGTCGTAACAGAAGAGAATTCCAAAAAGAAAAGCATTTCCTCTGTAGTATACAGCCCCTAAAAATACTGGAAGGATTAAGATTTTTTAATAAAAGTAATTTACAAATCTGTACCCCTTTAACCCCTTCATGACCCAGCCCATTTTCACCTTCATGACCTGGGCATTTTTTGAAAATCTGACCACTGTCACTTTAAACATTAATAACTCTGGAATGCTTTTACTTATCATTCTGATTCCGAGACTGTTTTTTCGTGACATATTCTACTTTATTTTATCGGTAAAATTTCACTGATATTTGTATCCTTTCTTGGTAAAAAATCTAAAAATTTCATGAAAATTTTGAAAATTTAGCATTTTTCTAACTTTGAAAGCCTCTGCTTGAAAGGAAAATGGATATTCCAAATAAATTACATATTGATTCACATATACAATATGTCTACTTTGTGTTTGCATTAAAAAATTGACAAATTTTTTACATTTTGAAGACATCAGAGGGCTTCAAAGTTCAGCAGCAATTTTCAAATTTTTCTCAAGATTTTCAAAATCGTAATTTTTCAGGGCCCAGTTCAGGTTGGAAGTGGATTTTAAGGATCTTCATATTAGAAATACCCCATAAATGACCCCATTATAAAAACTGCACCCCCCAAAGTATTCAAAATGACATTCAGTAAGTGTTTTAACCCTTTAGGTGTTTCACAGGAATAGCAGCAAAGTGAAGGAGAAAATTCTAAATCTTCATTTTTTACACTCGCATTTTCTTGTAGACCCAATTTTTTAATTTTTACAAGGGGTAAAAGGAGAGAAATCACCCTAAAATTTGTAACCCAATTTCTCTCGAGTAAGGAAATACCTCATATGCGTATGTAAAATGTTCGGTGGGCGCAGTAGAGGGCTCAGAAGGGAAGGAGCGACAATGGGATTTTGGAGAGTGAGTTTTTCTGAAAGGGTTTTTGGGGGGCATGTCCCATTTAGGAAGCCCCTATGGTGCCAGAACAGTGGACCCCCCCACATGTGACCCCATTTTGGAAACTATACCCCTCATGGAATGTAATAAGGGGTGCAGTGAGTATTTACACCCCACTGGCGTTTGACAGATATTTGAAACGGTGGACTGTGCAAATCAAAAATTTTATTTTTCATTTTCACAGACCACTGTTCCAAAAATCTGTCATACACCAGTGGGGTGTAAATGCTCACTGCACCCCTTATTACATTCCGTGAGGGGTGTAGTTTCCAAAATGGGGTCACATATGGATATTTATTGTTTTGCGTTTGTCAGAACTGCTGTAACAATCAGCCACCCCTGTGCAAATCGCCTCAAATGTACATGGTGCACTCTCCCTTCTGGGCCTTGTTGTGCGCCCCAGAGCACTTTGCGCCCACATATGGGGGTATCTCCGTACTCAGGAGAAATTGCGTTACAAATTTAGAGGGTCTTTTTTCCCTTTTACCTCTTGTGAAAATGAAAAGTATAGGGCAACACCAGCATGTCAGTGTAAAAAAATTATTTTTTTACACTAACATGCTGGTGTAGACCGCAACTTCACCTTTTCATAAGGGGTTAAAGAAGAAAAAGCCCCCCAAAATTTGTAAGGCAATTTCTCCCGAGTACGGCGATACCCCATATGTGTCCCAAAACTGTTGCCCTGAAATACGACAGGGCTCCAAAGTGAGAGAGCGCCATGCGCATTTGAGGCCTGAATTAGGGATTTGCATAGGGGTGGACATAGGGGTATTCTACGCCAGTGATTCCCAAACAGGGTGCCTCCAGCTGTTGCAAAACTCCCAGCATGCCTGGACAGTCAATGGCTGTCCGGCAATACTGGGAGTTATTATTTTGCAACAGCTGGAGGCTCCGTTTTGGAAACAGTAGCGTACCAGACGTTTTTCATTTTTTGGGGGGAGGGGGGCTGTGTAGGGGTATGTGTATATGTAGTGTTTTTTACTTTTTATTTTAGGTTAGTGTCAGTGTAGTGTAGTGTTTTTAGGGTACAGTCACATGGGCAGAGGTTCACAGCAAGTTTGCCGCTGGAAGTTTGAGCTGCAGCGCAAAATTTGCGCCATCTCAAACTTGCAGCACTCACTGTAAACCTCCGCCCATGTGAGTGTACCCTGTACATTCACATTGGGGGGAGGGGGCAAACATCCAGCTGTTGCAAACTCCGAGCATGCCCTTTGGCTGTCCGTGCATGCTGGGAGTTGTAGTTTTGCAACAGCTGGAGGAACACTGGTTTGGAAACACTAAGTTAAGTAATAAACTTTCAAGTGTTTTGCAACCAAACTTAGTGTTTCCAAACCAGTGTGCCTCCAGCTGTTGCAAAACTACAACTCCCAGCATGCATGGTCTGTCAGTGCATGCTGGGAGTTATAGTTTTGCAACAATTGCAACAGCTGGAGGCACTGAGGTAGGAAACGGACAATGTTTTCCAACTAGTGTGCCTCCAGATGTTGCAAAACTACAACTCCCAGCATGCCCAGACTGCCAAGGCATGCTGGAAGTTGTAGTTCGGCAATATCTGAAGGATCAGATGTTGCCGAACTACAACTTCCAGCATGCTTGGGCAGTCTGGGCATGCTGGGAGTTGTAGTTTTGCAACATCTGGAGGTCCACAGTTTGGAGACCACTGTATAATGGTCTCCAATCTGTGCTCTTCCAGATGTTAGAGAACTACAACTCCCAGCATGCCTGGACAGACTGAGCATGCTGAGATTTGTAGTTTTGCAACATCTGGAAGAGCACAGATTGGAGACCATTATACAGTGGTCTCCAAACTGTGGACCTCCAGATGTTGCAAAACTACAACTCCCAGCATGCCCAGAAAGCCAAAGGCTTTCTGGGCATGCTGGGAGTTGCAGTTTTGAAACTCTCAGAGGCAGCAGTGAGATCGCTTTACGGCGATCTCACTGCTGCCAATGAAGATGCCGCACTGCTGCCGGAAACTCACCTCCGGGACGCAGCGCCGCGGGGACCGCCTGGAGGACGTCGGGACCGCACGGAGGACGCCGGGACCGCTCGGGACACCGCTCCGACGGGTAAGTGACGCCGGGGGACGGGTCAGGGACACTTAGCAGAGCGGTGTGTGTCCCGATCCCCGTGATCGGGACTCACACACCGCGCTGCTAAGTATTTTCATAGCGAAACGCTGCTATCAGCTAGTCAGATTTGACCAGCTGATAGCAGCGATCGCTGGGGGGGGGGGGTGGGGGACGAAACCCCCCGTGGTCGCACGGTAAGATGGCTGGCTATCAGTGATAGCCACCATCTTTCCGGGCGCTGCGGGATGCCGCGAGTAGCGGCAGTAATGTCCATGACGTACCTGTATGTCATGGGTCGGGAACACCTTGCCACCCATGACGTACAGGTATGTCATAGGTCGGGAAGGGGTTAAGGCCGAGTCCCAATGATTTTAGAAAGCATGCTGTTACTTCAGTGGTTAATTCTGATGTAAGTGCTGTTACATTACACAGGAAATAACTGGTGAATTATTAGATATACTTTACATAAATGTTCTATCTTCAAATATTTTTAAAGAAGTTATGTTCTTTATTTGTCATACGCTTACATTAGGACGCATTATCAAACATTAAATCAAATTAAAGTATTTTACATCTGGCATATGATCCAGTTCACATATCAGAGTAATTGCAGAAAGAGGAAAAAGACTTAGTTGTAATTATGTTAGAATTGTTTAATTAGTGAATCGTGATTCCCATTTGTCCAAAATTATTTTACGTAAATGGTTATTGTTGTTGTACAAGTTAAAGGGAACCTGACATCAGATTTTACTATATATAATGTGTTGCCTTATATATGGTAAATTCTTCTTTACCGTCTGGGAGACATTCCTGCTGGCACTGATGGTGAGGATTAGTGTTGAGCGAGCCAAGCCCAGCGAACCCGGATTCAACCCGAAATTCGGGATTTACTCGGCTAGCCGAACTTTAGAACTTTTACCAGTTTTAGCTCACGTGAATTGGTAAAAGCACAAAATAATCATGGAACACATGGCGTTTTGGTGACTGGGCTGCCTGGCTGCTAACATTTTAATCAAATCAATTTTTGTACCTCCTGCTGTCCACAGGCTACTATAACTCTTACCAGTCTGCCTCTTCCTGCTGTATGCTGGCTACTGCAGCACCCACTAGTCCACCATCACCCTTGCTGCTGCTATTTACATCCAGGCCTGGGACGTCTGCTATACGCAGGATGCAACTTTTACCAGTCTGTCTCCTCTTGCTGGATATTACCAGACCGACTATTCCACCATCACCCTTGCTGCTGGTAGTTTCAACCAGGCCTATACATACACATCCCATGATCCCCAAAACAAGGATAATTTTTTTAATCTTTTATACAAAAGCTAATTCTTCTTCACTATTTTGGAACACCAATCCTGCTTCAATTCCCAAAAAGGCTAAATTTTTGGAACCCTTGAAAAAATCCATGGTGTCTTTTTCACTTGCCACACTAAAAATCTGTTGCAATCCCCAGAAAGGGCTAATTTTTGAAACACCTGGAAAAAGCCATGCTTTCTTCTTCACTTGGCAGACTCAAAAGCTGTTACAACACCCCAAAAGAGCTTATTTTTAGAATGCTTGAAGAAAGCCATTGCAGTTTCCAAGGATGAGGATATGCAGTTTGTATATTGTCCCCACTCTGGCCTCTAAGTGTCTCCTGGGAAGGAAATCCTCCTCTTTTAGTCTCGCCTGTCCGGGTTGGTATGCGTTATATATGGTAAAATCTGGTGACAGGTTCCCTTTAACATAAGAAACTTTGTCTTGTATTTTGCAATCAGAGAAAAATGCCTTTTTCTCTGATTATAAAGTTGCAGAGTATAGGAGACATCATAGCAGCTAATCTACACCCAATAACTCAGGGATAACTGTAAATTAGAGATGGAATCTGCATAAAAATGTTATATGTAAGTTATATAATTGCCAGAAATAGTCTTAGCCCTTACCTATATACATAGTACAGCTTATTCTCAAAATAAAGTATGGCTGTTTAAAGAAAGGAGGGCAAAAAATGAAGGAACCTCCAGCTCTTCCTAGTAGTGTAACAGTTAAGGCTGCGTTCACATCACAATTTCTCCATCCGACTTGAGTAAACGATTTTATAACTTAAAATCGTATGAAATCGTATATAAAGTCGGATCCATTGACCTCCATTAAAAAAAATCGGATCCATTACACACATCCGATTTGATCCGCATCCGATTTCACACAATTTTTGTTCAGGTCTGAAATCGTGGTCAAATTTATTGCAATTTATAGCAATTGAAAAGATCATCTATGGAAAAGAAGTAAAAAACTAAAGAAACTCCAACGCGTTTCGAGCTGTTTACAGCTCTTAGTCATGGCACATATAAACGGGCATATGCCCCTTTCATACTCACACAAGTATGCAACCCAACCACTCAGGAATGAACACCAGAAACAAAGTGATATGTCTGGGTGCTAAAACTGTGCACACAAAGCCACAAGACCAGGAGAGGATCATACACGTGTATATACGGAGAAATCTCCATAGAAGATCCGGTCCGGAATCAAGATGAAACAAATGTGGAAACCCATAGAAACCAATAAAACCTGGGAGTACAAGCAAGCAATAATGCAGTAAATGAACATGTATAATGTGCAATGCATGGTGTCGGACCGGATCTTCTATGGAGATTTCTCCGCATATACATGTGTATGATCCGCTCCGGGTCTTGTGGCTTTGTGTGCACAGTTTTAGCACCCAGACATATTACTTTGTTTCCGGTGTCGCATATTTGTGTGAGTATTAAAGGGGCATCTGCCAGTTAATATGTGCCACGACTAAGAGCTGCAAACAGCTTGAAACGCGTCGGCTTTCTTTTGTTTTTTCTTCTATTCCATGGATGTCTTTATCTTTTTAATTGCTACAATAAAAGTGATGTTTTAACTGTTACACTACTAGGAAAAGCTGGAGGTTCCTTTAATTTTTTGCCCTCCTTCTGCGTATCCAGGATACGGCCCGCTATCTACCTTCCATGCTCTCCGGACATATCTATTCCAGATGCATTGGACTACTAACGTGGTGAGCTGAATTACCCTCCTTATTTAAAACCTTCATATTACAAATGTGAGAATTTAGAAACCTATGTGTGATACATGAATAGTTGATCAACTATTGATCAAAGGCTGTCTGGGCATGCTGGGAGTTGTAGTTTTGCAACAGCTGAAGGCACCCTGGTTGGAAAACACTGCCCTAACCCAGTGCTGGTCACCTGACTTGACTTTGGATGGCATGTCAGAGCACAGAGAGGAATACCCGTGGCGCCAGGGAATGTATGACATATGTAGCGGGCTACCAGAGGGGAATGAGTATGTTGCCCAATTTAATGTTTTTTTTTTTTACATTTTAACCTGTTCAGGACACAGGGCGTATGCATACGCCCTGCATCCCGAGTCCTTAAGGACTGAGGGCGTATGGATACGCCCGTGGGAATTCCGGTCCCCGTCGCTAGCCGGTTGGGGACTGGATCGGGATGCCTGCTGAAATCATTCAGCAGGCATCCCGGCACATCGCCCGGGGGGGTTCTGAGACCCCCCCCATGTCGGTGATCGGAGAAAATCGCATGTCAATTCAGACATGCGATTTTCTCCAATTCCGGGCTGATCAGGTCTCTGGTGACCCGATCACCCGAAAAATAGGGCTGATCGGAGTTGTCAGCGACAGCCCCGATCAGCTTAGGGGAGAGGAGTGAGGTCGCAGAGCTGCGATCTCCTCCTATCCCCTGCCATTAGCAGAACGGAGTTCTGACCAATGGCAGCGCAGGACAGGGGGTTGCCATGGCAACCACCCGTTCTGCCCGCCCCTGGATGTCGAGGGGATCATGGGAAGAAGATGGAGGCCGTACCTGCAGGAAAAGATTCCTGGGGACCCGGGATCTTCGCTGGAGACTGCTGGATCCTGGCTCAGGTAGGGAATCGTCGGTGAGGGGGGGAATTGAAAGTTAAAGTAAAACGATCTTTACTGTGGCAATCACTAGGAAGGCCAAACTGCAACTCCCAGCATGCCCAGGCAGCCAAAGGCTGTCTGGGCATGCTGGGAGATGCAGTTTTGCAACATCTGGAGGGTCACAATTTGGAGACCACTGTTACAGTGGTGCCCAAACGGTAGCCCTCCAGATGTTGCCAAACTACAACTCTCAGCATGCCTGGACTGCCCAGGCATGCTGGGAGTTGTAGTTCTGTAACATCTGTCCCTTCAGATTTAGCAATTTTCATGAATTTTTTGAAAATTGCTGCTCTAATTTTTTCAAAAAGCAAAAATATGTCCATTTTATGATGCCAACATAAAGTGGACATATTGTATTTGTGAATAAAAATAAAATTTAATAAGAATATCCATTTTCCTTAGAAGTAGAGAGCTTCAAAGTTAGAAAAATGCAAAATGTTCAAAATTTTCATGACATTTTTGGATTTTTCACTAAAAAAGGATGCAATTAACGCCGAAAATTTACCACCAAAATAAAGTAGAATATGTCACGAAACAACAATCTCAGAATCAGAATATTCGGTAAAAGCGTTTTCGCGTTATTAATTCATAAAGCGACAGTGGTCAGAATTGCGAAAAAGGGCTCAGTCCTTAAGGTGAAAAAGGGCTGCGTCCTTAACCCCTTAAGGACCAAGGACGTACCGGGACCCGCCTCTAATAGTGCGCAGCGCCGATCGCGGCGCCGTGCGCTATTAACCCTTTAGCCGCGCACTCAGAGCTGAGCCGCGCGGCTAAAACCGAAAGCGAAAGTTGCCGGTTAACTCAGTGGGCTGTTCGGGATAGCCGCGGCGAAATCGCGGCATCCCGAACAGCTTACAGGACAGCGGGAGGGCTCCTACCTGCCTCCTCGCTGTCCGATTGCCGAATGACTGCTCAGTGCCTGAGATCCAGGCATGAGCAGTCATGCGGCAGAATCGTCGATCACTGGTTTCCTATGAGAAACCAGTGATTAATGATGAAGATCAGTGTGTGCAGTGTTATAGGTCCCTATGGGATAACAATGATCAGTGTGTGCAGTGTTATAGGTCCCTATGGGGCCTATAACACTGCAAAAAAAAAGTGGAAAAAAAAAGTGAATAAAGATCATTTAACTCCTCCCCTATTAAAAGTTTGAATCACCCCCCTTTCCCCCCCCCCAAAAAAAAACTGTGTAAATAAAAATAAACATATATGGTATCACCGTGTGCGGAAATGTCCGAATTATAAAAATATATCATTAATTAAACCGCTCGGTCAATGGCGTGCGCACAAAAAAAGTCCAAAATAGTCCTATCAAAATTTGTCCTATCAATGCAATAATGGTACCGTTAAAAATTTCAGATCACGGCGCAAAAAATTAGCCCTCATACCACCCCATACACGGAAAAATAAAAAAGTTATAGGGGTCAGAAGATGACAATTTTAAACGTATGAATTTTCCTGCATGTAGTTATGATTTTTTCCAGAAGTCCGACAAAATCAAACCTATATAAGTAGGGTATCATTTTAATCATATGGACCTACAGAATAAAGATAAGGTGTCATTTTTACCGAAAAATGTACTACGTAGAAACGGAAGCCCCCAAAAGTTACAAAATGGCATTTTTTTTTCAATTTCCGTTTCACCGTAAATTTTTGGGCAAAATGACTGACGTCATTACATAGTAGAATTGGTGGCGCAAAAAATAAGCCATCATATGGAATTTTAGGTGCAAAATTGAAAGAGTTATGATTTTTTAAAGGTAAGGAGCAAAAAACGAAAATGCAAAAACGGAAAAAACCCTGGTCCTTAAGGGGTTAAGGGGTTAAGCCCATACACAGATCACTTAAAATCTCATTTAATTTAGGAAGTGAATAACTTATTTTCCAAAGATTAAAAATGTTAAAAATGTATGAGATCTCATCTATTTTCCAAATAGTTTTTCATGAAATTCTCTCGTATAAGGTAACTGAGCCTTCCCAGAGAATTATCCTTAAAATATAATCTTGTATCCTTGTGTATCCCCCCCCAGAGGGGAGGTTACGTGCACAAGTGATCATTGCCGAGGCTTACAGATATTTTTATCATAGATGCCTGTAATTCTCTGTAAATGTTTTAGTGATGCCTGTAATTCTAATTTATTTTGGTTAATTTTCTGCCTTTCAACTTGTGTTATTATATTTTGCCATAAGGGAATCATCAAAATAGCCGAATGAGCCTTCTGAAGAAATCCAGTGTCTCTGTTTATGCGGAACTAAAGTCTGGGCCATTTCTGGACTCCTGCCAAGCAGGAAAAGTGTTGTGAAGGGTTAAAAAACAATGTGGACACTTATAATTCAGAGAGAGGGAGCAGACCGAGAAGACAAGGTCACAGCCGGCACAACCCTTATTCTAGAATAAGATAGCATGTTGATTGTGTACACCCCCCCTCTTATATAAGTGAGAAGGGTGGCATACATTTAAAGGGGTTATCCAGGAAAACACTTTATATATATATATATATATATATATATATATATATATATATATATATATATATATATATATATATATCAACTGGCTCCAGAAAGTTAAACAGATTTGTAAATTACTTCTATTAAAAAAATCTTAATCCTTTCAGCTTATGAGCTGCTGAAGTTGAGTTGTTCTTTTCTGTCTAAGTGCTCTCTGATGACACCTGTCTCTGGAACCACCCAGTTTAGAAGCAAATCCCCAAAGCAAACCTCTTCTACTCTGTGCAGTTCCCGAGACAAGCAGAGATGTCAGCAGAGAGCACTGTTGCCAGACAGAAAACAACAACTCAACTTCAGCAGCTGATAATTATTGAAAGGATTAAGATATTTTAATAGAAGTAATTTACAAATCTGTTTAACTTTCTGGAGCCAGTTGATAGAAAAAAAAAGTTTTTTCCTGGACTACCCCTTTAACCCCTTAAGGACGCAGGACGTAAATGTACGTCCTGGTGAGGTGGTACTTAACGCACCAGGACGTACATTTACGTCCTAAGCATAACCGCGGGCATCGGAGCGATGCCCGTGTCATGCGCGGCTGATCCCGGCTGCTGATCGCAGCCAGGGACCCGCCGGCAATGGCCGACGCCCGCGATCTCGCGGGCGTCCGCCATTAACCCCTCAGGTGCCGGGATCAATACAGATCCCGGCATCTGCGGCAGTTCGCGATTAAAATGAACGATCGGATCGCCCGCAGCGCTGCTGCGGGGATCCGATCATTCATAACGCCGCACGGAGGTCCCCTCACCTTCCTCCGTGCGGCTCCCGGCGTCTCCTGCTCTGGTCTGTGATCGAGCAGACCAGAGCAGGAGATGACCGATAATACTGATCTGTTCTATGTCCTATACATAGAACAGATCAGTATTAGCAATCATGGTATTGCTATAAATAGTCCCCTATGGGGACTATTCAAGTGTAAAAAAAAATGTAAAAAAATTTAAAAGTAAAAGTAAAAAAAAAGTGAAAAATCCCCTCCCCCAATAAAAAAGTAAAACGTCAGTTTTTTCCTATTTTACCCCCAAAAAGCGTAAAAAACATTTTTTATAGACATATTTGGTATCGCCGCGTGCGTAAATGTCCGAACTATTAAAATAAAATGTTAATGATCCCGTACGGTGAACGGCGTGAACGAAAAAAAATTTAAAAAGTCCAAAATTCCTACTTTTTTAATACATTTTATTAAAAAATAAATTATAAAAAATGTATTAAAAGTTTTTTATATACAAATGTGGTATCAAAAAAAAGTAAAGATCATGGCGCAAAAAATGAGCCCCCATACCGCCGCTTATACGGAAAAATAAAAAAGTTATAGGTCATCAAAATAAAGGGATTATAAACGTACTAATTTGGTTAAAAAGTTTGTGATTTTTTTTAAGCGCAACAATAATATAAAAGTATATAATAATGGGTATCATTTTAATCGTATTGACCCTCAGAATAAAGAACACATGTCATTTTTACCAGAAATTGTACGGCGTGAAAACAAAACCTTCCAAAATTAGCAAAATTGCGTTTTTCGTTTTAATTTCCCCACAAAAATAGTGTTTTTTGGTTGCGCCATACATTTTATGATATAATGAGTGATGTCATTACAAAGGACAACTGGTCGCGCAAAAAACAAGCCCTCATACTAGTCTGTGGATGAAAATATAAAAGAGTTATGATTTTTAGAAGGCGAGGAGGAAAAAATGAAAACATAAAAATTTAATTGTCTGAGTCCTTAAGGCCAAAATGGGCTGAGTCCTTAAGGGGTTAAAGAGGCACTCTGGTGCGGAAAAAAAAATTTAAAATCATCTGGTGCCAAAAAGTTATACAGATTTGTAAATCACTTCTATTTAAAAATCTTAATCCTTCTACTTCTTATCAGCTGCTGTATGCTCCAGAGGAAGTTGTGTAGTTCTTTCCACTCTGACCACAGTGCTCTCTGCTGACACTTATGTCCATGTCAGGAACTGTCCATAGTAGGAGCAAATCCTCATAGCAAACCTCTCCTGCTCTGGACAGTTCCTGATGCGGACAGAGGACTGATGGTTCCCCTTTACGTGAAAATACAAAGCATCATACTAACCTTCTTGGACAAGACAGCAGCGATGCACAGAGAGCCATGGAAACTACATAAAGAAGCAGGGACTTCTACCATTTTAACCGGAGTCCCTGCTCTTGTAGACTGAGCAATCGCACAGTTTTAGGGCAAATAAAAAAACAGTGACAGTGGGTAGTGGCACAAAAGATTTGGTAGGTACTGAGCCCTGCTTCTTTAAGTACTGTAGTTGCTGAGGCAGAAAAAAAAAGTCTGTCTCCCATTGCAACCAATCAGAGCTCAGCTTTTATTTCTAAAATAGCTTGGAAAAATATTTAAGCTTTGCTCTGGTTGTTATATGTGGTACAGTTTTTCTTTTAGACTTTTTGACTTATCACCCCCAAATTGTCTTTTCGGTAAGATAGTTTCTATTTCAATTCTGTTATTCCTGATAGATAGATAGAATATAGATATGAGATAGATAGATATGACATAGATAGATAGATAGATAGATATGAGATATATAGATAGATATGAGATAGATAGATATGAGATAGATAGATAGATAGATAGATAGATATGAGATAGATAGATAGATAGATAGATATGAGATAGATAGATATGGATAGATAGATATGAGATAGATAGATATGGATAGATAGATATGAGATAGATAGATAGATAGATAGATAGATAGATATGAGAGATGGATAGATATGATAGATAGATAGATAGAAAGATAGATATGAGAGATGGATAGATATGAGAGATGGATAGATATGAGAGATGGATAGATATGAGAGATGGATAGATATGAGAGATGGATAGATATGAGAGATGGATAGATATGAGAGATGGATAGATATGAGAGATAGATAGATAGATAGATAGATATGAGAGATGGATAGATATGAGAGATGGATAGATATGAGAGATGGATAGATATGAGAGATAGATAGAATTAGAAATAGATAGATATGAGAGATAGATAGATAGATATATAGAGAGATAGATTGATATGAGATAGATATGAGATAGATAGATGGATATGAGAGAGAGAGATGGATGTGAGGGATAGATAGAATGAGAGATAGATAGATATGAGAGATAGATAGAATTAGAAATAGATAGATATGAGAGATAGATAGATAGATAGATATATAGAGAGAGAGATTGATATGAGATAGATATGAGATAGATAGATGGATGTGAGGGATAGATAGATATGAGAGATAGATGGATATGAGATAGATTGATGGATATGGGATAGATAGATAATGTGCAGTAAAGAATGTCTATTGTTTGATCATTCTAATTTAGATAATTTATATTCAAGATATCTTTGTGCTCTTTTTGATGGGTAAATTTACCTCTCATGACTGATTTGTTCTCTATCCAGATGGTTTCTGATAAAATATTAGGAAAATAATCTATTTATAAATAGTCTCCCAACCTCTAGGGGTGTAGGAGCTTCAAAGTAGGATTATATCTAGAAACCATGAGGACAAAATTGTGTTCCAGCCCTACACTAAAAATATGTAAGAGAACATCTGGAATCATGCAAGGAGATTTATCAAAACCCGTGTAGAGGAAGAGTGGTGCTGTTGCCCATAGCAACCAATCAGATCGCTTCTTTTCTTTTTCACAGGCCTGTTTAAAAATAAAAAGAAGTGATCTGATCGGTTGTTATGGACAACTGCACCACTCTTTGGTTTTGATAAATCTCTGGTTTTGATAAATTTTCCCCTAAATTGCATTAATTCTGATTCAATCTATAATATCGGTGAGCTGGTGAATAGTACAGTGCCATGCATAAGTATTCACCCCACTTCGGACTTTTTAACACTTTGTCATGGTATAATCACAGATTCATTACAATCTTTTTTTGTAATGGAGCAGCACAAAATAATCCATCATTTGGAAGTAGGGCTCAATATTACATGGATTTCAAAATGTTTTACATATTGTGACATTGAGGCAGTGAAAGGGTGCTTTTCTTTAGCTGGGATAGCAGAATCTTCCACCTGGTCACTGATTACAAGAGAGGAAGCTGATTTAACTAAACCAGGAAGCATAGTCTGTGTTTATTTCCTTTACTGAAAATCATATGTGTTCATTCCCTTTACTGTAAAACCCCTAACAAAGATCTGGTGCCACCAATTGCCTTTACAAATTACATTTGCAAGTCACAAAATTAGTAAATAGGATCCACCTGTCTGCAATTTAACCTCAGTACATATGCACCTATTCTGGAAAGGCTTCAGAGTTTGTTATAGAGTATTACTAAACAAACAACAGCAGCATGAAGACCAAGGAGCTCACCAAACAGGTTGGGGAAAAAGTTGAGCAGAAGTACAAAGCAGGGTTAGATTATAGAAACAATATCCCAAACTTTGAACATCTCCATCACCATAAAATCCATAATCAGAAAATAGAAAGAATATGGCATAATTGCAAACCTACCAAGACAAGGCCGTCCACTCAAACTGACAAGCCAGGCAAGGAGAAAATCAGAGAAACAACCAAGAGGCCCATGATAACTCTGAAGGTGCTGCAAACATCTACAGCCGAGGTTGGAGAATCTGCACAAAGGTACAAATATTAGTCATGTACTCCACAAATCTGGCCTTTATGGAAGAGTGGCAAAAAGAAAGCCATTGTTGAAAGTTTGCTACAAGAAATCCCATTTGGAGTTTGCCACAAGTCATGTGGGAGACAAACATGTGATAGAAGGTGCTCTGGTAAAATGAGGCCAAAATGTATCTTTTTGGCTTTAGTGCAAAACGTTATGTGTGGTGGAAACCCAACACTGCCCATCACCCTGAGCACAACATCATAACCCAACACTGCCCACCACCCTGTTGCACACCATCATAACCCAACACTGTCCATCACCCTGAGCACAATATCCTAATTCAACACTGCCCATCACCCTGAGCACATAATCATAACCCTGCTGTTACGCCTAGCGCTCCGGGTCCCCGCTCCTCCCCGGAGCGCTCACGGCGCCTTTCTCCCTGCAGCTCCCCGGTCAGCGCTGACCGGGAGCGCTGCCCTGTCATGGCCGTTGGGGATGCGATTCGCACAGCGGGACGCGCCCGCTCGCGAATCGCATCCCAGGTCACTTACCCGTTCCCGTCTCCTGCGGTCATGTGCTGGCGCGCGCGGCTCCGCTCTCTAGGGCGCGCGCGCGCCAGCTCCCTGAGACTTAAAGGGCCAGTGCACCAATGATTGGTGCCTGGCCCAATTAGCTTAATTGGTTCCCATCTGTTTCCTGGCTATATCTAGTCTCCTCCCTTGCACTTCCTTGCCGGATCTTGTTGCCCTAGAGCCTAGTGAAAGCGTTTTTGTGTGTTTATACCCTGTGTACCAGAACTTTGCTATCTCCCCTGACTACGAACCTTGCCGCCTGCCCCCGACCTTCTGCTACGTCCGACTTTGCTTCTGCCTACTCCCTTGTACCTCGCCTATCTTCAGCAGCCAGAGAGGTGAGCCGTTGCTAGTGGATACGACCTGGTCACTACCGCCGCAGCAAGACCATCCCGCTTTGCGGCGGGCTCTGGTGAAAACCTGTAGTGTCTTAGAACCGGTCCACTAGCACGGTCCTCGCTATCCCTCTCTGGCACAGAGGATCCACCTCCTGCCAGCCGGCATCGTGACAGTAGATCCGGCCATGGATCCCGCTGAAGTTCCTCTGCCTGTTGTCGCCGACCTCCCCACACTGGTCGCCCAGCAAGCCCGACAGATTGCCCAACAAGATCACCAGCTGTCGTACTTGACCACCATGACTCAGCAACTCCAGTCGCAGCTACAGCAGATTCAGTCTCAGCTACAGCAGCAGCAACCATCTCCTCCGCCAGCTCCTGCACCTCTTCCGCAGCGAGTGGCCACTCCTAGCCTCCGCCTGTCTTTGCCGGACAAATTTAATGGGGACTCTAAGTTTTGCCGTGGCTTTCTTTCCCAATGTTCCCTGCATCTGGAGATGATGTCGGATCAGTTTCCTACTGAAAGGTCTAAGGTGGCTTTCGTAGTCAGCCTTCTGTCTGGAAAAGCCCTGTCATGGGCCACACCGCTCTGGGACCGTGATGACCCCGTCACTGCCTCTGTACACTCCTTCTTCTCGGAAATTCGAAGTGTCTTTGAGGAACCTGCCCGAGCCTCTTCTGCTGAGACTGCCCTGCTGAACCTGGTCCAGGGTAATTCCTCCGTTGGCGAGTACGCCATACAATTCCGTACTCTTGCTTCTGAACTTTCCTGGAATAATGAGGCTCTCTGCGCGACCTTTAAAAAAGGCCTATCCAGCAACATTAAAGATGTTCTGGCCGCACGAGAGACTCCTGCTAGCCTGCATGAACTCATTCATCTAGCCACTCGCATTGACATGCGTTTTTCTGAGAGGCATCAAGAGCTCCGCCAGGAAAAAGACTTAGATCTCTGGCCACCTCTCCCACAGTCTCCACTGCAATCTGCGCCTAGGCCTCCCGCCGAGGAGGCCATGCAAGTGGATCGGTCTCGCCTGACCCTGGAAGAGAGGAATCGCCGTAAGGAAGAGAATCTTTGTTTGTACTGTGCCAGTACTGAACATTTTCTGGTGGATTGCCCAATCCGTCCTCCACGTTTGGGAAACGCACGCTCACACTCAGCTCTCGTGGGTGTGGCGTCTCTTGATGCCAAGTCGGCTTCTCCACATCTCAAGGTACCTGTTCGGATTTCCACTTCAGCCAGCTCTCCCCTCTCAGCCGTGGCCTGTCTGGACTCTGGAGCTTCTGGGAATTTTATTCGGGAGTCCTTTGTGAATAAATTCCATATTCCGGTGACCCGTCTTGTCAAGCCACTCCGCATCTCCGCGGTCAACGGAGCCAGGTTGGACTGTACCATACGTTTCCGCACGGAGTCCCTTCTTATGAGCATCGGATCTCATCACGAGAGGATTGAACTTTTGGTCCTCCCCAATTGCACCTCGGAAATTCTCCTTGGACTTCCCTGGCTTCAACTTCATTCCCCAACCCTGGATTGGTCCACTGGGGAGATCAAGAGTTGGGGGTCCTCTTGTGCCAAGAACTGTCTAAAACCGGTTCCCAGTAACCCTTGCCGTAACTCTGTGGTTCCTCCTGTATCCGGTCCCCCTAAGGTCATTAAGGACTCTGCCTGCCACAGGAAATGCCCCTCCCCCCCTCCCAGGCAAGCTTCTGTGTCCCCTCATGGCCCTCGTCCTGGTGTCACACTGCCCCGTGCCAGGTCTCGCCCTCTGCCCTCTCTCCCCATTCCTACTCCTGCGGTTCTGCCTGCCGTTGAGGAATCCCTCCTTCCTTTCCCGGTGTCCTCATCCCAGGGGAGGCAGTTACCCGATAAAGAGAAGGGGAGACCTAAGGGGGGGGGTACTGTTACGCCTAGCGCTCCGGGTCCCCGCTCCTCCCCGGAGCGCTCACGGCGCCTTTCTCCCTGCAGCTCCCCGGTCAGCGCTGACCGGGAGCGCTGCCCTGTCATGGCCGTTGGGGATGCGATTCGCACAGCGGGACGCGCCCGCTCGCGAATCGCATCCCAGGTCACTTACCCGTTCCCGTCTCCTGCGGTCATGTGCTGGCGCGCGCGGCTCCGCTCTCTAGGGCGCGCGCGCGCCAGCTCCCTGAGACTTAAAGGGCCAGTGCACCAATGATTGGTGCCTGGCCCAATTAGCTTAATTGGTTCCCATCTGTTTCCTGGCTATATCTAGTCTCCTCCCTTGCACTTCCTTGCCGGATCTTGTTGCCCTAGAGCCTAGTGAAAGCGTTTTTGTGTGTTTATACCCTGTGTACCAGAACTTTGCTATCTCCCCTGACTACGAACCTTGCCGCCTGCCCCCGACCTTCTGCTACGTCCGACTTTGCTTCTGCCTACTCCCTTGTACCTCGCCTATCTTCAGCAGCCAGAGAGGTGAGCCGTTGCTAGTGGATACGACCTGGTCACTACCGCCGCAGCAAGACCATCCCGCTTTGCGGCGGGCTCTGGTGAAAACCTGTAGTGTCTTAGAACCGGTCCACTAGCACGGTCCTCGCTATCCCTCTCTGGCACAGAGGATCCACCTCCTGCCAGCCGGCATCGTGACACCTGCACTGCCCATCACCCTGAGCACACCATCATAACCCAAAACTGCCCATCACCATGAGCAAACCATCATAGCCCAACATTTCCCACAGGTCAGTCTCTCCATATTTTTTTGGGATAGACGAATTCTCCTTGGGGGGACTATGGCCCCCACTGCACTAAGCACCCACTCTGATGGCACACTACTGGCCAGGCAGGACAGCTTTTCCAGGAAAAACTCTGCTAGTTGTGGCCACAAATCACACCTTGGAGTCCAGCGGATCTTCAAGGTGTGTTGGCCTGGTCATGTCAAGTTATGCCACCACCTGCTGGTTCAGGTCCTGCTCCAAGTCTACCAACTGCTGATGAGTTGCTTCACTATGCGGGTGAAGAAAGCTACTCATCAGCGACTGTAGACTCAGACTGAGGCTGATAGAGCTGTACTGCTCCTGCCACCCCACCCCTCCCCAGCAGCAATGGCAGTGGAAGGTGAGCGCAGAGGGCCTCCCCGAGTCAGACCTGCGAGAGGATGGACGATGACGCAGATAGGGATCAGTCAACTTACTACGTAGGATGTCTCTGTAGTAGGTCAGTTTGTCCTCCCTCTAAGTGAGTGTAAAAAAAGGCTCCCATTTTGTGCTGTTAGCGAGGGTCAATAAGATGAAGTCATCGCGCTGTCGAATGGTGACAATTCAGCGGTCACTACGCAAGCAAGAGAGCATGCATCGTGTCATTTGTGCAAGTGACTCGGAGGGACTCCCTGCCTCCATCTCCACTGCATACTGCCACGGTGTATCTAGATCCTCTGTCTCGCCTTCCTCATAACCCTCTAGCTCGTCTAGCTGCTCCTGCTCCTCCTCTCCTGTCAGATGACTAGAAAAACTGCCCATCTCACGGAACCTAAACTGTGCTCTACTGTGCCACTCATCCTCCTCCTCCAGTTCAGCCCCCATAGGGCTCATGTGGCCGTGAGATGTAGGTGCCACGTCTCCAGTGCCCTGACAAGCCATCGTTTCCAACACATGTTGTAGTAAATGAAGCATTGGAATGACGTTGTTCAACCCGTAATCCTGGGGACTGACTAATAATGTGGCTTCCTTAAAGGGCCTGAGCAAATGTCAGGTGTCAAGTATGAGCTGCCACTGGTTCACATTGAAGTTACATAGGGAAGTCCCCCTATCCGCTTGGATCATCAAGAAATCGGTGATGGCTTTTCTCTGTTCGTATAGTCGGTCCAACATATGGATGCTGGAATTCAAATGTGTGGAAACGTAGTGTTGGGGGATACCGTTCTGACGCTGCAGCTCAAGGAGGGTGTGCTTTGCGGTGTACGAGTAGCTGAAGTGCATGCAAAGTTTCCTTCCCGTTGTTAGGATGTCTTGCAGATGGGGTGGAACACTTCAGGAACTGCTTGACAACCAGATTGAACACGTGTGCCATGCAGGGCGCATGGCTCAGGCTTCCTTGTCGCAGCGCAGACAAGATGTTCTTCCTGTTGTCGGTCACCATGGTTCCCATTTCCAGTTTTTGTGGCGTAAGCCATGATTCTATTTCTTCATGAATTACTTTTAGCAGTTCCTCCCCTGTGTGACTCCGTTCGCCAAGGCAAACCATGTGAAGAAGAGTGTTACACCGTAGTGCCCTGCACAGATGGCATGCTGGAGGAGCACTGAAACTTGTTTGTGCAGTGGAGGCTGAGGACAAGGTGGAGGATGAGGAGACGGAGTCGCACACTGTCACAGGACCAACAGTCTGAGAGCGTGGAGACGGAAGCGGCATGACCTGTCCAAGTTGCTGTTGTGGCTGTGCACTAGTGAGCCGCAAAGGACATGTATTGTCCTTGGTACACACTGACAGGCTGAAGGACTGGCCCACCTTCTATTCCACAAAATTGTGGAGGGCTGGTACTGACTTCTTCGCAAAGAAATTACGGTTTGGGACTCTCCACCTCGGCTCGGCACAAACCATCAGTTCTCTGAAAGGTGCAGAGTCCACCACTTGAAAACGGAGGGACTGCAGCACAAGCAACTTGGACAGGAGCACATTCAGCTTCTGCACCGTTGGATGAATGGGTGCATACTGTTGTCTCTTGGACATGGCTTTGCTGATGGATTGCTGGCAGAATGACTCAAAGTAGGAGGAGTAGGAGCATCTGGAGCGACAGAAGATGGGTATGACACACAGCTCCCTTCGGCTGAGGTGGTGGAGCCCTTGCTGGCTTAAACAGGGAGCAGCGTGCCACTGGGTGATACAGCAGGCTGGACCACCACACCGGAGCCACGGTTCTCCCAGGCCGCTTTATGGCAACATTGGGACCCTGGCCACGCTTCATCTTCTGTCAACACATCCTGCATGTGGCTATGTTAACATCCTCCGGATGCTTAATGAAAAACTGCCATACCGCCGAGTAGCTGATTTTCCCACCAACAGTCCACACTGATTGACTGCTACTGCCGCCAACTCCAGGAACCCCTTTTCCACTACCTCCCGGGAAAGTAGGCTGCCATGAAGGTGGTCTACCCCGGGCATGTTTGGCTCCAGACTTTCCACTTCTGCCACCATGCTGACTGCCAACCATGCTACCACCTTGCTGGCTCACCACCTTGATGGGCAATCTGCAACCATCTTTTCCTGATGATGATGATGATGATGAAGCCCCTTCTGCACCCGGCTCCCATGTGCATCATAATCGAGCTGTGTCTGCACGTCACTGATGTCCTCCTCAGGTTCCTCAACAGTGTCTGCTTCAGGACCCTGAACCCTTGCAACACCACCTCCCACGCCACTCTCATCACTACTTGTCTGCCTAGCGGAGGAAGCGGCGGATGTCTCCTCCACTTCTTTGCTGGGCAGTAGCTGCTGACTGTCCTCTATTAGATCGTCCTCTCTGAATAGTGGAGCTGAACCCACAGCATAATATACTTCTGTGGGAGAGGGAACAGCTTAGGACAGAAGCAATGGGAGGACAGGGACTGCTCCCGGGCCATGCCAATTGAGGGTTGTGTCTGAGGAACCCACCGACTGTTGCCTGGGGGTGTCAGATGTCACTTGTTATGAGGTGGATGATGGTGTTAACCAATCAATGTCGTTAGATGGGTTGCTGGTCGATAAATGACCGCTAGCTGATACCGGGAGCTCAGGCCTCTTGCTGCGACTCCTGCTGCCACTCGCCCCTAGTCTGCTGCAACCTCTGCCTGAGGAATTTGGGCCTCTGCCACTCCTCTGTGCATGTCATGGCACTTCTCTGCCTGACATACTTAGTGTGTATAGGAGGGGAGTACAATACGCTCCACTATGCTTAAAGCAGTATTTGTCTACAGCACAAGCAGGTGTGTACTTTTTAATGGCCTTCCACAGTATCTAGACCCTTAAGACTTTAACAGGAACAAAATGGTACACCACTTAGATGTACATATGTGGTATGCTCTTATGAGGGGAGGAAATGCACTCCAGTACGCTTAAAACAGTATTTGTCTACAACACCAGCAAGTGTGTACTTTTGCCTGGCCTTTCACACTATCTAGGCCCTTAAGACTTTAACGGGAACAAAATGGTACACCATTTAGATGTGCACACAGGTTACACTTAATAGAGGACGTGTCGCTGTGTACTACACCTTAAATTGCACTCTCTCTCTCAATCTCATTCCCTTCCCTATCAGTGCTTCTAGGCTGGATTTGAGCTTGAGGAGAATCGCTGCTGTAAAAAAGCTTTTCTGTGCAATACACACTTCTCTCTGTCCCTGTCTCTCTTTAATAGAATGCTGATGTGACTGGGAGGTGAATCGCTGCTGTGAAAATGTTTTTCTGTGCAATACACACTGCTGTCTGTCCCTCTCTCTATAATAGAACGCTGATGTAACTGGCCGCAAGATGGCTGCCGATTATATAGGGCTGTGACATCACAGGGGTGGCTGGCTACTGATAGGCTGCATGCTGCATGTGATTCAGGGTCATCCCGCCGACCCTTGTTCCCGCCTTCCTAGAATTCCTTGCCCCATGTCCTCACATGTGGATCCACCATTTTAGATGTACGGTCCCTGGAGCCTGGACTGCACTAATTGGAGTTTAATGAAGCGATTAACACGATCAAAACGCAGTGATATTCGCATTCGTTACAAATCAATTTTTTTCTGAAATTTGTAACTAATTTGGATTCATCAGATTCGATTCACTCATCCCTAACTGTGAGCACACCATCATAACCCAAAACTGCCCATCACCCTGAGCACACCATCATAGCCCAACACTGCCCATCACCCTGAGCACACCATCATAACCCAACACTGCCCATTACCCTGAGCACACCATCATAACCCAACACTGTCCGTCACCCTGAGCACACCATCATAACCCAACACTGCCAATCACCCTGAGCACACCATAATAACCCAACACTGCCCATTACCCTGAGCACACCATCATAACCCAACACTGTCCGTCACCCTGAGCACACCATCATAACCCAACACTGCCAATCACCCTGAGCACACCATCATAACCCAACACTGCCCATTACCCTGAGCACACCATCATAACCCAACACTGTACATCACCCTGAGCACACCATCCTAACCCAACACTTCCCATCACCCTGGGCACACTATCCCCAAAGTGACACATAGTGGAGGTAGCTGTGGGGATGCTTCTCTTTAGCAGGTACAGGAAAGTGGTCAGAATTGATGAAAAATTGAGCCAAATACTAGGCATTCCTTGGAGAAATGCAGTCTACGAAAGGGTTGAGACTGGGACAGAGGTTCCTCTTTCTCAGGACAATGGGGCAGATTTATCAAAACCTGTGCAAAGGAAAAGTTGCCCAGTTGTCCATAATAACCAATCAGATCACTTTTTTCATTTTGCAGAGGCCTTGTTAACTGGTCAACTTTTCCTCTGGACAAGTTTTGATAAATCTCCCCCAATGACTCTCAATACCCTTTACATCAAAAGCATGTTAATGTCCTAACATGGCCCAGTCAAAGCCCAGACCTGAATCCAACTGAGAATCTGTGGCAAGACTTTGAACATTGTTACTGAGCTTCAGCATTTTTGTTAAGACAGGTGGACAAACATTTCCATCTTCTAGATGTGCAAACCTGGTGCAGATGCCCTCCAATAGACTGGCAGCTGTAATTGCAGTGAAAGGTGGTTCTACCAAGTATTGACTGGGGGACAAATACTTAAGTATCCAACAGATGTCAATTTCTTTTTGTTCTCATTATTGCTTGTGTCACAATAAAAGGTATTTTGCACTTTAATTTTATTTGAATTTTAGCAACATAGGACATAATCCAATGGGGTAAATACATATGTAAGACATTGTATATATTAAGAGAAAGGAAGGAAGGCGCCTCATGTGCGGGATCAGTAGATCTTGCAGGTGGGGGTAGGGGAAGGTAATTCCCAAGCCGCTTACCAAAGTTGGTTGTGCGCCCACACACAACAAGGTTAGAAGCAGAAGAGATATGAAGGCAGGTCCACTGCAGCCCTCCTGGATAGATATGGAATCAAAAGCGAGTGACCAGGGAGTCAGGAGTTTGTCTGGCGCAGAGAGGAACCATCAGACAGCCAAGTAAAATCAATGGATTTATTGAATGCAACGCGTTTCGCTGCGCATGCGCAGCTTCATCAGGCATGACAAAGAGAGGCTAGTAACAGGTATATATACCTCCAGGAATTAACCATTAGAGTGCTTTTTGAAAAGAATTGTTACATAGAGTTACATATCCATATGGTAATATATAGACAAGATACATAAATACATATAAGCAAAAATCACAAAAATAGTAATAAGACAGCAATATGGGAGCACAATACAATCCTATAAATATATATATATAAATATATATAACATAATTATAATTATCGCATGTGCTGTGAATATGACACCAAAACGACTCAAGAAATCGCTCCGCTAAATCGCCGGTGCGACACTCAACAACACAAGTTGGATATTATTTCAAAAAATATATATAGTATAAAGAGTCATGTCAATTGGTTCAAAAGATAAAAAAAAAATTATTATTTAATTGTATATCGCTACCTTATTAAAAAATAATAAAATAAAATAATGAAAAATAAATGACAGTGCGATAAACCAAACCGCAACTGATCAGAGGGGAATGTATGAACACTACTTAAAGAATAAGATAAACTCAATTAACTAATGCGGTATTGAATATAGCAACCGGCGAAAACGCAGGATGTGAATATTCGTACAAGAATCCGAATTAACAAACAATAAATGAATTAAAAATACAAAAATGTTTATATGTAAAAAAGAAAGGAAAATCAACAAAACTTAGATAATAAAACATAAAAAATGAATAAATAAATACACCTTGGGGCGCTCCAGGGTGAACAATACAGAAGGAGCAAGGAAAAAATCAAGGCATGATGTTTTCAAAATTAATCCATATGGAACGATGGGAAATTTTTAAATCCCAAATTATCAAATTATTTAACTGTATCAATACATTCATTAAAACCTTGAGGGTGCAAAGTATGTAGTTTGTGAATCCAAAAGGATTCGCGATTATTAAGTCTTTGTATTCTATTAGGTAAATGAATGGGGATAGTTTCCAAAATAATTAATTTTAGAGTTTCAGTGTTTTTTTGATGATAGAGAGTAAAATGACGAGAAAGACTATGCAACAAAAAACCATGTTTTATGTTCCATCTGTGCTTGTTCATCCTGGAGCGCACCGTTTGTGTGGTACGGCCAACATATTGGCGATCGCAACCACAGGTTAATAAATAAATAGCAAAAGTGGTGTCGCAATTTAATGAATCCTTAATTTTGAATGTTTGTTGTGTAAAAAAGGAAGAAAAGGTATCAGTTTGGATAATCCATTCACAACAGAGGCAGCGACTTTTTTTACAAGGAAAACAATATGGTTTAATAGAACAGGAATTCTGTAGTATATGATGTTCGGAAAATCTGCTAGGGGCTAATAAATTGCTGAGATTTTTGGAACGTCTGTAGGTGACATTAGGGACTGGGGGAATTAATTGGTTTAAAATTTTATCATTTTGGATAATGGGCCAATTTTTAGTTAGTATTTTCCTGATGTTAGATGCCTCTATATTGAAATTCGTAACAAAATTATATCTAAAGGGGTTAAGAAGCTGATTAGAACTGGATTTTTTAGAAATAGATGTAACCAAATCAGATTGTTTCTTATCTTTCACCTTCAGATATGCCTTAGTAAGAAGCGATTTGGGATAGCCTTTTTGTATAAAGCGTTGTTTTAAAACCTCAGCTTGGGAGATAAAATCTGAATCGGAGGTACAATTTCTACGAATTCGTAAATATTGGCCGAAAGGCACCCCTCTTAACCAGCTTGGATAATGTGCACTGTCGAACTGTAAAAAACTGTTAATATCGACAGATTTGAAAAAAGTCTTCGTCGAAATAGTGCCATCGACTGTTTTATGGATGTCAAGGTCTAAAAATTGGATGGAATTTTCTGCATAATGCATGGTAAATTTAATACCCCATGTGTTAGTGTTCAACTCTTGGACGAAGAGGTCAGCTTCATGTTTGGTACCTACCCAGATCAAAAAAAGGTCGTCTATATAACGACGAAAGAAAAAAACGGATTTAAAGAACAGGGACTGTGCCATGACAAGGGACTCGAATCGCCCCATGAACAAATTAGCGTAACTAGGGGCGAATCGAGTCCCCATGGCACAGCCCCTACTCTGCCGATAAATGGTATGATTGAATTCGAAAACATTATTAAGAAGAATAAATCTAATGGACTCCAGTAAAAATTCTGACTGGCTGGGGTTAAGTGAAGGGTCCTCTTGTAAAAAATGTTTAATTGCCGGAACACCTAAATCAGTGGAGATGTTAGAATAAAGGGAGCACACATCTAGGGTAAGAAAACTGTAATAGGGGGGTAAGGATAGGGCATGTAATTCCGAAATAAGTTGAGCTGAGTCTCTCAAATAGGATGGTAATTGTAAAACAAAAGGTTGAAGGAATAGATCTATAAAATGGGAAAGGTTTGCAGTAATCGAACCTAGACCTTGACATCCATAAAACAGTCGATGGCACTATTTCGACGAAGACTTTTTTCAAATCTGTCGATATTAACAGTTTTTTACAGTTCGACAGTGCACATTATCCAAGCTGGTTAAGAGGGGTGCCTTTCGGCCAATATTTACGAATTCGTAGAAATTGTACCTCCGATTCAGATTTTATCTCCCAAGCTGAGGTTTTAAAACAACGCTTTATACAAATCGCTTCTTACTAAGGCATATCTGAAGGTGAAAGATAAGAAACAATCTGATTTGGTTACATCTATTTCTAAAAAATCCAGTTCTAATCAGCTTCTTAACCCCTTTAGATATAATTTTGTTACGAATTTCAATATAGAGGCATCTAACATCAGGAAAATACTAACTAAAAATTGGCCCATTATCCAAAATGATAAAATTTTAAACCAATTAATTCCCCCAGTCCCTAATGTCACCTACAGACGTTCCAAAAATCTCAGCAATTTATTAGCCCCTAGCAGATTTTCCGAACATCATATACTACAGAATTCCTGTTCTATTAAACCATATTGTTTTCCTTGTAAAAAAAGTCGCTGCCTCTGTTGTGAATGGATTATCCAAACTGATACCTTTTCTTCCTTTTTTACACAACAAACATTCAAAATTAAGGATTCATTAAATTGCGACACCACTTTTGCTATTTATTTATTAACCTGTGGTTGCGATCGCCAATATGTTGGCCGTACCACACAAACGGTGCGCTCCAGGATGAACAAGCACAGATGGAACATAAAACATGGTTTTTTGTTGCATAGTCTTTCTCGTCATTTTACTCTCTATCATCAAAAAAACACTGAAACTCTAAAATTAATTATTTTGGAAACTATCCCCATTCATTTACCTAATAGAATACAAAGACTTAATAATCGCGAATCCTTTTGGATTCACAAACTACATACTTTGCACCCTCAAGGTTTTAATGAATGTATTGATACAGTTAAATAATTTGATAATTTGGGATTAAAAATTTCCCATCGTTCCATATGGATTAATTTTGAAAACATCATGCCTTGATTTTTTCCTTGCTCCTTCTGTATTGTTCACCCTGGAGCGCCCCAAGGTGTATTTATTTATTCATTTTTTATGTTTTATTATCTAAGTTTTGTTGATTTTCCTTTCTTTTTTACATATAAACATTTTTGTATTTTTAATTCATTTATTGTTTGTTAATTCGGATTCTTGTACGAATATTCACACCCTGCGTTTTCGCCGGTTGCTATATTCAATACCGCATTAGTTAATTGAGTTTATCTTATTCTTTAAGTAGTGTTCATACATTCCCCTCTGATCAGTTGCGGTTTGGTTTATCGCACTGTCATTTATTTTTCATTATTTTATTTTATTATTTTTTAATAAGGTAGCGATATACAATTAAATAATAATTTTTTTTTATCTTTTGAACCAATTGACATGACTCTTTATACTATATATATTTTTTGAAATAATATCCAACTTGTGTTGTTGAGTGTCGCACCGGCGATTTAGCGGAGCGATTTCTTGAGTCGTTTTGGTGTCATATTCACAGCACATGCGATAATTATAATTATGTTATATATATTTATATATATATATTTATAGGATTGTATTGTGCTCCCATATTGCTGTCTTATTACTATTTTTGTGATTTTTGCTTATATGTATTTATGTATCTTGTCTATATATTACCATATGGATATGTAACTCTATGTAACAATTCTTTTCAAAAAGCACTCTAATGGTTAATTCCTGGAGGTATATATACCTGTTACTAGCCTCTCTTTGTCATGCCTGATGAAGCTGCGCATGCGCAGCGAAACGCGTTGCATTCAATAAATCCATTGATTTTACTTGGCTGTCTGATGGTTCCTCTCTGCGCCAGACAAACTCCTGACTCCCTGGTCACTCGCTTTTGATTCCATTGTATATATTAAGGCAACATTGTATCCCTGTACCTGGCAGAATACTTAGTGTGGTTTATTATAACTGTTGCAGATGAAGAATCTCTTGCTTTTTGCAGCAACTTGTTCAAATTTTGATTTTATACACTGCGCTGAGAGAATGAAGGCTAAATACTAAATGGTTAGTATGGACAACAAGGCCAATTCCTAGGATATAACCAGTTCAACTAGATAAGGAATTGGAAAAGGGATTGCTCGTCCCACATTGTGATGGAGAACTATTGGCAGGAGTTTAGTCTTCATTTAGAAACATTTATAAGAAGTCATATATCTTAGTAAATGTAATAACACCAGGTGCTTTCCTTTTTCTAAAGGCTTTGTTCCTTCTAAATAATCATTGGAAGGGATGCACATTGTAAGGTGGTCAAAATAGGGAACAAAGAGATACGGAGACTTTGAAACTTACCAGGACACTAAAAAGATGGTTGATGTTTCCCTTGGGTCCCGGTCACGTTTTATATATTACTATATTACTGACTCAGGAATAAAAAATAGGATCTCTTGGAGAGAAACAATTAAACATCATTGAAAATGTCAAGCTGAAAATAGAACTTTTAATAGATCTTGTCATTTTAAAAAGATACTTTAAAGGGGTACTCCGCCCCTAGATATCTTATCTTCGGATAGGGGATAAGATGTCAGATCATGGGGATCCCACGATCTCTGCTGCAGCATCACAGTCATCCTCCAGCGCCGCATGGCCAGTCATCCGGCACGGGGCGAAGTTCACTCCGTGCCGGATGACTGGCGATGCGGCGCCGGAGGCTCGTGATATCACGGCCATGCCTCCTCATGACGTCACGCCCCCCTCTCAATGCAAGTCTATGGGAGGGGATGTGGTGGCCATCAGTGCTGCAGCTGGAGTTCTAAATGAACGCCAGGTGCTGCAGGGAGATCGAGGGGGTCCCAGTGGCAGGACCCCCATGATCAGACATTTTATCCCCTATCCTTTTGGTTAGGGAATAAGATGTCCAGAGGCAGAGCACCCCTTTAACATTCAACTCTATGCCAGAGCCACAGCAACAGCATACACAAAGAACAAAGCTAGAAATAGCTCAATACATTGTATAGTGGCCATACTGGGTTACTGCAGCCCCAGAAACTCTGGTAAAGGTATTTATTAAAAGTTTTCTTTGATAACAATATTGACTGATCATAAGGCTGCAGAACCAGGCTTCACTTTTCAGAGTCAAACAATGGCACCTAGTACTCAGATACCCCCAGGACTTATGGTAGGGTGGAATAGTGGGACCAATCAGCAGTCATGCAGAAAAACCCACACAAGCTTGTATGAAATGTCAGAAGCAAAAACAGATGGCAACTTAACATTAGATGATCTTAGTCGATGGCAGCTGTGGTCTGGCAAGGGATAGTTGTTTTGCAAAATGACTTAAAGAAGATAAAAAAGCAAATAAAGAAGTAAACTCACAACAGGACAACAGAGACTGATGAAAATATCTGACAACAAAAGACAGATAATGTAATAAAAATTATTTTACAATACACCAGAGATACTTCCAAAATCAAAAGTGACCGAAAAACCACATAGACTAGACAAGAGAGCAAGGCTTAGAAGGAGAACACAAAGCAAATCAATATAAAAGCCAGACTACACATCCGAAACATAAGCTGCACCAAACGGACAGAAAAACACATGGCACCAGTGCAAACCAATACAAAACAATACAATCAGCAAGATCAGCATCCTAAAAGTAACAGTAGGGTGCCTAAAAATAAAGAATGTAGTTATTAATAATAACTTTTTTTTTATATAGTACCAGCATATTCTGTGGCATTGTACAGAGATTGTCATCACTCAAATTAGTCCCTGTCCCCATTGGGTCTTACAATCTAAATTTTCATAGCAGTATGCTTTAAAGAAGTACTTTGGCGGAAACAATTTATTTTAAATCAACTGGTGCCAGAAAGGTTCTTTTCTTTTTGAATTTCATTCCTGTCTGGCCACAGTGCTCTCTGCTGACACCTCTGTCTGTCTCAGAAACGGTCCCGAGCAGTATAGGTTTGCTATGGGGATTTTCTCCTGCTCTGGACAGTTCCTGACATGGACAGAGGTGTCAGCAGAGAGCACTGTGGTCAGACAGAAAAGAAATTCAAAAAGAAAATAACTTTCTCTTTAGTATACAGCATCTGATACCTACTGGAACCATTAAGATTTTTTAATAGAAGTAATTTACAAATCTGTATAACTTTCTGGCACTAGTCGATTTAAAAAAAAAAAAAAAGAAAAAGTTTTTCACCGGAGTACCCCTTTAACGACGCAGGACGTATATTTACGTCCTGCGCCGGCTCCCACGATATGAAGCGCCGCGATCCCGCATCATATCGCGTCGGTCCCGGCGCTCATCAACGGCCGGGACCCGCGGCTAATACCACACATCGCCGATCGCGGCGATGTGTGGTATTAACCCTTTAGAAGCGGCGGTCAAAGCTGACCGCCGCTTCTAAAACGAAAGTGAAAGTGACCCGGCTGCTCAGTCGGGCTGTTCGGGACCCCCGCGGTGAAATCGCGGCATCCCGTACAGCTGACAGGACACCGGGAGGGCCCTTACCTGCCTCCTCGGTGTCCGATCGGCGAATGACTGCTCCGTGCCTGAGATCCAGGCAGGAGCAGTCAAGCGCCGATAACACTGATCACAGGCGTGTTAATACACGCCTGTGATCAGGATGAGAGATCAGTGTGTGCAGTGTTATAGGTCCCTATGGGACCTATAACACTGCAAAAAAATGTAAAAAAAAGTGTTAATAAAGGTCATTTAACCCCTTCCCTAATAAAAGTTTGAATCACCCCCCTTTTCCCATAAAAAAAATAAAACAGTGTAAAAAAAATAAAAATAAACATATGTGGTATCGCCGCATGCGTAAATGTCCGAATTATAAAAATATATCATTAATTAAACAGTACGGGCATTTTTGGTCACTTTTTATACCATTAAAAAATGAATAAAAAGTGATCAAAAAGTCCGATCAAAACAAAAATCACACCCCCTTGATGCAAGTATATGGGAGGGGGTGTGGCAGACACCATGCCCCCTCCCATAGACTTGCATTAAGGGGGCCTGGTGTGACGTAATGACCCACACCGCCCGCAACCAGCATTCTAAATGAATGTCGGGTGCTGCACAGAGATTGCGGGGGTCCCAGCAGCGGGACCCCAGCAATCAGACATCTTATCCCCCATCCTTTTGGATAGGGGATAAGATGTCTGGGGGCAGAGTACTCCTTTAACATATGATGCCCTTGGTATGATTTAAACCTAGGACCCCAGCGCCACAAATTAAGAGTGCTAACCACTGAGCCACCATGTTACCCACCAAAACCTTAGCTTTATTGCCATGAAGGATTTTACAAAGGTGATTGTATCTTATGTGCAGGTTTTTTTTATTTATTTATTTTTTGGTAGATCACATTCTACTTTTCACTACTTCTTAGTGAAAAAAATTATATTTTCATGGTTTTATATCTGAATATTTTCATGGTTTTAGTTTTATATCCAAGTAAGGTCTGTTTAAACTTGAACCCAGTTCACCCAATAAAGCCTGGAGATGTCTCTTTTAATGCAGCTGCATAAACCTAACCCCTTTCTAGGTCTAATTCCTAGGAATCAGAGTGTTGCCAAGAATTCTACATGTAAACAGCCTAAAACAAACTCACCTGTCCACTTCAGGACTTGGCTCTGCCAATAAATTCTTCAGCTCTGTTTATATTCTACATTAAAGGATACCTTATTTCATGGCAGGATCCCAGAAAAAACTGCTAGCCTGCTGCTAAAGCAAATCGCATAAGGATTACCAGAAGTCCCACAGACTTGCATTATAAGCCCTATTATTCACTATCTGTTAACCCCTTAAGGACTCAGGGTTTTTCCGTTTTTGCACTTTCGTTTTTTCCTCCTTACCTTTTAAAAATCATAACCCTTTCAATTTTCCACCTAAAAATCCATATTATGGCTTATTTTTTGCGTCGCCAATTCTACTTTGCAGTGGCATTAGTCATTTTACCCAAAAATGCACGGCGAAACGGAAAAAAAAATCATTGTGCGACAAAATCAGAAAAAAAACGCCATTTTGTAACTTTTGGGGGCTTCTGTTTCTACGCAGTGCATATTTCGGTAAAAATTACACCTTATCATTATTCTGTAGGTCCATACGGTTAAAATGATACCCTATTTATATAGGTTTGATTTTGTCGCACTTCTGGAAAAAATCATAACTACATGCAGGAAAATTTATACGTTTAAAAATGTCATCTTCTGACCCCTATAACTTTTTTATTTTTCAAACTTTTATTAGGGAAGGGGTTAAATGACCTTTATTAACACTTTTTTTTAACTTTTTTTTTTGCAGTGTTATAGGTCCCATAGGGACCTATAACACTGCACACACTGATCTCTCATCCTGATCACAGGCGTGTATTAACACGCCTGTGATCAGCATTATCGGCGCTTGACTGCTCCTGCCTGGATCTCAGGCACGGAGCAGTCATTCGTCGATCGGACAATACAGAACCCGGCATCTGCGGCAGTGCGCGATTTGAATGAATGATCGGATCGCCCGCAGCGCTGCTGCGGGGATCCGATCATTCATAACACCGCACAGAGGTCCCCTCTCCTTCCTCCGTCCGGCTCCCGGCATCTCCTGCTCTGGTCTGTGATCGAGCAGACCAGAGCAGAAGATCGCCGAAAACACTGATCTGTTCTATGTCCTATACATAGAACAGATCAGTATTAGCAATCATGGTATTGCTATGAATAGTCCCCTATGGGGACTATTCAAGTGTAAAAAAAATGTAAAAAAAAAAGTAAAAGTAAAAGTAAAAAAAAAGTGAAAAATCCCCTCCCCCAATAAAAAAGTAAAACGTCCGTTTTTTCCTATTTTACCCCAAAAAAGCGTAAAAATTTTTTTTATAGACATATTTGGTATCGCCGCGTGCGTAAATGTCCGAATTATTAAAATAAAATGTTAATGATCCCGTACGGTGAACGGCGTGAACGAAAAAATAAAAAAAAGTCCAAAATTGCTACTTTTTTAATACATTTTATCAAAAAAAATTATAAAAAATGTATTAAAAGTTTTTTATATGCAAATGTGGTATAAAAAAAGTACAGATCATGGCGCAAAAAATGAGCCCCCATACCGCCGCTTATACGGAAAAATAAAAAAGTTAGAGGTCATCAAAATAAAGGGATTATAAACGTACTAATTTGGTTAAGAAGTTTGTGATTTTTTTTAAGCGCAACAATAATAGAAAAGTATGTAATAATGGGTATCATTTTAATCATATTGACCCTCAGAATAAAGAGCACACGTCATTTTTACCATAAATTGTACGGCGTGAAAACGAAACCTTCCAAAATTAGCAAAATTGCGTTTTTCGTTTTAATTTCCCCACAAAAATAGTGTTTTTTGGTTGCGCCATACATTTTATGATATAATGAGTGATGTCATTACAAAGGACAACTGGTCTCGCAAAAAACAAGCCCTCATACTAGTCTGTGGATGAAAATATAAAAGAGTTATGATTTTTAGAAGGCGAGGAGGAAAAAATGAAAACGTAAAAATTAAATTGTCTGAGTCCTTAAGGCCAAAATGGTCTGAGTCCTTAAGGGGCTAATGGAAAAAAAGAGTAGGGTTCCCCTTATTTAATTCTCAGCTAAATACCAACCAAGCAGCAACAGCCTGACATTACCAGGGTGGGTGAAAAGAAAAGGAAAAAAAAATGCAGTTCATCGCTGTAGTCCAACAAATCTGATAGAATCCTCTGTATACACAGATCTAAAACGAGAAGAAGAAAAAAACACAAAAAATTGGTTAGTACATTTTTGGTGTTCTCCGCTGGGGAGAGCACCTATAATGCAATGTCTTCCCAAACAGGGATCCTTCAATTATTGCAAATCTACAACTCCCAGCATGCCCAGACAGCCTTTAGGGGGCATCATTACTAGGGACGGGGGCTTTGTAGCTGCGAGCATAGCTGAGTCTTGATCTATGCAGCTCTGCAGCTATAAAGCTTTCTACGCAGCTATGCTGCACTGGAAAATGCTGTATGGTGGCGGAGGGAAGTAGTGATGCTATGCATCACTACTTCCCTCCGAGGATGCTGAAACTATGGCGTTGTGGCCATTTTGGCACTTTTTTGGGGCTAAACATCCTAAGAAAACGGAAACATAGCCTAAAGAAGAAAAGATTTAAAAGAAGAAAAACTACCACAAGGGGGCAGAGTTTTATATTAGAGTGGAAAGGCTTATACAGTAATATCAGACAGTTTTGGTTTCAGGCAGATTGATAAACCTGAGCTGTATTATTCTACAATACTAAATGGGAGATTTATCAAAACCTAGCAGAGGAAAAAATTGACCAGTTGCCCATGGCAACCATTCAGATGTGAATAGTGAATAGTGATCTTGCCGATCCTGGGAGCTGCACCAGACGGCATCAGCTTTTTTCCCTGTGCGCTCCTAGCACTCACAGTATCAGTAATGCTAGGAGCGAACTGATGTCGGCTTTCGTGGAGATCCGGTGTGGTGAAAATTCCTGCATCCCTCACAGCATGGAGGGAAGCAGGAGTTTTCACCATACAGACAGGGCAGCTATTTACTTACCCTGTGCTCACCTCCTGCGGCCATGCGCTTACACAGGCAGAGTGAGGGGGCCGGGAGCAGGCACACCAGCCCTGGACCTACATGCAGCGATGTCAGTCAAAGAAGTGGGTCCATGACATCACGATGACCGCTGGACACGGCCAGACTGGTATGTGTCCTAGTAGGCAGGGGGACCCCTAGTGGCCAGTTTTGACATATCTGAATGATTCATCAAAAGTTAATATTAATGAGAACGCTTTAAGAGAAGATTGAAAGGGGAAAACTTTCATGTTAGTAAAAGACTGCACCATAACAAAATGTAACAAAAGTGAAAAATTTAGGGCGAAACCAGAAAAAAAATTATTTGAGGGGCAAAAATGAAAAAAAAAAAAAACCCATTTTTTAATTTTTAGCGGCTTCCGTTTCTACGCAGTGCTGTGCAGTGATGTAATCTACCATAGGACCCTATTGAATTCCATTTTATATTACCTGTGTGTATCACCCTCAAGCTTTTTGGTTAGGTTTAGCAGTGCAGTTTTCGGTAAAAATTGCACCTTATATTTATTCTGTAGGTCTATATGGTCACAAGGATACCCAATTTATATAGGTTTGATTTTATTTTACTATTTTACTTTATTTTACTACTTTATTTTACTACAAAAAAAAATAAAATTATAACTGCATGCACCAAAATTAATACATTGAAAAATGTCCTCTTCTGACCCCTATAACTTTTTTATTATTCCATATAAGGCAGGGGTGTCAAACTCAAATTCATCGGGGGGCGCATCAGCAGTTTGGTCACCCTCAAAAGGGCGGTTGTATCTGTAGGACCTCTCCCCCCTTCCCCCCCCCCCACATACTGTATATGCCGGCGTATAAGACGACTGGGTGTATAAGACAACCCCCAATTTTTACAGTTAAAATGTAGAGTTTGGGATATACTCGCCATATAAGACTACCCCTCCAACCGCAATGTACAGTACCTTGTAGTTCCCCCCACATTAGGTAGGCAGCATGTTCCCCCACATTAGTTGGCAGCATGTTCCCCTACATTAGGTTGGCAGTATAGTTCCCCCCACATTAGGTTGGCAGTATAGTTCCCCCCACATTAGGTTGGCAGTATAGTTCCCCCCACATTAGGTTGGCAGTATAGTTCCCCCCACATTAGGTTGGCAGCATAGTTCCCCCACATTAGGTAGGCAGTATAGTTCCCCCCACATTAGGTAGGCAGCATGTTCTCCCACATTAGTAGGCAGCATGTTCCCTCACATTAGGTTGGCAGTATAGTTCCCCCAACATTAGGTAAGCAGTATAGTTCCCCCCACATTAGGTTGGCAGCATGTTCCCCCACATTAGTTGGCAGCATGTTCCCAACATTAGGTTGGCAGTATAGTTCCCCCCACATTAGGTAGGCAGCATGCTCCCCCACATTAGTTGCCAGCATGTTCCCCCACATTAGTTGGCAGTATAGTTGTCAGCACCATTAGGTTGTCAGCACCCCCCCCCTCCCTCCCTACAGACATACATATACAGTGTATGGCTGGAGGCTGTATGTCTGTGTGCTGCCCCCACTGTGATCCGGTCACCGCTCCTTCGGCCCGGGGTCACAATCTACTGCTATGGCCAATGGACCATAGCAGTAGGTGCCAGGACCGGTTGAGCGATGACCGGAATGCTGAAGAAGATAACGTGCCGCCGGTAACTTACCAGGCCCCGGCCGGCACGCGTCCTGCGATGATCCTGCCGTCCTCCTGGTCCTCCCGCGTCTCTATAGTTGTACGCACGGGACGTCACTGACGTCCCGTGCGTACAACCATAGAGGCGGAGGACCAGGAGGACCGAAGGAGGATCGCTAGAGGGCAGACATTCTCTGGCTTGTAGGCTGACCCGCATGCGCTGAAGAGGCGGCTTTCTTGTGTAAAAAAAAAAGAGAGAATAAAAGGTGAAGGCTGGCGGCTGGCGGCGGCTACACGGGCCCCATGACGAGGTCTGGCGGGCCGGAGTCCGCCCACGGGCCTTGTGTTTGACACCCGTGATATAAGGGATAGTATGAGGACACTTTTTTTGCCCCGTGATCTGAAATTTTCATCGGTACCATTTTTGTTTTGATTATACGTTTTGATAACTTTTTATACATTTTTTAATGGTATAAAAAGTGACCAAAAATATGCTATTTTTGACTTTGGAATTCTTTTACACGTACGCCATTGACCGTGTGGTTTAATTAACAATATATTTTTATACTTCATACATTTACGCACGTGGCGATACCACATGTTTACTTTTTATTTTTATTTATTTTTTAAGGAAAAGGGGGTGAATCAAACTTTTCTTAGGAAGTGGGGGTTAAATCACATTTATTAACACTTTATTTTCAATGTTACAGTTCCCCATAGGGGACTATAACATTGCACACACTGATTTCCTACACTGATCACTGCTATGCATTAACATGGCATCGATCAGTGTTATTGCCGCACAACTACTCCTGCCTGGATCTCAGGCACAGAGCAGTCATTCAGTGATTAGACAGCAAGGAGGCAGGTAGGGATCCTCCTCCTGTCTTGCAAGCTATTCGGGACGCCGCGATTTCACAGCGGCGGTCCCAAACAGCCCCACTGAGCTAACCGGCAATTTTTACTTTCGTTTTAGATGTGGCAATCAAGTTTGATCACCGCGTCTAAAGGGTTAATGCTGGACATCAGCCCGATTGGCGATGTCCGGCATTAGCTGTAGATCCTGGTTGCCGATAGCAACCGGGACCCACCGGTTATGATGCGTGCTCACCTGCTAAGCGCGCGTCATACCTCGGGAGCCGCAGATGGACGTTAATGAACGGCCATTTGCGGCAAGGGGTTAAGGCAATGTTCCAAAATGTTTTATTGCTGGTAATGTTAGTTGTAAGAATAAGTAAATCAAGTTTTCCCCTAATTGCTGGAAATACTTAAATAAAAAGACTGTTTTCCGGCCACAATCGGCTGCAAAAAAGAAAAGAGAATTTCAATTAATTATACAGATATGTTGTGTATGTACTAACAGCCGTTAGTAATATAATTAAATAACTGTGAAATGAGACACATTTTTGCCTGTTTTTGAGTAATGAAAGTGCTGTTTAATAAGTGTTTTATAGCCCCCAAAAATGGACAAAAATACATTGTGTGAAGATGGCTTAAAGCTGTTATCTAGTCTGTCAAAATTGATGGCCTATCCTCCTGATATGCCATCAATATTAGATTCCTAGCACTCCAGCCAATCAGCTGTTTATAGGGGCCACAGTGCTAGTGTAAGTGCTGCCGCCTCTTCAGTGTTTACCTGCACTCATCCTCCCAGTCCCCGAGCTTGTAGTGGTGGTGTTAAGAACTAGAGAGTCCTATTCCAGACAAGCCCCACTGTCCCTTCAAACAGTTGATCTGTGAGAATACCAGAAGCTGGACCCCCATTTATTTAAAGGAGATTTCCAGCCAAATCAAATTACCTTTATATAGCTGCACATGATAAAGTTATGTAACTTTGCAATGTTAAGTGAAATTTTTGCTGAGCATATATGTTTCTCCCCAGGCAGGAAATCCAGGAGATCTTACCACACTGATGACTAGCGTCTAGCTCACTCTCACAACATCCCCTACCTGCAGCTCACACAGGAAACAAGCCCAGCATGTGGAGTTTTTTGCTGATTCAACAGAATTATAAAAAGAGTGTTAATGTGAGCTGTGGGGGTCTGTTTTGAAACAAATAAGTTGGGATGCCTTGTGGAGTCATGGTGAGCATATATATATATGTGTGTAAAGGTTTTTACAATAGTTTGGAATTAATAGTGCTGGCCAACTTATAATTGGTTGTATTACACATACGGGGGAGTGGCTACCTCCATGTTGGCTCCTGCACTCCACCCACCTCTATTAGGTGTTTATAAGGTGCCTTGGATGTTTCAGACCTTGCAATGCCTGCTGTACTGTTCACACAGAGGCATATACACAGTGTAGGGTCCGTCCCAGAATGAGGTCACCTTACCGTGGTGGGATGGTCCACACTATTTGGCGCCAAATTTGCAAGCTAAGTACCTCATAATTTCATAGTTTCATATCTTCATTTATTGCATTACAGCTGTATAGCTTTTCATGTTCTATCTATATACTCATGTTTTATCTATATACTCATGTTTCATCTATATCTTTGTGCTAGCAGTGTGCTGCTGTATTCTCCTATTGCTGTATATATATATATATATATATATATATATATATTACGTAAGTTTTTGTTTTTTTTTACCACTTTTGGCTGGATATCTACTTTAATATTGATGGTCTATAAAGAGGATAGGATAAAGCCCAGATAAGCCCTTTCAGCTCATGGCTTCAGTGCAACAATGCAGCAGTGCCAACAAGTGAGGCATTATGCTTACTGCTCATCACAGAGCTAAGAAATATTACAATATTATAAGTATATTGGTAAGTATATTGCCTTGTATCACTAACACACCATAGTGCTGATTTCAGGAGCAAGACTTCACTAAAAGCATAACTCCGATGTTGGTCCAGTGGTAGGATGGTTATATCTAGGGATGAGCAAATCGAATCTGACGAATCCCAATTCGTTACGAATTTCATGAAAAAAATCAATTCACAACAAATGCGTGTATTGCCGCGATTCGATTGCGCAAATCGCTTCATTAAACTCCATTTAGTGTTGTCCAGGCTCCAGGGCACCTAAAATGGCGGATCCACATGTGAGGACATGGAGCAAGGAATCCTCGGAAGGCGGAAACAAGGGTAGGTGGGATGACCCTGAATCACGTGCAGCCTGCAGCCTATCAGCAGTAGAGATGTCACGAATTGTTCGCCGGTGAACAGTTCCCGGCGAATTTAGCATGTTCGCGTTCGCATCGCCGGGCGAACATATGTGAAGTTCGATCCGCCCCCTATACTTTAACATTGCAGCAAACTTTGACCCTGTGAGTCAGAGTCAGCAGACACATTACAGCGAATCAGCAGCAGTCCCTCCCTTCCAGACCCTCCTACCTCTTGCACGGACGCCATTTTAGCCTCATTCGGCATGCTGCAGGCTTAGGAAGTGGAGGGTTAGAGAAGCTGCTCCTGCTGTATAGGGAACGCGATAGCTAGGTTGCTGCTAGGTGGTGTATTCAGGGTCCAGTTTACTCCTAAAGCACTAGTCTAACATCTGCCCTTTTTAGGGCTGAAAGATATCAGTCCTGGTTGGGAGGGAACCGCTGGTTAAAAGGGGTACTCCAGAATCAAACTTAAGTTCCTTCAAGCAACTAACTACTACAGTATTCAAAGGGCTGAAAGATATCAGTCCGTGTGTTTTGCAACAGCTGGAGGCACCCTGGTTGGGGACCACTGCTTAAAAGGGGAACTCCGCTGGCAAGCATTTTTTCTTTAAAGCAACTAACTACTACAGTATTCAAAGGGCTGGAATATATCAGTCCGTGGGTTTTGCAACAGCTGGAGGCACCCTGGTTGGGGACCACTGCATAAAATTTTGCTCATTGTCACACTAGTGCAAATCACATTAGGTGTGACAGTTGTGCAAATTTAAAAAAAAAAATTTTGGCTGTTAAATAAAATCAGTCATCACTGTCAGTTCACGTCAAAGTTGCCATTTTTCTTGCCTGCAGGGCAAATTGTGTCACCCTAGTGCAAATCACATTAGGTGTGACACTTGTGCAAATTAAAAAGAAATACCTTTTTTGGCTGTTAAATAAAATCAGTCATCACTGTCAGTTCACGTCACAGTTGCCATTTTTCTTGCCTGCAGGACAAATTGTGTCACCCTAGTGCAAATCACATTAGGTGTGACACTTGTGCAAATTTAACCAAAAAATGACAGGCAGAGGAAGGCCACCCCGCAGGGGCCGTGGTGGTGCTGGGATTCCCTTTGGCCCTAGAATGGCCAGTGTGCAGAGGCCACGTACCCTGATCCCCCAAAGTTCTGAGCACTTAGTTGACTGGCTATCACAAGACACCCAATCTACTACTAAAGCTTCCGCTTGGAACCATGACGCACCATCCTTCTCCTCCTCTAACTTAGCTTCGGGCACCTCTTATGCTACTACTTACCCCCTGCCGCCACCACCAACACTAGCCCCACAGCAGCTTTACTTGATCCGTCAGAGGAGTTATTTACACATCAGTTTGAAGACATGAGTGATGCGCAACCATTATTGCCAGAGGATGTAGTTAACAGGGATATGTCTCAATCAGGCAGCATTACACACATGGACGTATGGTGTGATGATGATTTTATACCCGCTGCTGCTTCCTTTCTTGAGGTGTCAGATAGCGCTGAAGGTGTTGATGTTGATGATGTGTCCGTGGATGCCACGTGGGTGCCCGCTAGAAGAGAAGAAGAGGGGGAAAATTCAGATGGGGAGACAGAGAGGAGGAGGAGACGAGTTGGAAGCAGGGGGAGGTCGTCGCAAGGAGCTAGTGGCACAGTCAGACAGCATGCATCAGCACCCGGGGTCAGCCAGACGGGACGCCAATCAACGCATGCTGTTGCCACCACCAGAATGCCGTCATCGCAGAGCTCAGCAGTGTGGCATTTTTTTTGTGTGTCTGCCTCTGACAACAGCGAGGCCATCTGCAACCTGTGCCAGAAGAAACTGAGTCGTGGGAAGTCCAACACCCACCTAGGCACAACTGCTTTGCGAGGGCACATGATGTCACATCACAAATGCCTATGGGATCAACACGTCAGTACAAGCAGCACACAAAGTCAAAGCCGCCATCCTCCTCCTGGTCCAGCATCTTCAGCCAGGTCAACCACTGCTGCCCTCCTTGCCCCATCTCAACCATCTCTCGCCTTGAGAAGTTCCTGCTCATCTGCCCACAGTCAGGTGTCTGTCAAGGAGATGTTTGAGCGCAAGAAGACAATTTCTCAAAGTCACCCCCTAGCCCGGCGTCTGACAGCTGGCTTGTCGGAACTGCTAGCCCGCCAGCTTTTACCATACAAGCTGGTGGAGTCTGAGGCCTTTAAAAAAATTTGTAGCCATTGGGACACCGCAGTGGAAGGTACCCGGCCGAAATTTTATTGCACAAAAGGCAATCCCCTACCTTTACTCCATTGTGCAAAAGGAAATTATGGCATGTCTGGCATGGACCATCTGACCAAGGGGGCAAGGGTCCAACTGACCACTGATAGCTGGTCTGCAAAGCATGGTCAGGGCAGGTATATCACCTACACTGCTCATTGGGTAAACCTGGTGATGGCTGCCAAGCATGAAATGCGTGGCTCTGCAGAGGAGTTGGCGACACCGCCACGACTTGCAGGCTGGCCTGCTGCTACCTCTTCCACTGCTGCATCTTGCTCCCCCCCGGTGCTATTCCACATCCCGGATACGGCAGTGTCACGCCACCTTGGGGTTGACTTGCCTCAAAGCGGAGAGTCACACCGCACCACCGTCCTGCATTATAGAGTCTGCTGGACTAGTTTTGAGCGGCTTAGGCCATTTTCGAATTCGCAATATTTCGTGAATATATGGACTAATATTCGTCATATATTCGCTAAATTCGCATATTCGTAATATTTGCGTATTATTTTCGCGTATGCGAAAATTTTCATATGCCAAAAAATTATCATATATAAAAATCAGCATAAGCAAAAATTTGCATATGCGAAAATTAGCATATCCTAATTTTCGCATATGCGAAAGTTTGCACGCCAGTCTCACACAGTAGTTTTAGAGCCTTCTTTACACCACCAAGCTGGAAGCAGAGAGGGGTGATCACTGTGATGTGTACTGTGAAAAAAAAAAAAAAAAAACGAATATTCGTAATTACGAATATACAGTGCTATATTCGCGAATATTCGCAAATTTGCGAATATGCGATATTCGCTAATAACATTTGCATAGTGAATATTCGCGAGCAACACTATTCTGGACTTTATGATAATTTAAACTTGAATTTTCAAGAGCACTAACCATTACACAAAGGAACGCTTGTTGGGTGTGATTTTTTAACTTAAATTTTCAAAAGTTAAATACAGAGAGGGATGAACTCTGTTTCTTTATTTGATGAAAATTTTTATTTAGAAAATAATTTCTTTGTCTGTTTCTCTGTCCTGCATTATAGAGTCTTCTGGACTCTTGGATATGCGCTTGTTCTTATATTTCAGCCATGTGTACATGCCTAATTTTTCTGGCCTCTGGTGCTGCACTTTTCCTGCTGCTGCAATTTTTCTGGCCGCTGCTTTCATCTTGATTTGATGAAAAATTTTATTTTGAAAAGGATTTCTCTGTGATTTTCACCGTCCTGCATCAGAGTCTTCTGAACTTTCTGATAATTTAAACTTGAATTTTCCAGAGTACTAACCATTACCCCAAGGAATGCTTGTTGCGTGTGATTTTTAAACTTACATTTCCAAAAATAAAATACAGAGAGGGATGAACTCTGTTTCTTTATTTGATGAAAATTTTTATTTAGAAAATAATTTCTTTGTGTGTTTCTCCGTCCTGCATTATAGAGTCTTCTGGACTCTTGGATATGCGCTTGTTCTTATTTTTCAGCCATGTGTACATGCCTAATTTTTCTGGCCTCTGGTGCTGCACTTTTTATGCTGCCGCAATTTTTCTGGGCGCTGATACAGCTGCGGCTGCAACAATACCAAATTTTGGAGCCATGTGTACATGCCTAATTTTTCTGGTACTCTCTGCTGACATCTCTGTCCATTTTAGCAACCGTGCATATTAGATGTATGGTAAGGGTAGCATGGTGGCTCAGAGGTTAGCACTGCTGACTTGCAGCGTTGGGTCCTTGGGTTCAAATCCCACTATGTGCTGCCTAACATGGGGGAATCTATGTTCTGTCTAAAGGGGGGAATCTAACTATGTGATGCCTAAAGGGGGGCTCTGTTAGCCCCCTAAAGGGGGCTAAAGCACGTTATTCCAAACCATTTAGGAATAATAAGTGATTTATGCCCTTTATGGATTAAAACCAGACTCTGCATCAACTATGTAATTTTCCATGGGAGTTTTGCCATGGATCCCCCTCCAGCACACCACAGTCCAGGTATTAGTCCCCTTGAAACAACTTTTAAATCACTACTGTGGCCAGAAAGAGTCCCTGTGGGTTTTAAAATTCGCCTACCCATTGAAGTCAATGGCGGTTCGCCCGGTTCACCAACTTTTGCGGAAGTTCGCGTTCGCAGTTTGCGAACCGAAAATTTTATGTTCGTGACATCACTAATCAGCACCCAGTCACCCCTGTGATGTCACAGCCCTATGTAATCGGCAGCCATCTAGCGGCCAGTCACTTCAGCCATTTATTGCAAAGAGATAGAGAGGGACAGACAGCGCTGTGTGTTGCACAGAAAAGCATTTTCACAGCAGCGGTTCACCTCCCAGGCACTATAGCGTTCTATTACAGAGAGGGACCGAGAGCAGTGTGTTGCACAGTGTGTTGCACAGAACAGCAGCGATTCACCTCAAGCCCAAATCTTGCCTAGAAGCACTGATAGGGAAGGGAGTAAGATTGAGAGAGTGCAATTTTGGGTGTAGTACACAGCGACTGTGTGCTGCAGCACTGGTGTGTACTGCTGGTCTTGTACACAAATACTTTTTTAAGCATACTGTAGCGCATTGTCCTCCCCTTATAAGTGCATACCACATATGTACATCTAAGTGGTGCACTATTTTGTTGCTGTTAAAGTCTTAAGGGCCGAGATACTTTGGAAGGCCAGCCAAAAGTAGACACTAGCTGGTGTTGTACACAAATACTTTTTTAAGCATACTGGAGAGCATTGTCCTCCCCTCATAAGTGCATACCACATACGTTCATATAAGTTGTGTACTATTTTGTTCCTGTTAAATTCTTAAGGGCCTAGATACTATGAAAGACCAGCCAAAAGTACACACCGGCTGGTGTTGTACACAAATACTATTTTAAGCATACTGGAGCACATTGTTCTCTCCTCATAAGTGCATACCACATACGTACATCTAAGTGGTGTACTATTTTGTTCCTGTTAAATTCTTAAGGGCCTAGATACAGTTAAAGGCCAGCCAAAAGTAAATATTGGCTGGTGTTGTACACAAAACACTTTTTTCAGCGTACTGGAGTGCATTGTCCTGCCCTCATAAGTGTATACCACATACATACATCAAAGTGGTGTACTATTTTTTTTCCTGTCTATTTTTACCAAGTCTTAAGGGCCTAGATACTGTGAAAGGCCAGCCAAAAGTACACACTGGCTGGTTTTGTACACAAATACTGTATTAAGCATAGTGCAGCGTATTGTACTCCCCTCATATATGCACTAAGTATGTCAGGCAGAGAAGTGCCAGGACGTGCACAGAGGAGTGGCAGAGGCCTAAATTCATCAGGTAGAGGTCGCAGCAGACTAGGGGCGAGTGGCAGCAGGAGTCGCCGCGAGAGGCTTGAGCTCCCGGTATCAGCTAGCGGTCATGTCTCGACCAGCAACCCATCTGCCGTCATCGATTGGTTAACACGGTCATCCACTCCATCACAAGTGACGTCTGACACCCCCAGTCAATAGTCGGTGGGTTCCTCAGACACAACCCTCAGTTGGCATGGCCCGGTAGCAGTCCCTGTCCTCACATTGCCTCTGTCCTATGCTGTTCCCTCCCCTAAAGAAGTATCTTATGCTGTGGGTTCAGCTCCACTATTTAGTGAGGACGATCTAGAGGACAGTCAGCAGCTACTGCCCAGCCAAGAAGTGGAGGAGACATCCGCCGCTTCCTCCGCAAGTTGTGATGAGGAGAGTGGCGTGGGTGGTGATGTTGCGAGCGTTCAGGCTCCTGAAGCAGACACTGTTGAGGAACCTGAGGAGGACATCAGTGATGTGCAGACACAACTCGATAATAATGAAGCCGATCGCACTTGGGAGCCGGGTGCAGAAGGGGCTTCATCATCATCAGGAGAAGAGGGTTGCAGGTTGCCCGTGAGGCAGCAGCTGAGCCAGCAAGGTGGTATCATGGTTGGCAGTCAGCATGGTGGCAGAAGTGGAAAATCTGGAGCCAAACGTGCCCGGGGTATACCACCTGCTTCGCAGCAGCCTACCTTCTCGGGAAGTAGTGAAACAGGGGTTCCTGGAGTGGGGACTGTTGGTGGGAAAATCAGCTACCCGGCGGCGTTGCAGTTTTTCATCAAGCATCCGGAGGAGGTTAACATGGCCACATGCAAGATGTGTCGGCAGAAGGTGAAGCGTGGCCAGGTTTCCAATGTGGTGCCCTGCGTCAACATATGCAGCGTCACCATAAAGCGGCCTGGGAGAACGGTGGCTCAGATGTGGTTGTCCAGGCTGCTGCATCACCCAGTGGCACTCCGCTTCCTGTTTCAGCCAGCCAAGACTCCACCATCTCAGCTGAAGGGAGATGTGTTTTAAACCCATCTTTTGTCGCTCCAGATGCTCCTGCTCCTCCTACTTTGAGTCAGTCATTCCGCCAGCAATCCATCGGCGAAGCCATGTCAAAGAGACAACAGAAATATCGCGAATTCGAATATGGCCTATGCTGCTCAACACTACAGCTTAGAAGGCTCTAATACTACTGTGTGAGACAGGCGTGCAAATTTTCGCAAATGCGAAAATGTGCATATGCTAATTTTCACATATGCAAATTTTCGCTTATGTTAATTTTTGTATACACTAATTTTCGCATATGCGAAAATAAAACGCAAATATTATGAATATGCGAATTTAGCAATTATATGACGAATATTCGTCCATATATTCGCAAAATATCGCGATTTCGAATATGGCCTATGCCGCTCAACAATAGGTGGAAATAGGGAGAGGTTCCTGTGTGGGGCTGCCCTTTTTAGGGCGATTAACACTTGCCAAGAAGGGAATTAATAATGAGAGTAGGGCCTTACAGGGGAAGTTTTTACCCCCCACCGGTTACAATGGACCATACGTTGTTCCCTTCCACCTTTTAGAAGTCTTTGCATCACATCAATACTTGGTGGTGTAGGTGGCACATGGTGTTTTTTGCACACCATTACTTTTGTTTGATTAAAAAACAAATTGGGTTCATATATTTTATCCTTAGCATGTTATTAAGAGTTAAGTTTTACGTAATGCATATCCTCAATACTTACTTGTGCACACTAACACTTTTACAAAAGAGACTGTTTTCTTCTGCCTATCTGCCTCAGTTACTATTCTGATCCTACCAACTTCCTAATGCCACACATCTGATGCAAAATTCTCCTTTTTTTCACCCACCTTCATCACCGGGTACTGGTTTTGCCACTTACCGCACGATCAGGGTCACTTTCAGGACTCCTGATGCTGCTGCCACCTCCAGGTTGTCTCATTCTGCCACCATATGATCTCCTCATGCTGCTGCCACCTCCAGGCTGTGTCATTCTGCCACTATGTGGTCTCCTCATGATGTTGCCACCTCCACGCTGTGTCATTCAGCCTCTATATGGTCTCCTCATGTTTCTGCAACCTCCAGGCTGTGTCATTCAGCCACTATTTGTTCTCCTCATGCTGTCGCCAACTCCATGCTGGGTCATTAAGCCACTATATGGTCTCCTAGTGCTGCCGCCGCCTCCATACTGTGTCATTCAGGCATGCTTCCGCCACCTCCACACTGTGTCATTCAGCCACTCCTCATGCTGCCGCCACCTCATGCTGCCGCAAATTCCAGGCTGTGTCATTCAGCCACTATGTGATGCCGCCAAATCTAGGTAGTGTCACTCAGCCACTATGTGGTCTTCTCATTCTGCCGCCAACTCCAGGCTATGTCATTCAGCCCTGATATGGTCTCCTCATGCTGCCGCAAACTCCAGGTTGTGTCATTCAGCAACTATATGCTGCCGCCAACTCCAGGCTGTGTCGCTCAGCAACTATGTGGTCTCCTCATAATGCCAATACCTCCACGCTGTGTCATTCAGCCACTATATGGTCTCCTCATGCTGCCGCCACCTTCAGGCTGTGTCATTGTGCCGCTCTGCGACAGTGATTCTAATTGCGACGCCTCTGATCTGCATGTCATACTGAATAACAATATTATTTCACTAACCCAGCACACACCCTATGCGTGTTACAGCAAGGCAAAGTGTTTTACAACCCTATTGAGGCTCTCTGTAGGCCAGAAATAGCCGTTTTTACTAACGATTCGCTGCGAATAAATTCGTACCAAAACAAATTTTGGGGAAAAATTTGGCAAATCGGCCAAATCGAATTTTTAAAAAATTCGCTCATCTCTAGTTATATCTTCCAGCAACTTCATAGCCTATGACTTGCCCGAGACTAAAGAGTTCAGGATACTTCCATTTAAACTTTAAATTACAATAGTTTCCATGATAGTAGGATAGTAGCCACGGGGTTGTTTTAAATTTACTGTGTATATCATTTCAAGCACATAACACAAAATGTGAACCCTTTTGGCAATTTCTGTGGAATAAAACTTAGAACAGCATATTTCTGTGTAATAAATCATACACAGTTATGGTACTTCTTAAGAAAAAGTCCTTTTTTGATTAAATTTGAAATCCTAGCACTGAAACTCAAGTGATTAGACTAACTTCCCATCCCGCAAGTCCATTTCAAGTCCGAACGCTGCTTTCACGCTGCAGGGGTCTGCCACGCCCTCTCAATGGAAGTCTATGGGAGGGAGCGTGACTACCACCACACCCCCTCCCATAGGCCATGATGTGGCTGACCCCAGCAGCGCAAAAACAGCGTTCGTAACATTTTGTTGCGAATGCTGGCCAGTGGAGTACCCCTTTAAAGGTACAGATACTACTGACTTCTTTTCTGTCTTCAATCAAAATAATAAAGGCCCAGATGGTACTGCTTCCTCATTTATCCCTGTATGTTTATAGGCATAGATAGGAGTATTATAAGTAGGGCTAGACAGTCCTATTTCGAATGAAATGTAATGTAAAGGTAGGGCTGATTCCCTGCCTCTTTGTTTGCTGCACCGGTTACAAGATTGTCTGACTAAACATTTCTTTTTTGCACACAAAGGGTTTATTCATGTCACAGCTTTTTAGTGGCTTCCTCCCACAACCCTGCAGTGGATTCTCAATATTGTTTGTGATGTGCGAAGAAGCCCTAAAATGTATGAATGATCTGTAAAAGATGGTAAGATAAAACCAGATATACAAATCTTTAAGGGGTACTCCACTGGCCAGTGTGGAACTAAATGTTCCGAACGCTGTTTTTGCGCTTGCCAGTGGAGTACCCCTTTAAGATTTGTATATAGAAGTCATTTACAAATAATGGTGCCAATTAGCTGTTATGTGATTGTTTGTTTTAAACCATTTTAAATTGTATATGAGAAGTGCCAGGATCCTGCACTTTTTTACTTTATTACTAATTGTAACTTTGTATTTATATAAATAAAATACTCTTGTACCTTGGATATAGACACAGATTGATTCATTTGCTACAGACACACACACCACATTATTAGTCAAATAGGGGGACATGTATCATTTCCAGTGTATAATAGAAGTTTTTTACCCCTCTGCCTGTTGTCTAAATTTGGCGCAGCTGCGTTAAATTTATCATTCTTGCGCAGCTACTTTTTTGAATTGCGTTTAAATTTAGAATTCTCCTCAGAGCATAAATTTACACCGCAGCTCTATTTAGTAGGAGCTTTGTCTGCAGCGTATCTGCACCTAAACAGTAAGTTTTGTCCTCGTTATTAGTTTTAGAATTTTTTTTCTTCATTTTGTAGAGTTTTAATCTGACAATAATACCACTTTTTGCACCCAATTATAACACATCAATTATACCAATGTCCTTATTCTTCATTTAACATCTGTGACACCCCTGTGCAAATCACCTCAAATGTACATGGTGCACTCTACCTTATGGGCCTTGTTGTGCGCCCGCAGAGCCCTTTGCGCCCACATATGTGGTATCTCCGTACTCTGGCTAAATTGTGTCCCAAAAAATGGGGATCTTTTTTTCCCCATTTACCTCTTGTGAAAATGTAAAGTATGCGGCAACACCTGCATGTCAGTGTAAATAATTTTATTTTTATACACTAACATACTGGTGTAGGCTCCAACTGTTCCTTTTCATAAGGGGTAAAAGGAGAAAAAGCCCCCCAAAATCTGTAAGGCAATTTCTCCCGAGTACGGCGATACCCCATATGTGACCCTAAAATGTTGCCTTGAAATACGACAGGGCTCCAAAGTGAGAGCGCCATGCGCATTTGAGGCCTAAATTAGGGTTTTGCATAGGAGTGGACATAGGGGTATTCTATGCCAGTGTTTCCCAAAAAGGGTGCCTCCAGCTGTTGCAAAACTCCTAACATGCCTGGACAGTCAATGGCTGTCCGGCAATACTGGGAGTTGTTGTTTTGCAACAGCTGGAGGCTCCATTTTGGAAACAGTGCCGTACCAGACTTTGTTCATAATTATTGGGGAGGGGAGGGGGGCTGTGTAGCGGTATGTGTATATATAGTGTTTTTTACTTATTTTATTTAAGTGGAGTGTAGTGTTTTTAGGGTACAGTCACATGGGCGGGGGTTGACAGCGAGTTTGCTGCGTCTCCATCTTGCAGCACTCCCTGTAAACCTCTGCCCATGTGAGTGTACCCTGTCCATTCACATTGGGGGGAGGGGGGGAAACATCCAGCTGTTGCACAACTATAACTCCGAGCATGCCCTTTGGCTGTCCGTGCATGCTGGGAGTTGTAGTTTTGCAACAGCTGGAGGCACACTGGTTGCGAAACACGGAAACAGACTCAGTGTTTCGCAACCAGTGTGCCTTCATCTGTTGCAAAAACTTCAAATCTCAGCATGCAGTGACAGCAGAAGGACATGCTGGAACTTGTAGTTATGCAACAGCTG